>NW_022631027.1:15242382-15251152 GCF_010015895.1 Lontra canadensis
ATCAAGAAATGGGCAGAAGACATGAACAGACATTTCTGCAAAGAAGACATCCAGATGGCCAACAGACACATGAAAAAGTGCTCCATATCACTCGGCATCAGGGAAATACAAATCAAAACCACAATGAGATGCCACCTCACACCAGTCAGAATGGCTAAAATTAACAAGTCAGGAAATGACAGATGCTGGCGAAGATGTGGAGAAAGGAGAACCCTCCTACACTGTTGGTGGGAATGCAAGCTGGTGCAACCACTCTGGAAAACAGCATGGAGGTTCCTCAGAAAGTTGAAAATAGAACTACCCTATGACCCAGCAATTGCACTACTGGGTATTTACCCTAAAGATACAAACGTAGTGATCCGAAGGGGCACCTGCACCCGAATGTTTATAGCAGCAATGTCTACAATAGCCAAACTATGGAAAGAACCTAGATGTCCATCAACAGATGAATGGATAAAGAAGAAGTGGTATATATACACAATGGAATACTATGCAGCCATCAAAAGAAATGAAATCTTGCCATTTGCGACGACGTGGATGGAACTAGAGTGTATCATGCTTAGTGAAATAAGTCAATCGGAGAAAGACAACTATCATATGATCTCCCTGATATGAGGGAGAGGAGATGCAATATGGGGGTTAAGGGGGTAGGAGAAGAGTAAATGAAGCAAGATGGGATTGGGAGGGAGATAAACCATAAGTGACTCTTAATCTCACAAAACAAACTGAGGGTTGCTGGGGGGAGGGCGGTTGGGGGGGTGGGGTTATTATGGACATTGGGGAGGGTATGTGCTATGGTGAGTGTGGTGAAGTGTGTAAACCTGGCGATTCACAGACTTGTACCCCTGGGGGAAAAATATATTATATGTTTATAAAAAATAAAATTTAAAAAAATTTGTTTTTACATTTACTTAGATTCGCAGAATAAATATGTAATCATTTCTTTCTGAAGTAGATTTTGAAGAACATTATGCAGTTTGATTATTGAACTGAGATGTTAAGGAGTTGAAGGTTAGGATTTTACAATTTGGTAAAACTGTGTGTTGCCACATGATAGACTCTACAGAAAGGACTGAGGTTTAGATAACCATTGGCCCTTCATTACATAACTGTTGAAATACTGAAAACCATATAATTGTCACCTGTTTTGCATGCTTTTTAATTCCTTGATCTTTTTGCTGTCTGCCCTGTCTTCTTTCTCCTAAATGTGCCTGCTTTTCCCCATGTGCTTGCTATCTTGCCAATGTGACTTCTTCAGTCTATTCCTAATTTACTCAGAATATCTGGGTAAGAAAGCTGGAAAATACAGAAACTCATTAGATTTATGATATATGATGAATTCTCATCTAATAAAATATATTAGCTCTGCTTGCATGTTAATCATATTAACTTAGGCTATTAAGAGCTCTTTTTGTTTCTACATTTTGGTTTTATTTTGTCTTTTTGGACAAGGGAAATTCCTGGGTATGTACCTCACAAAGAATAAGTCATTTAGAAAATACAAAACAATGTATAGGCTAAAATTCATGTTCCTTAATAATAAATTTTTTAATATAAGAAAATAATAACTATAAAATGCTAATAATAATTTTTAGTGGTGACCTACTTGTAAGATTAATATCTAGACCTTAAATGTGTCTCAGTATAATGGACAAATAACCAAGGCATGATAAAGAATTAAAAAAGCAGTGCTGGGGTGCCTGGGTGACTCAGTGGGTTAAAGCCCCTGCCTTCGGCTCAGGTCATGATCCCAGGATCCTGGGATCGAGCCCCACATAGGGCTCTCCGTGAAGCAGAGAGGCTGCTTCCCTTCCTCTCTCTCTGCCTGCCTCTCTGCCTACTTGTGATCTCTGTCTGTCAAAGAAATAAATAAAATATTAAAATAAAAAGCGGTGCTATGAATATTAAGTTGACAAAATTAATACTAGATTTATCACAAATATGTGCCAATAATCTTTGAAATTCGTTACTGACTAAACTACAGACTGCATGTGGACTGTATATCTAAAGAAATCTAAACATAGTATACAAAAAGAAATTAATAAAATGTCTACAACTTTTCATTTCCTATTCCTGAATTAACAGTTTCGTATATTGGATCACATCTGTAATAAACTTGTAAGGACACAGTCTTCCTCCTTCACTTTTAAGAATTTCCCCCTAAATCAGTGACTAAGACAAAGCTTGTGAGTGTGTGTGTGTTTGCGTTTGTTTACAGATACGCTAGCTTTCTGGAGATACACACACACTTTTGTTAGTACTACATGGCTAAGTATCATGAAAGACTGGGCCATGTCATTGTGCAGTTCTACTCACGCCTTCTGGATCTGATCAAGCCCAGTCCTCACTATTCTATTTCCATTGTACAATTACTTGTTTCTTTGCTCTTGCAGCTTTATGATCAGTTGACTTGATAATACTCAACTCAAAATGAAGAATGCAGGTCCCATGGAGAGGGACTCCATGCCCTGGGAGTTATTTTACAAAAAGAGAATGTGGTGGGTTTTGTTGTTGTTTGATTGTTTGTTTTGTCACTAATGGCATTCCATTTCCCTGTAAACTTCCTAGACATCCACTATTGGGTTTACCAAAGACCACACAGCAACCTTATGCAAATGTGACATCTCTAACATATTGGTTTCCTGGCACATATGGCATGATGGAGGCATCTTACACTGCAGCCTGAACCTACTGCAACGTTTCTTTTTCTCTGCATCCCACTTGAGACATCTTGGTCACGTGATAAGTACATTGGACCAGTATGTTGCCTCCAAAATCTAAAGGAACAAACAGAGTTTTTTAATGAGAGGGAGTACAGTTCATGGCCACTTTATTTCTACTACATGCCCCTATAGCCCCTTAAAGTTTCAAGCAATCTAGTCTTTTGGCACACTTATAGACATCTGAGTTATCTACCACCTTCTGTTCTCCAGGTTGGAGTAACAATATGCCATTCCTGGAGTGTACCAATGAGAACTGAATATAGTCCCAGAGCCAAAAAGTGATTTATACTCCTATTCTTCCCACATAAAAACAAACTACTCTTGATCCTCTTTAGTGATTAGTAAAATCTTAAAATAAGTTGAGTTTTAGTAGTGCAGGTACCACTATGTAATCCTTCTCCTTCCGGAATGTGTTGGCTATTTTGAGGCCTTTTCTACAATATATAATCATTAAAATCAACTTGAAAGTTCCTCGCAAAATCCTTTTGGATTTCAATTGGAGATACTTTTATCCTACTCTACATTTGAAGAGAACTGACATCTTGTCAATATTTAATGTTCATATCCATGAATACTTTGGTTTTCATAAAATTCTTCCAATAATTTTTTAACTGTGCATTCCAGTCTTGAAAATATGTTAGATTTATTTCTGGATACTTTAGTTTTTCTTATTCATTACAAATGATAGTTTTAAAATATATTTACATTTCTGTTTACACTGGTACATACAAATGAAGTTGAATATGTAATATTGACTGTAAATCCATATTACCTGTGAACACAGTTTTTATTTTCCAGTTCTTATATATTTTTAATTTTTCTTACTCCACTGGATAGTACCTATTGTACAATGTTGAATAGAAGCAGTGGTAGTTGGAGCCTGGGTAGCTCAGTCAATTAAACATCTGCCTTTGGCTCAGGTCATGATCTCAGGGTCCTCGGATCGAATCCTGCATCCAGCTCCCTGCTCAGCAGGGAGTGTGCTTCTCCCTTTCCCTCTGCCCCTCACCTCTGCTCATGATATCTGGCTTTCAAATAAATAAAATCTTAAAAGAAAAAAAAAAAAGAAGCAGCAGTGGTAGTGTGTATTGTTGACTTGTTCTTGATTTTAAAGAATCACATATGTTTTTCTTTGTTTTTAGTATACTTAGCCAAGGCGAAGCATTAAAATTTAGGTTAGAAATTGTGGCTTCAAAACACATATCAGAAGAGAGTTAAAAAAGCATATAATTATATAGTGTTAATTATATGCCAGGAAGTGTTCTATGCATTTTGCATAAATTTTCACTAATTAAAAATTAATTTTGAATTAATTTTTATTGAAAAAAAAGAAACATACAAGGTAGCTACTTTTATTAGCCCCATTTTAAGAAGAAAGAAACATGGCAAGAGAATATTATCAAGTCACATAGCTAATAAGGGGCTAAGTAGGGCTTAGCAATTGGGTAGTTTATCTTCTGAATTCATATTCTTAAAACTATGCTAGGTTGTATTAGAATGTAATCGGGAATCTATTTTTTGCTTATCTACAAAGATCCAAGTCAGGAAAATTTTTCTTGATTTTGTTTTATATATTTATAAATCTATCTTTAATTGCATATATATATGCAAGGTGAAGCAACACAGGAACTTTTATATTCTTAAGAAAATTAGCACATATATACATATTCTATTTATAAAAATTTCATATATATCAAAGCAATGATTTAATTCATTTTTTAAAACCAGAAACTTCATAACTAGAAACAGTGAGTTTTCACTTTAGAGCTACATTTTAAGGGTTTCAACTTAGTGTTTAATATATATACATATGTTTTTGAAAAAAAAATCAATCTAATGGCACTACATTTTTCAAACTTCAATCTGATAAGCACAAATTCAATCATCCAACGTTCTCTGGGAGCTCTAAACCAGAAGTCATAGTCACTCATGGCTGCACACTGCATTGGGAGAACGAACCGCTTGCTAGAACTGGCTCAAATTGATGTTTAATCATCCTTTCACATGCTCTGAGTGGCAAATAATTTAAAAAAAAATACATAAATGAAACCATGAAGTTGCAAGTGAATCCTAAAATCTTCAAGATCCAAATACTTAGTATAAATGTGACAATATTAAAAAACGCAAATTACTGACAACTTCTCAAGGATTTGCCTTCAAGGATAGATTAGTGTTTACTACTAAATATCAGAAGAAAGATATAATATCATAACTTCTACACCTGGAGAATGCATCAGCATTAACTTAAAAAGCAAATGGAATAAGACAGAGGAAATACAGAGGTATTTAAAAAATTTTTTTGATATATATACATCATATTTTCTGTACTACAACTTCAAGTTGAGGAAAGGGAGAAGATACTAAAAAGGAGATGATTATTCTTGGAATTTACATCTGATGATAGCAGTCATGTTTTCCCCTGAACAAGTTCAGAGAGCACTAATGGTTGAAAGACAATCTCAGTCGAGTGTTGTGTTTGTTTGTTTGTTTGTTTGTCTTTTTAAGGATAGAAACCTGGGGGCACCTCTGTGGCTCAGTCATTAAGTATCTGCCTTTAGCTCACTGGGTTCATGATCCCAGGGTCTTGGGATCTAGCCCCACGTAGGGCTCCCTGCTCAGGATCCCTGCTCTGTGGGAAGCCTGCTTCTCCCTCTCCCACTACCCCTGTTTGTGTTCCTTCTCTTGCTGTGTCTCTCTCTGTCAAATAAATAAATAAAATCTTAAAAAAAAAAAAAAGATAAAAATCTGGGACATTTTGTCATGTAGTAGAAAAACTGAAACTAGATCTCAATATTGAGCTCATGTGTCAGCAAGGCCACTTAGTAGCTGCATGCTTTTAGAAAAGTTTCCTAAGCTCTCTGAGACTCAGTCTTCTTATCTGCAAAGTGAGGAAAAGGCTTTTTGGCTTCAGAATATTTTGAATGTGATTTACAGCATTGTAAATGTCTCAAAGCTTGGCAAGAATATGTAGGTATCACTAGTAGGTTTTAATAATCTCAGGTAACAGCACCTCATATAGTAAGAACAAGCACTCGAAACTGAATTTTGATTTTAAAGTAAGTAATGTAATGGTAAGAATTAAGAGATTATTTATATGAAATTAATACATAAGCCTGTTGATAATGATACAAATTTTTGCAATCATTATGTTTGTTATAAGAAGATAATTCAGAGGAGTGCTTAAAAATCACAAGTTCTCAAAACTGACTCCCAAGACAGAGTCCCTCCACTATAGCTGTGCGACCTTGAGCAAGGTATTCTCATTTTCTGTGCCTCAGTTTCTTCTTCTGTGTACCAAGAAAAAAATTAACACCTATATCACAGGGTGGCTATGGAAATTAAATACTCAGAGTGGATCCTGCTACTTAGTATGATACGAGTATTAGTTATTTTGGTTGAAGACTCGATTTTCCAAAGGATTTATTAATTTTAAGAGAATTTATAAAATATATAATTTATTTCACTGAACCTTTATAGATAAGTGCATTATTTTGGCATAGTACTCAAAACAAATAGAATAAATGTATTTATTTATATTTGTTATATATAGTACATTATATATGGCCTCTGAGCTGGCATCTTTTTAGATTTTATTATAAAAGAAATGTTAATTAAAAACCATTAGGTAGTAAATATGAGAAAATAAATATCAGAAAAAAGAGCAAAAAAAAAGACACTGTAAAACCAACATTAACAGCAAAAAAAAAGACACTGTAAAAACCAACATTAAGGAATGATCTTTTGTTCTTCTTCAGTGTGAGTGTGTTATTTATAATTGTTCTGTTTACACTTGCATAATTTGACATAACTTAAAGTCTCATATAAATTATATGCAAATTATTAGTGTTAGTATTGTAAAGATTTTTTTTTTTCAGGTAACTCTGATTAAGCTTACTAGTAAAAAAAATGAATCTATCTACAACTTCTTGACAAAGTTCCTTCAAAGAGAGCTTATCACATTTTTTAAATCACTACTATTACTAGAATGTTATTTCATACATTGATCCAAATTTCATTAATATTTAAACTTCTCTCGAGTATTCCTAGTTTTGCCTTTTGTGATTCAAACTGCATGGTGTACTTTGGTCCATGCACCCAACCTGCACCAGGGAGCCACTGGTAATTCTAAGACTTAGGGACTGACTTAAAGGAGAGATGTGCATGCATCTGGACCAACGGTGTGTTGCCCCTGACCTTGTAACAGGCTACAGCAAGAGGAGTTCTTTGTAATCATGCTGGTAATTTAAGGTTCTCTGAGATGAGGACATCCTGTCCATAGAGACCCCAATAGAGATGAGAGAGCCCAGGAGGAAGAGACACCAGGCCAAGACTGACCTAAGCACAATTAGGAGAGGTGCCTGGGTAAACAGCTAACTTGGCTTTGCTCAATCTTTCTTGGATGTGCTGCTCTGGGCAGAGAAAACACTATTTAAAGTGACTAAATGCAGAAGTGCTCATATTTCTGGCCCTTCTCAGACTCCTAAGGTGGCGACTCTCCTGCTGAAAGGGGTGCTCCAAACCAGGAGATGTGAGTTAAACCCTGCTCACAGCAACAGGGGCACCTCCCAGAGAGGAGAATGGAGTCCAGACTCCTGGGGCAGCTGAGGTAGAAGGAGGGAACCTGTGAAAGGAGACAAGAAGGAGGACCTTGGAGAAGAAGGTGGTGTCACCGAGGACTGGGGTCATTTTCCTTCTCTGTTGGTGACCCCACACGAAGTAATAAAAACAGAAAAGGCAAACAAAAACAAAAACAAAAACCAGGAAGGAGAGGCCGATTCTCCCTTGGAAGAGGAAACACATGTCTTCTCTCTCACCCTGAGGTCCAGTCTGTCTTTCAGGATCTAGTCCAAGAGTCACATGAGAAAGGAGTCTGTGCACCGCTGACACTTCTTGCTCCATGTGGGCAGATAACAAACCCCAGGTTACACAGGTGGCCAGGGTGGGGGCCAAAGGGGCCACCATAATGCTCTGACAACTAAACAGTTGGAACTGATCCAAATCCTTTCCTTTTCTTACCTATGCTCCTGGCTCTCCCCACCAAAAGGGCAGACTGGCTAATGCTGAGTTTTGAAATCCTCCCTTGTGCTCTTCTCGGATTCTGGGTATTGGAAATGCTTTGTCACTGGCTTCACATTCAGGTGCTACAAAACAACATACACTTTAGATTATAAGACAACTTGGGACCAGGGCTGGATTGTTATATAAATAAGGCAAAAAGATGGTTTCTGTATGTATCTTGGCCCCTAGGTTGTTTATTTCTTTACTGCAGGCTGCAACCCATTAACTCAAAAGCCATCGGGTGCCAAACTAAAATATTTACATATCTGGTTGCTTTTGAAATAATCCAAAGAAACAGATTTTTAGCCATTTGGAGCCTGCTTTCTTTGCATACTCATGAAACTTCACCAACATCTGCTAGGAATAGATAGGATAAAGCTTGGGCCATAAGGACCTCAAGCCACTGCTGTCCTTCTGCTGGGCTCTGACATGCTATCACCTAGACACATAAGCCCCCTCTCTCCTGGGAGTTCCCCTTTTCTCCTCCCCTTCTGAGTAGCAATCCCACATGAGCCTCCCTGAGCAGACTACTCTTGTACAGTGGTCCACCTCCATGCAATACAAACCTGCCAGAGTGTCACCCAATAAAGTTGTCACCTCATGGTCATAGCTTTTTCCTTGATCAGCCCCCAAATCCCTCAAAGGCCCCATAAATATGTCATGTGCATACTAATTAAAAGAAAGCTGAAAAGCCTTTGTTAATATAAGATGAAGCAGACTTCAGAAAAGGAATATTATCAAGGATTAAGAGGGACATTGCATTACGAAAAAGTAGTCAGTTCTCTAAGATGATTTAAAAATCCTGAATGCACTGGCACACAAAAGCTGAGCTTCAAAATACATGAAGCAAATCTGATAGAATAAAAAGGAAAAATCAAAGAAATGTTCACCATCATAATTGAAGACTTCAATATTCCTCTTTCAATAACTGATCAAAAGGAGATATATATATATATATATATATATATATATATATATATATATATATA
>NW_022631027.1:15978907-16339083 GCF_010015895.1 Lontra canadensis
TATATATATATATATATATATATATATATATATATATATATATATATTACTCAGCTTAATTTCTCCCAGTCTCAGTTTCCTCATTTGCACACTGAAATGATATCTTACACAGATCTTTGTCAGGATTGTGTGAGGTAGCCCATAAATACCACTCAGTCTAGTGCTCAGTAATGGGAAGTGTGAGCCAATTATGATAATGAAGCTATTCTACTTTATCATTTCTATTAAATAAGTAGGGTGAGGAAGATTTGCTGAGTGATAGCCTAAAACTTTTGTAACACCAGATGGACAATAAGGATCAACCAATATGTGGATAATTTAACGTATAAATACTACATATCCTTAATCTTGTTAAGGATATTTTATATTGTATATATATTTATGTATTCATACATATTATATATTTATAAAAATATATTTATATATATTTATATATAAATATGTACATAATACATATTTATATATTTATATATAAGGATATTTTTAAGTTTGAAAATAAAATTAGGTCATGGAAATTAAAATAAATTAGGATATTTTATTTAATCTAAAATGTCATTGATTATGTCCCACAATCTTTTACGACACAGTATTAGCAAAATGCTCCTACTTACATGCAGATAAATGGTTTTTCACTTATAATTTTTATTGAAAATATTATTTTATATTTATTTAGACATAGATTTTTAACATATATCACATGAGGAAAATGTTAGTAAAAGAAATTAATTTGTTTATTCCTAAAAGCTTCTTCATAAAGCCTGACTCTACTATATCTGTTTCTAACTTGGAATCATTGCTTTTTATTTTTTCAACACAGTATTGTTCTCTGTGCCATCAAAATTGCTGGTGATATGGCATTTCTTAAAAGACTCCTGCTGTCTCTGAGATTTGTCTTTTAAGTTGCTAATATCGACTTTGAAAGTTGTGATGCTAGTGTTTTTCTATCTGAATAAGCTCATAGTTTTATTTTTTCCTCATTCAAATTACATTTTGCTGAAACAAGCAGCTTCTGTTCAGATGACAGAAAATTTTTTAACAAATTGATGTTTCGGTACTCTAACAATAATCTTATATGATTCAGGAATTTGGTCATTCCAGCCTCTCTTTGCTTTAAGATTTGTTTTACCTATTTTAAGACTTGCTAATCTCTACAGTTACACTATTTAGTGTGTAGTAAAAATACTTGTAGTTCCAACAACACACATAAGTTAATGAAGTGAGTAAAATATAAATAGCTATGCCAAAAAAAATTGTATATGTATAAGGCATTAACTAGTACATCACGATTGACACTTAGTTGACAGAAGTTGTAAAATGCAACCTAATTTTAAGTATGTTAGTAGTTGAAAAAATATAGATCTTCAATTTGATGAAATGCGTTAATTTACTGTATTGCTCATCTGGTTATATAAATATATCTGTCATGCCCTTATTGTCACTAATTCCACTATGCATAGCTTTTTCTTCCTCCCTTTCTTGGTATAGCCAACAGGAACGTTTTTTGTTTTGTTTTTTTTTTTTTTTTGAGAGAGAGGGAGAGAGCACCCATAAGTTGGGGGAGGGCAGAAGGAGAAGGAGAGAGAATCTTAAGCAGGCTCCATGCCCAGCACAGAGCCTGAACCAGGCTTGGTCCCATGATCCAGAGCCCATGAGCTGAGCCAAAATCAAAAGTCAGACACTCAATCAACTTAGCCACCCAGAAGTACCCCCCACCCCCTTTTTTTAAGAGAGAGAGCAGGATAGAGCAACAGGAACATTTTTAACTTCTCCAAAACTTCACAGTTTAGAATAGAGATAAGCCTCTTGGAAAAGGACTATCAAGAGAAATACTGTCTACTAAGTAGTCTGCAAAAACCAACATAAAAGTTTAAGTTGTATTTAATCAAAAGCCAGCCTATACAACCAAATGTTTAACCTACACCCCTCATAGGAGTTAATTGTCTTGTATTTTGAAGGAATAGAATGTATTACATGAACGCGCTCAACTCCTTCTAGATCTGGAAAGCAAGTTAGACTCATTGCAGGGGTTCAAGAATATGTTTGCAAATCTGAAGTGCTGTGATCATTTTGTCATAATTCTTTGCTCTTTGCTGTCAAAGTCTTAGGGAAGTTTAGACAGAATTTAAGCAACCCCTTGCATCTCCAGTATAATAGACATCAGCTCTACTTTCTTAACATTTAGCCTCTTTAAATATGTAACTTTATATTTTTTCTTCCAATTTTTAAAGTTCTAGTTTAATACTATTTGTTCTCTGAGTAAGCCATTAAGAAATAACTAAAAAGTAATATACTTTTTTCAATAGTGAAACAACTTGCAGATGATAGAGGCTAGAGATTAAAGAATAAAAAGAACATTTTGACTAAAACTTAAATCTCAAATTGAAATCTTTAACAATCTTCCATAAGAAACTAATTCTCTGTTCTTAAATAAAAAGACCAAAAAAAAATCCCTTGAATTTGGTCTATAGTTAAATTTTTAGGTATAAATTTTTTTAGAGATGCTTTGTTTTATCTGTGACACAATACTTTCTCAAGTTTTTTATAAATCAGAAGGAATATATGAAGTAAATTTCAGTTCACTTATTTATTGGCACATCCAAATATATTTACATACAGAATATTCTGCTATAGAATATGAGATTGAAAAAATATATAATTCTTGGGGTACCTGGCTGGCTCAGTCAGTAGAGGATTCTTGATCTCAGGGTTGTGAGGGTTAGAGTTTAATTAAAAATAAAATATTGGAAAAAATACATATATAATTCTAAAATATGCAGCAAAGAAGTTAAAAAAAGATGAAAAGTTAAATCATATGGTTACAAAATGTGATTAGATGTCATTTTAAGAACACTGTATTCCTTTAAGAACTAAAAGACCTTATCATATATATTGAGTTGTAACCATTCATAACTAGTTACAAGTAGGTATGACTTATGTAAGAGAGATTTAATTTTAGTGACCTCAAGACAAAGTTACTCCATTTCTAATATGCATGTGGCAAGGGAATCTTAAGAAACATCTTCATTTGTGTTAATAGAAAGAAAAAAAAAAAAAAGAGCTTGGAGGATCACTTACGGGAAAGTTTTATAAGCCAGACCTGGAAGGACTACAGATGACTTTCCAATCCACTGGCTAGAACACAGTCACATGAGCACTTCTAATTGCAAAGGAAACTGGGAAAGGGCTCCTAAGCTGAAAAAGAAGAGGAGGCTATGGTTTAGGTGAGTGCTTAGAAGTTGTGTCACTTTTCCCTGGAGGTTTTTTGCTTTGTTTTAGTTTTGTATTGTTTTAAAGGGTTTCTTCTCCTCCTCCTCCTCCTCCTCCTTCTTCTTCGTCCTCTTCTTCTTCTTCCTTCTTCTTGTTCTTCTTCTTCATCTTCTTGTTCTTCTTCCTCTTCTTCTTCTTCTTCTTTTTAAGATTTTATTTATTTATTAAAGAGAGAGTGTGCACAAGTTGGGGAGGGCCAGAGGAAGAGGGAGAAGCAAAAACTCTGCTGAGCAGGGAACTGGACATAGGGCTCCCTCCAACACCCTGAGATCATGACTTGAGACCAAGGCAGATGCTTAGCAGGCTAAGCCACCCAGGGGCCCCCCTCAGAGGTTTTTTGTGGCCATTAAGTTAATTAATACATATGGAGCACTTAAACAATTCCTGATTTGTGATAAGTATTCAATAAATGTCCATTATTGGGGCACTTGGTTGGCTCAGTCATTTCGGTGTCCCATTTTTTATTTCCATTCAGGTCATGGTCTCAGGGTCATGAGATCACGCCCCTCGTCAGACTCCAAACTCAGTGGTGAGTCTGCTTGAGATTCTCCTATTCCCTCTGCCCCTCATGCTTGTGCTCTCTCTCTAAAATAAATAAATATTTTTTAAAAAATTAAATACATGTCCATTATTACTCTTTTAAATTCTTTCCCCACATACAAATTCTTGTCCTTTAACTCAGAATAACTAAGTCTTATTAAAAATCATCTTTAGGGACACCTGGGTGGCTCAGTTGGTTAAGCGTCTGCCTTCGGCCCAGGTCATGATCCTAGAGTCCTAGAATTGAGTCCCACATCAGGTTCCTTGCTCAACAGGGTGCCTGCTTCTGCCTCTGTCTGCTGTTCTTCCTGCTTGTGTTTGCTCTCTTGATCTCTCTCTCTCTGACAAATAAATAAAATTAAAAAAAAATAAATAAAATAAAATAATCTTAAAAAAAAAAGAACACTTGTCCTCTTTCCCTATGTTTCTGCCAATAGGGTCTAGTGCTATTGACCTGTAGTGGTTAATTTGAAAGATCTTATTGACCTAAATGTAAATTTAATTTTGTATGAAATTTCTGCACTTTTATTGAACGTATTATTGCCCATCTAGATTACTACTTACTCTAAACATAAACTAGATTAACTCATATTGCTGTAATATATAAACTACATGACCAAGTAAGTAAGTAAGAGTAAACACAAACTGATCTTTGGTAGAGAAAACATTACTTTTGCAACAAGTACAATAGGAGTAATACTTTTTTTTCTACTCACTGACATTTACTATAAGAATTTAGGGAAAAAAAATGGCCAAAACTAGTTTAATTGGGGTAGATAAAACAGTGAAAAAGGAATTCATGAGAAACTTTTCCCTAGTAAATTGAATTTGTAGTTGAAAACAGAGTACTAGAAAGCTCCATTTATTTAAATGTTTATCCTGTTAATATTACTGTCCTTGGAACTAGTGATTAAACAATTATTCTAGGCAGTAGTTCAACATGGAAATTAGTGTAAATAACTATATCTTACTTTATCCTACTAAAAAGTACAGCATTATAAAGTTTTCACATTGTACTCTGAAATCACAAACTGCCTCAGCATGCTAGTAAATGGTGCATTACAATTCACAATGTGGCTCTAATGAGCTCTTTAATGAGATTATCTTAAATAAATTAAATAGTATCCAAGAGTATTTGTTCAGCAAACAATATTTGAGGGATATGATTAAATATAAAAGAATATATGTGGCAATCACTAAATGAAGAAACAGACTGAATTTTTAAAATTTCTTGTATTGAAATATGATTGACATTTAACATTATATTAGTTTCAGGTGTACAACATAATGATTTGATATATATATTATAAAAAGGTCACAAACTAAATCTAGTTAATACACATTGCCACACACAGTTAAATTATTTTTCTTGTAATGACAATCTTTAAGATCTACTCTCTTAACAAATCTTAAATATATAATACAATGTTTTTAACTATAGCCACCATGTTATACATTGCAATTATACTGATTTATTTTATGACTGGAAATTTGTACCTTTTTACCCCTTTAATCCTTTTCACTTATGCCCACCTCCTCCTCTGGCAACCACTAATCTGCAGTACTGAATTTTTTGAAGTTACAAAAACTGTACAAAATTTAAAAGGTTTTAATATCAAAAATCCATCCATGACAATTTAAAAGTGGTCTCACTATTCAACAAAATGGAAAATAACTGATGTTGAGTAAAAGTAAAGAAAATCTGAATATGTTGGCAACTTTTATGTTTTGTCAATACCCTCCAGTCAAAGACTACCAGGAACATATCTGGAGTTGAACAAGTTAGGTTTATTACTTGCTGCCATTGAGAGAGAAAGCATACTGTGAAGAACCGTGGGACTTTTTAGGAAGGGGATGTTAGAAAAGACTTCTTGAAGGATTTGGGTTATTATTGAATGATTTTGGGGGAGGGCCAAGCAAGAATTCCCTAAATTGAGTTCTGCAGAAAGTGGGACAATTTTATAATTGGGTATCTCAGTAATTCTCATTTATATAGGAAAGGTAGACTAGAGTGATGCTGAAACAGTGATGATGCTGGCTAAGAAGTCACAGTTATTCATATTAGCTAGGAAAGGGAAGTTGTTTGCTATCTTCTGACTCCCACAAGTGTTCATCATTTGTGTGCAGACATGATTATAAAGTAAGCTTATTTTTATCTTGCTCTTTCATGGTCACAGAGTCACCTTTCCTGATGTTGGTGTTCTACAAAGTTATTCCACGCTCAAGAGAACTTACACTTAGCTGTAAAACTCAGGTCAGCTGACAGGATCACCAAAGCCATCTACAAATTTTTCTTTTCTCTAAGTATTCATTTATTAAAATAATTAACTGTTTTTAACTCAGTAAACATGTGGTTTTGTTTTATTAATTCTGTACTATATCATCATGTATATTGACATAGATGTGCTACTGAGTAAGCAATATAGCTGAAGTGAATTCAGCATTAATTTTACTAAGCTTAATTTTTTATTACAACTATGATATGATCTTTAAAAAATTTAAGTTTTAATAATATCTGATGATCTATGGATCATGTGTTGAGAAAATTTTACCATAAAAACTAATAATCCAGTAAGATTTGAAAGTATATATGGAGGAGCTGGCTCTGCAGCACAATGAAGTATATATGGAGAAAATAAAGCTGAAGTAGGAAGTGGATTTTTCATTTACTTCAGAATCAAATTTAGGTAAAGTAAAAATAATAAAATAAATAGGGCATAAATAGTAAAAGGTTAGCAATTATTAATTTACTAAATCAATAATATTTACTGACATTTTGAGTGTTTACTATGGACTAAGTAACTGACATGCATTAATTCATTTACATCCTGCAACAACATGAAATGAGTGCTAGCATTATTCCTGTTTCACAGATGAGGAAAAAGTATTTGACAAGTTGCATAATTTACCTCAAGTAATCCAGGCTAATACATAACAGAAACATGTATGATACGAAATCATGTCTGTCTGACTTCAGAGCCACATCCTCGATCAATCGTCATGCTACTAAGGATGTTCTTCCAGAAAAATCATTAATCATGGGGTTTAAGATTATGAGACATCTGAGTGGCCATCCAGTATGAAGACACAGAGAATACGATGCCAATTATTGATGATATAACTATTTTAGGCTAAATAACACAACATAATATTAGTAGGAGTGGGAGATGTGCCTGGGTGGCTTAGTTGCTTAAGCACCTGCCTTCAGCTCAGGTCATGATCCCAGTGTCCTCAGATCAAGCCCCTCATCGGCTCCCTGTTCACTGGGGGGTTTGCTTTTCCCTCTCCCTCTGCCCCATCCCCTGCTCTCTCTCCCTCAAATAAATAAATAAAATCTTAAAAAAAAAGAGAGAGAGAATGAAAAAGTTCATACTTTTCTGTTGTAAAAAGCACAAGAACATATCAGTAGAGTCACCAATTTGAAACAATTCATCCCATTATGTTCAGGCTATCCTGAGGCAATGAAATGAGGATAGCTTTTCCAAACAAATGTTAATTTTTAAATTATTGACTCAGTGAATAGATCTTTCAGAAAAAAAGAGTGAGTACTTCTCATAATCTGCCTCTATTTCATTGAACAAAAGTTTTTTGGTTAGAATGAAAGTACAAACCTAGATTTCTCTCTTTGTAGTTGGAATTAAATTTTAATAACACTCATATTCTCAGGACTGCTGTTTTTCCCTAGTTCATCACTAGATGATGAATATAAAGGATTAATAAAAGCAGTATTGTAAAATGATATGATCCTTCCAGAAATTTGCCAATTATTTGGAAAAACTGAAAAACCTCAAAATTTTCATACCCTACTTCCATATTACTCACCAGAAATCTACAAAAAATGCAGACAAAATTTATGAACAAAGAATTTAATCAAACTAATATTTATAATGTTGGAAACAAGCCAGATCTGTTATGTTAGGGGAAAAGCTAAGTGAATTATATACCCATATAATTTAATGTGATGTGGTTATTTGTAATTTTGTCTTTTAGTGTTTTTAATGATATAAGGAAATTATGCTATATCAAGAAATTTTAAAAAGCAAAACAAAAGTATATATATACATAAAAGATAATAACTATAAAAATGCATATAAAAGGACTGAAGAGAAATACAGTGTACTGTTAATCATAAATATTTGAAAGCAGTAATGATATATATATATATATATATTCCCTAAAACTTCACTTCCAAAATTGTTAACAAGTATAGTAGACATGCCTAACATTTCCTCTCCTAGACACTCATTTTCTAGAATCTACTATAAACACAGACTTTAGAGAAACAGACTTTTGTGACGATTTCACCAACCTCCTCATGCTCAATCATGGATAATCATCTAGCCCAAACCCCATCAAGGCACTGGCAGCTTAATAATAAATCTGAGTCTTTCAAGAAATGGACTGATGGGGTGCCTGAGTGGCTCAGTTGGTTAAGCATCAGACTCTTGGCTTTGGCTAAGGTCATGATCTCAGGCTTATGAAATAGAGACGCTTATTATTATAAAATAAGATTCTCTCTTTCCATCCTCCCTCTGCCCCCTCTGCCCCACCCCTGTCTCTAAATAAATAAATAAATAAAAATAAAGGGAAAAAAAAGAAGAGGAAGAAAGAAATGAACTGAGACAGAGAGATAGTAATCAATTACTAATAAGAACAGATGCTAAACTGTCATAATTTGGAGGTATTATTGGTGATTCTAACTGACATCATACAAAATAGGTTAGAAGGTGGTAAGAGAGACAGAAACCAAGTGGCTAAGTAACAGATAGAAAGCAGATTTTAGAATCCATTGCGGTCCTGGAAATAACAGAGTGGTCTCTGTTCCTGACAAATCCAGGTCCCATAAGGTTCAACATTACTCATTTCCATTATTTAAAATCTTGAGATATCTGTGGCTTTATAATAAACAACTTTTCATTTCACCTAGTTTAAGTTGGTTTTCATATTTGAAAACAAGAGAATTTGACAGAATAAATGGAAGGAAATATACCAGAACAACTTATGAGAAAATGGAATAGGAATATTAGCTAGAAAAGTACAAGTTTCAGTTATGTTCCTGCATTTTTCTTCATTTTGAATTCTGAAGTTAACTTGTTTTATTTTATGTGACTAGTTGAAGTTTTACTTAAAAGCAAAAGTATGAGTCAGAGATTGGCAAAAAGAGAAGTCCGAGAGAATCCAAGCATGAAAAGTATTCAACACACTGACACTGGTTCTGAGATGAAGATGAAAGATTCCTCTAGGAGCCAAGGGCAATCCCTAGCTGACAGCCAACAAGGAAAGGAGGACCTCTGTCCTACAACTGTAAGGAACTAGACCCTGCCAACAATGTGAATGAGCATGGAAGTGGATTCTTCCTGGAGACTTTTCATAAGTGCCCAATTAGGCAACACTTTAATATTGGCCTGGTGAAATCTGGAGCAGAGAAACCAACTGAGCCAATCCAGACTTCTGACTTAAGGAATTTTGAGATAATAACTGTATTATTTTAAGCCACCAAATCTGTGGTAATTTATTATGCCAGCAATAGAAAACTAACATACCACCTCAGACCATCTACCCCTAGTTGACCGTTGAGATAACTATAGCCACATAAGGATACCACCTGAATCTAGCCTTAATTCCTGATCCAGAGAACTGTTTGATGATTTAAACCACCAAATTTTGGGGGGGTTTTTTGGCAATAATAAATAAATGATACAGAAATAAGTACTAAGCATTGGAATCTGCTGTATTAAAACTTTAAAGCAAATGGCATTGACTTTGAGACTAGGCCAAGGGTAGAGCCTTGTAAAGTACAGAGGAAATGCTTAGTAAGACTGAAAAAAATGGTGATGAAATTGCTATAGGAAGCTAAAGTAGAAACCACATGCCTAGACAACATATTCCAGTAAAAGAATGTACAGTAAGAAGAATGCAGTCAGATCCTTACGATATAGAAGCATTTAGGTCCAGAAAGAAAGAAGCTATCAGTAAAGGAGATTTGACACACAGTGTTTGAAAAAATAGGCTGAGGACCAGGAAAGAGTAATTCAAGCAAATCAATAATCAAGGAGGGGTCAGAAAGTTGTTCATGAAAAATTTGGCAATATGTCTCCCAGGCTTTAAAAATAGGTGTATATTTTAATTTATAGCTATATTTTTGGAAAATTATCCTAAGGAAAATCACAGCATATGTTTCAAAAGCTAAAGAAAAATTCAGAAACAACCTAAACATTTGACAATAAAGTACTGATTAAATAAATGACACAGCCATATTGTGCAACTATTAAAACTTTAAAAATTATTTTGTAAGAAAGTAGTTATTGACATTTAAGATAGTAACCTTTCATTGACCAGTGAAAAAAGCAGATTAGAAAACTTATATTTTGCATTTTAAAAGTATACATGAATATATGAATATATATGAATATTCATATATATGAATGTATATGAATCAATACTCTGAAAAAATTCTGAAACTATATATAGTGAAATAGTAATATTAATCATCTCTGAATAGTAGGACTACTGTTGATTTTTTTTCCATTTTATTAGTGTTTTCCAATTTTCTTATTATAGTTATGTGTAAGCCAAGACTTTTTCCCTAACATTAATGAAAACATCTTTCTCTAAAAAGAAATACTAAATGCCACAGAGAAATAATTAAAAAGGAAAGCTACATGCCCACTTGATCTGGCATTCAATAGATTACTCACAATTTGAGAAAAACATTTCATTTGAATTTGGAAGATCCATGAAGGTTGAGGAATGAGTGGGAGCATCCACTTCACAGAGATGTCATGAGAACTAAACAACAATGTGGATTACCCAGTGCTTGATATACATCAACAGAGTAAGCTCTCAATCAATGAACAGCAGTTCATTTTAGGGGGGATGACAATGTCTACATTCTACTGCACAGACATTGGTTTTGAGTTACTTTCAGCAAATGCTTTAGTCTGTCTCAATGTCGGTTTCCTCATCTGTAAATAGGGAGTAGGGGATATCTACAGATATTTTGTCAGACAGTCAAGAATTAAATTTGACAATATATGCAACACCCAAGCTTTACACTCTGGCTTGGAATTATCTCTGGTTACTAAATAAAGGGGTGGCCAGAGCAATCCTATGTAGCCCTTACAAGAAACTTTGCTGTGAAATAAAGGAATGATCATGATTGAAGTACACAGAACTAAGGGAGAATATTTTAAAGACAAAAGAAATCAATGCATTTTCTAGAGAGAATGAAACTGAAGAGTGATAAAATGAAGCTATGGAGAAAGAAATGTGATTAATTTGGGAAAAGTCTTCCTTGAAGAAATGTGGGTAGATGGGATCTAAAATATTTACTTATCTTAGTCATCTTTCCTGTGACACAGAAGGTATCATTATGAAGGAACCAAATCTTTAGGATAGCATTTCCTTGGTGTGTCCCACCTTGAGTGTGCTTCTGCCTGAAGCTTAGAGAATATTCATTTTTGACCCACAAGTTTAAAAGCAGTTATTATTATTATCATCATCATTTCTTGTTTTCCTTGGTATATTAAAAAATATCCCTTCCCCCACAAATAAAGGGAAACTTAGAAAGGTATTTTACTGAATATAAAAAAAAAATTGAGAGAAAGACATTTACTTACTTCAGTAGTGCCTTATCCAAACACCTTACCCAAAAATTATTGCTAGGCCCTGGATATCTCTATACAGTTAAGCCTCAGTAATTTGAATTCCCATTTCATATAAACACTAGTTAACACAAGGTATGTGTTTGTTCCCTTAGTACTTTGAATTAACATTTTGAACACTTTTAATTTTTTTAGGTTCTGGAAAAGGAACATTTTTAAGGTATTTTTGGCAGGTGCTTTGGCTAGCTTCACTGAATCTATTCATTAGTACAAGGAAGCATTTTCCACTGGTTGCAGACCAAACCTAAGGTGAAACTTACTGGGTAAACATTTCTGTTTACCTGTCATGGTAAATTATTTGATTTATGGTTGAACTAGATTACTATACACAATAGTTTTGTTTGATAAATAAATTAAGAAATAACATATGGGGCCAATATAAATTAAGGATAATATAACAATGTGAAGTTTCAAATAAGGTGGATCATAATATAATTTGTATAGCTATATTTCGATTCTTTTTTTTTTTTCATAACTTCTTTTTATCAACATGTAATGTATTATTAGCCCCAGGGGTACAGGTCTGTGAATTGCCAGGTTTACACACTTCACAGCACTCACCATAGCACATACCTTCCCCAAGGTCCATAACCCAACCACCCTCCCCCTACCACCCTCCCCCCAGCAACCCTCAGTTTTTTTGTGAGATGAAGAGTCTCTTACGTTTTGTCTCCCTCCCGATCCCATCTTGTTTCATTTCTTTCCTTCCTTACCCCTCAAACCCCCCACTTTGCCTCTCAAATTCATCATATCATGGAAATCATATGATAATTGTCTTTCTCTGATTGACTGATTGATTCTCTGATTGACTTATTTCCCTAATCCTAATACCCTCTAGTTCCATCCACATTGTTGCAAATGGCAAGATTTTATTTCTTTTGATGGCTGCATAGTATTCCACTGTGTATATATACCACCTCTTCTTTATCCACTCATCTGCTGATGGACATCTAGGTTCTTTCCATAGTTCAGCTATTGTGAACATTGCTGCTATAAACATTTGGGTGCATGTGCCCCTTCGGATCACTACATTTGTATCTTTAGGGCCAATACCCAGTAGTGCGATTGCTGGGTTGCTCTTTGCCCCTTCGGATCACTACATTTGTATCTTTAGGGCAAATACCCACTAGTGCGATTGCTGGGTTGCTCTATTTTCAACTTTTTGAGGAACCTCCATGCTGTTTTCCAGAGTGGTTGCACCAGCTTGCATTCCCACCAACAGTGTAGGACGTTTCCCCTTTCTCTGCAACCTTGCCAACATCTGTTGTTTCTTGACTTGTTAATTTTAGCTGTTCTAACTGGAGTGAGGTGGTATCTCATTGTGGTTTTGATTTGTATTTCCTTGATTACGAGTGATGTGGAACGCTTTTTCATGTGTCTGTTGGCCATCTGGATGTCTTCTTTGCAGAAATGTCTGTTCATGTCCTCTGCCCATTTCTTGATTGGATTATTTGTTCTTTGGGTGTTGAGTTTGATATGTTCTTTATAGATTTTGGATACTAGCCCTTTATCTGGTATGTCATTTGTGAATATCTTCTCCCATTCTGTCATTTGTCTTTTGGTTTTGTTAACTGTTTCCTTTGCTGTGCAGAAGCTTTTGATCTTGATGATGTCCCAATAGTTCATTTTTGCCCTTCCTTCCCTTGCCTTTGGCGATATTTCTAGGAAGAAGTTGCTGCAGCTGAGGTGGAAGAGGTTGCTTCCTGTGTTCTCCTCAAGGATTTTGATGGATTCTTTTCTCACATTGAGGTCTTTCATCCATTTTGAGTCTATTTCTGTGTGTGGTGTAAGGAAATGGTCCATTTTCATTTTTCTGCATGTGACTGTCCAATTTTCCCAACACCAATTGTTGAAAAGACTGTCTTGTTTCCATTGGACATTCTTTCCAGCATTGTTAAAGATTAGTTGACCATAGAAATGAGGGTCTAATTCTGGGCTCTCTTTTCCACAAATCTATGTGTCTGTTTTTGTGCCAGTACCATACTGTCTTGATGATGACAGCTTTGTAATAGAGCTTGAAGTCTGGAATTGTGATGCCACCAACTTTGGCTTTCTTTTTCAACATTCCTCTGGATATTTGGGCTCTTTTCTGGTTCCATATAAATTTTAGGATTATTTGTTCCATTTCTTTGAAAAAAAAAAAAGGATGGTATTTTGATAAGGATTGTATTAAATGTGTAGATTGCTTTAGGTAGCATAGATATTTTCACAGTATTTGTTCTTCCAATTCATGAGCACGGAACATTTTTCCAACATTTTCCCATGATTTCAATTTCTTCCATGAGTACTTTATAGTTTTCTGAATACAGATTCTTTGTGTCTTTGGTTAGGTTTATTTCTAGGTATCTTATGGTTTTGGATGCAATTGTAAGTGGGATTGACTCCTTAATTTCTCTTTATTCTGTCTTGTTGTTGGTATAGAGAAATGCAACTGATTTCTGTGCATTCATTTTATATCCTGACACTTTAAGAATTCCTGTATGAGCTCTAGCAGTTTTGAAGTGGAGTCTTTTGGTTTTCCACATAAAGTATCATATCATCTGCAAAGAGTCACAGTTTGACTTCTCCTTTGCCAGTTTGGATGCCTTTAATTTCTTTTTCTTGTCTGATTGCTGAGGCTAGGACTTCTAGTACTATGTTGAATAGCAGTGGTGATAATGGACATCCCTGCCATGTTCCTGACCTTAGCAGAAAAGCTCTCAGTTTTTCTCCATTGAGAATGATATTTGCGGTGGGTTTTTCATAGATGGCTTTGATGATATTGAGGTATGTACCCTTTACACTTCGAAGAGTTTTGATCAAGAAAGGATGTTGTACTTTGTCAAATGCTTTTTCAGCATCTATCAAGAATATTATATGATTCTTGTTCTTTCTTTTATTAATGTATTGTATCACATTGATTGATTTTCAGATGTTGAACCAGCCTTGCAGCCCTGGAATAAATCCCACTTGGTCATGGTGAATAATCCTTTTAATGTACTGTTGGATCCTATTGGCTAGGATTTTGGTGAGAATTTTTGCATCTGTGTTCATCAAGGATATTGGTCTGTAATTCTCTCTCTCTCTCTCTTTTAAAGATTGTACTTATTTATTTATTTATTTATTTGACAGAGAGAGAGAGATCACAAGCAGGCAGAGAGGTCGGCAGAGAGAGAGGGGGAAGCAGGTTCCCCACTGAGCAGAGACCCTAATGTGGGGTTCAATCCCAGCATCCTGAGATCATGACCTGAGCCAAAGGCAGAGGCTTAACCCACTGAGCCACCCAGGTGCCCCTGTAATTCTTTTTTTTGATGGGATCTTTGTCTGGTTTGGGGGTTAAGGTAATGCTGGCCCCCAAAAATGAGTTTGGTAGTTTTCCTTCCATTTCTACCTTTTGGAACAGTTTCAGGAAAATAGGAATTAATTCTTCTTTAAATGCTTGGTAGATTTACCCTGGGAAGCCATCTGGCCCTGGGCTCTTGTTTGTTGGGAAATTTTTGATAACTGCTTCAATCCCCTTACCTTCTTTGGGTCTGTTCATGTTTCATATTCCTTCCTGGTTCAGTTGTGGTAGTTTATACACCTCTAGGAATGCATCGATTTCTTCCAGATTGTCAAATTTGCTGGCATATATTTGCTCATAATATGTTCATAAAATTGTTTGTATTTCTTTGATGTTGGTTGTGATTCATGATCCTTCATTCATGATTTTATTCATGATTTTATTTATTTG
The DNA here is from genome assembly GCF_010015895.1 of Lontra canadensis. Taxonomy (NCBI): domain Eukaryota; kingdom Metazoa; phylum Chordata; class Mammalia; order Carnivora; family Mustelidae; genus Lontra; species Lontra canadensis. Next base: position 15,994,091 of record NW_022631027.1, read on the forward strand.
GGTCCTTTATCTTTTCTTTTTGATAAGTCTGGACAGGGGTTTATCAATCTTATTAAGTCTTTGAAAGAACCAGCTTCTAGTTTCATTGATTTGTTCTATTGCTTTTTGGTTTCTATTTCATTGATTTTGGCTCTGATCTTTATGATCTCTCTTCTCCTGCTGGGTTTAGGCTTTCTTTGTTGTTCTTTCTCCAGCTCCTTTAGGTGTAGGGTTAGATTGTGTATTTGAGACCTTTCTTGTTTCTTGAGAAAGTCTTGTATCACTATATATTTTCTTCTCACAACCACCTTTGCTGTGTCCCACAGATTTTGAACAGTTGTGTTTTCATTATCATTTATTTCCATGAATTTTTTCAATTCTTCTTTAATTTCCTGGTTGACCCATTCAGTTTTTAGAAGGATGCTCTTTAAGCTCCATGTATTTGGGCTCTTTCCAAATTTCCTCTTGTGATTGAGTTCTAGCTTCAGAGCATTGTGGTCTGAAAATATGCAGGGAATGATCCCAATCTTTGGGTACCAGTTGAGACTGATTTGTGACCCAGGATGTGATCTATTCTGGAGAATGTTCCATGAGCACTAGAGAAGAATGTGTATTCTGCTGCTTTGGGATGGAATGTTCTGAATATATCTGTGATGTCCATCTGGTCCAGTGTGTCATTTAAGGCCTTTATTTCCTTGTTGGTCTTTTGCTTGGATGATCTGTCCATTTCAGTGAGGAGAGTGATAAAGTCCCCTATATTATTGTGTTATTGTCAAAGTGTTTCTTTTATTTTGTTATTAACTGGTTTATGTAGTTGGCTGCTCCCATATTAGGGGTATAGATATTTAAAATTGTTAGATCTTCTTGTTGGACAGATCCTTTGAGTATGATACAGTATCCTTTCTCATCTTTTATTATAGTCTTTCGCTTAAAATCTAATTGGTCTGATATAAGGATTGCCACCCCAGCTTTCTTTTGATGTCCATTAGCATGGTAAATTGTTTCTCACCCCCTCACTTTTAACCTGGAGGTTTTTTTGGGTATAAAATGAGTTTCTTGCAGAAAGCATATTGATGGGTTTTGGTTTTTTTTATCCATTCTGATACCCTGTGCCTTTTGATTGAGGCATTTAGCTCATTTACATTCAGGTTAACTATTGAGAGATATGAATTTAGTGCCATTGTATTGCCTGTAAGGTGACTGTTACAGTATACTGTCTCTGTTCCTTTCTGGTCTACTACTTTTAGGCTCTCTCTTTACTTAGAGGACCCCTTTCAATATTTCCTGTAGGGCTGGTTTGGTGTTTGCAAATTCTTTTAGTTTTTGTTTGTCTTGGAAGTTTTTTTTTAATCTCTCCTTCTATTTTCAATGACTGTCTAGCTGGATATTGTATTCTTGACTGAGTATTTTTCTCATGTAGTGCTTTGAATAGAGCATGCCAGTTCTTTCTGTCCTGCCAGGTCTCTGTGGATAAGTCTGGTGCCAATCTAATAGTTTTACCATTGTATGTTACAGACTTCTTGTTCCGGGCTGCTTTCAGGATTCTCTCTTTGTCATTAAGACTTGTAAGTTTTACTATTAGATGACAGGGTGGACCTATTCTTACTGATTTTGAGGAGGGTTCTCCGTGCCTCCTGGATTTTGATTCTTGTTCCCTTTGCCATATTAGGGAAATTCTCTATAATAATTTGCTCCAATATACCTTCTGCCCCCCTCTCTCTTTCTTCTTCTTCTGGAATCCCAATTATTCTAATATTATTTCATCTTATGGTATCACTTATCTCTCGAATTCTCCCCTCGTGGTTCAGTAGTTGATTTTTTGCTCAGCTTTATTCTCCACCATTTGGTTTTCTATATCACTAATTCCTCTCTTATGCCTCATTTATCCTAGCAGTAGGAGACTCCATTTTTTATTGCACCTCATTAATAAGCTTTTTATATTTCAATTTCGTTAGATTTTGGTTCTTTCATTTCTCCAGAAAAGGATTTTATTTCTCCAGACAGGGTTTCTCTAATAGCTTCCATGCCTCTTTCAAGCCCAGCTAGCACCTTGAGAATCATCATTTTGAATTCTAGATCTGATGTATTACCAACATCCATATTCATTAGGTCCCTAACCTTCAGTACTGCCCCTTGTTCTTTTTTTGTGGTGAGTTTTTCTGCCTTGTCATTTTACCTGGATAAGAATATATGAATGAGAGAATAAAATACTAAAAGGGTGGCAAAGACCACAGAAAAATGTGTGTTAACCAATTCAGATAAGATCCCTAATTGTTCAAATTTTTTTTTAAGAAAGGTATTGTTAAGATAAACTAGTTAAAAAATTGTTAAAAGAGGAAAGAGTAAAAGTTTAAAAAATTAGTACAGGAAAAAAAATAAAATTTAAAAAATTAATTAACTTTGCAAGACCAAAGAATCATGGGGAGAGACATGAATTCCATGCTTTGCTTTCCTCTCCTCTGGAATTCCATTGTTCTCCTCGATTAGTGAGCTTGGTCTTGGCTGGATGTTTTTGTTGATCTTCTGGGGGAGGGGCCTGTTGTAGTGATTCTCAAATGTCTTTGCCCAAGGTGGAATTACACCACCCTTGCCAGGGGCTGGGCTAAGTAATCAGCTCGGGTTCGCTCTCAGGAGCTTTTGTTCCCCGAATGCTTTCCGTAGATCTCTGGAGGATGGGAATGAAAATGGCGGCCTCCTAATCTCTGGCCTAGAGGAGCCAAGTGCTCAGGGCCCTACTCCTCAGTGTGCCCTTGGAGAAAAGCGCTCAATCACTCCCATCTTCCTGCTCCCTGGCTGTGCTCTGAGGTCACATGGCCTGTGACCAAGCATTCCTATCTGTGGCACACAGCCCCATTTGGAGTCTCCAAACCCAGCAGATGCCTGCTGCTCTTCCAGGTGGGATCTCCCCAGATCTGCTACTTGTGGGGTCCCTGCTCAAAGAGCAGTGGCCTAACTCTGCCATGGATCACAGTTTAAGGTAACCCCGAGCTGAGAGCTCATTCCTCTGCTCTGTCTCTGGAGCCGGCTTTCCTGCTCTAATACCTATGAGCTCTGCAACACTCAGATATCCCCAATCTTTCTGTGACCCTGCAGGCCCAGAGACCACACTGTCCCCATGAGGGCTCCACCCTTGCTTAGCCTCTGGAGCAGTGTCCCTCAGTGAAACAGACTTTTAAAAGTTCTGATTTTGTGCTCTGTTGCTCCGCTGTTTGCCAGGAGCCAGCCCCTCCCCCTGTGGTCTATCTTCCCATGGCTTCGGATTCACTTCTCCGCAGGTCCTACCTTTCAGAAAGTGGTAGATTTTCTGTTTTAGAATTGCTGCTCTTCTTTTCTTCGATCTCTTGTTGGATTTGTAGGTGTTCAGAATGGTTTGATAACTATCTAGCTGATCTCCTGCCACCTGATGTCATCTCACTCAGCCTGCTACTTCTCCGCCATCTTGACTCCTCCCCTATATTTCAATTCTTGTCATCATCATAATTTTATTTCCATTTGAAATAGAATTTGTGCTACAAAATGAATATGAATGTATTTCATATTTGGTAACCATTTTGCTTGTGCCCTTATATTAGGATTCTCCAGAAAAACAGGAGCAATAGGATGTGTATATATAAAGAGATTTATTTTAAGACATTGACTTACCTCATTATGGAGGCTGGCAAGTTCAAAATCTGTGAGGTACACTGGCAGGTTGAAGACCCGTTGCTGCAGTTCAAGTCTGAAAGCCTTCCCCTGCTAAATTCCCTCTTACTCAGAGGAAGTCAACCTTGTATTCTATTAAGGACTTCAACTTATTGGATGAGACCCAACCACCTTACAGAGGGCAATCCACTTTACTCCAAGTTTACCAGTTTAAATATTAATCTCATCAAAAAGAAAAAAAAAAAAAAACACACCTCAGAAACATGGAATAACGTTTGACCATATACCTGGGCACCATAGCCCTGCCAAACTGACACACAAAATTCATCATCATACCCTTCCTTAATTATAATCAAGTTTAATGAGACTTTCAAAATTAAGCTAGAAGGATACATACCAGTGAAATATAGAGTTGGTATAATAAGTCAATACCAGACAGAAATCTGTCAATGCCCTTCCCTCACCCCAATCAGTTCTGCTATGTTGATCGATACCACTCTGCCTGTCTTTGATCTCCATTCCCACCTCCTGTCCCCTATCCCTATTTGGAGGAGGAACCAATATTAGACTGCCTTTGGCGTTACTAAAAAATGCAGGCAGGCAGTATCCTGTACTGTATTTCTCTTCTCTCACTCTACTTCTTTCCTCTGCTTCCCTTCATTCCCCTCTTCTCTTTGGAGGTCTCAAAGCCCAGGGACTCCACTCATTTTACCTATGCCTAAGTGGGTAATAAACCTTCATGTTACTTGTAATCACTGACACTGGTATGGACTGTTTGTCATTTAATATTTTACACAGGAAGGAATGCAGACATGACAACTGGTCCAGTCATGCAAAAGCAATAACAACTCCAAACTTTTAAGATGATCATTCTTAGACTGGAATGCAGAGGGTAAAATTTCTGGTTTTTTACTCAGTACACAAAGTGTATTAACACAATTTTGTAATTAAAAAAAATATATGTTTCATTTTTAAAGTAGGCATTCAGTTAGAATACCTCAAGTAAACAGTATATAGACCACTATAGTCCAGTACATAGACCATTTTTATGATATATTTCAAATAGAGTATTCAGTATTACCAACTACATAAACAAGAATGAAGTCTGTCCTCACACAAGTTAAAGGCCCAAGCTGTTATGGCAGTTGTGCTATACAAGTAATCAGAGGGTCAGCTTCCTTTTGTCTTGTGATTTGTCTATCTCTGGATTCCCAGATAGCTCATTAACACCTACACAAATTCTAGCTAGCAGTAAAAAGGAAAGAAGGAAGGAAAGGTATTTTCCTCTAAGGGCATTGCTTTCAGGGCGCAGAGATTTTATCTGTTCATATGCCACTGTCCAGCACAAAAGCACATCTAGCTTGAAGGGATCCTGGGAATCTTTAGTCTAGATGACCTAGCGCCTGGTATTATAGGAAGAGGGAAAATGGATGTTGGGAATCAATAACCAGCAGTGTTGACCACATATGTAAGCTTTAGTTTAATAATTCAGTAAGTAAATAGTGATTCATATCTTGAAATTACTAAAATTACAACCATGCATCTGCTATAATGGTGATTCATTCACCTGTGTCAATAAGGATTTGCTTTATGTCATAGGCATACTAGATTCATTTTGATTGATTATGAAAATATGTAAGCACTAGAAAATGTTTCTGTGGATATAAAATAAACGGTGCAGTTTATTCATTAACTAGACACGTGGGAAAAAATCTCTTCATAGATGAGTATCAACTGTTGTCACAATTGTGCTTGTAAATAAACTACCTCATGACTTTAAGGCATGAAACAAAAATCATTTATTTTTTCTCACGTATCTGTGTCCTGTGAAGGTTGGCTGATTTAGGCTGAGTTTGGCCTCAAGCTATAGGTTAGGTTCAAGTCTGGTCTATATATCTTTCTTAGATCAGTGGGCCTAGTAGACCACCTGCCACATGTTCTTCACATGACAATATCAGAAGCACAACAGGGCAGACTCAACTGCTGCATTATTTTATGTCATTTCTGTCATGTCTGCTAACAGTCCATAGCCCATTGCTAGCCAAGTGTTCAAGTCTTGAAGGCTGACAAAGTACCTCCTGTTTACCTGGAGATAAGGGTAGGGATATATATTATCAAGAATGTGGATATATATTACTATTATAAGGAAGCAAAATCTATCATAAGATTGCATTGTACTATTCCAAAGTGAATGTAATTTCACATTGTATATCAGACTTATTCCTATAAATGAATTCATTTATTTGATAGTTATTTGGCTCCTATTATATGTGTGAAACAGATTTTTTTTTTTTAAATATACCTCCAGCTCTTAAGAAAATTAGCCTGGTGGAAGATTACAACAAAGTAAGAAGCAATTATAGCATAATGTGGTAAGTTCAGTGATAGAGATATGGAAAAGTCAATTCACAGATACAATGAGAAGTATCTATCTAGCCTAAGACAAAGGAAGAGTATTGGAAAGATTTCCTAGAAGGAACATCTTGAAAAGTTATATAAAAAGAAAGAGAATGAAATTCTATCAGTTATCTTTTGATGCATTGAAACTTCCCAAGAACCTCTCAGAGGAATTTTACTCACATGTCTGGGTTTGCTGGGGTGGCTCTGCTTCATTCAGTGACATGGTCTTCATTCCCCCACTGGAGCTACTAGCTAGTTAGGGTATTCTCATGGTAATGCCAAAGAGCTAGAGGAAAAACCTGAATATACAAACACATCTGTGTTCTATCTTCTAAAATCCCACTGGCCAAAATAATTTTTATGACTGGGCAAAACATTAAAAGGTAGGGAAGAAAGTATACTCTTTTGTGTGTGTTGGGGGGGATTGAAAAGTTACAGTGCAAATGATTACAGGAAGCAGGGAAAATAATTGAACCAAATAATTCAGTCTATCATATGAGTAAAAAAAAACAAAAAACAAAAAACAAACCAAAAACCAAAAACCAAATCCAAAAAAACCTCAAACTCCAAAAATCTAATCTCTTACAAGTACTGATCTGTTGGGGCATCTGGGTTATTCAGTCAGTTAAGCATCTACCTTCGGCTCAGGTCACGATCTCAGGGTCCTGGGATAGAGCCCTGAGCCCTGTGTTGGACTCCTTACTCAATGGGGAGCCTTCTTCTCCCTCTCCCTCTGCCACTGCCCACCGCTCATGCTCTCTCTCTCTCTCTCAAATAAAATAAAATCTAAAAAAAAAATACTGATCTGTCTGCATTAATATATAATTATATATGTCTAATCTTATAATAAAAGCAAATACATAAAATACATAAATACCTTTTAAAATATGTATTTAGTTCATATCATTATTTAGTCCATATCATGTGATAGTTACTATATGGTCTGTGTTAGGATATATTAATAATATATTAATAAATATGTGTATTATTAGTATACACTGTACTAATTCCTACCGCATTGGGAATGCTCACTGATTCCATGGTCCATGATAATAACATTTGCTTCATTATTTAGTTATACTTTTTTATGCAATTTCTATACTTTCATAGAATTAATTCATGATATAACTATATGGATACATTAAGCCCTTTATTAAATTCTCAGTACCAATTTTGGTGGTTTTCATTGTTGTTATTAAACATAGTTATATAGGACTCAGTTTTGGAGACTGACCTTATTAAAGTTAAATAGTGTCCATTAGTAGGACATTAATAGCAACTAATGGGTTTATGTGTGTGTGTTTTAAGTTCCACAGAGAATAAGACTTTGTCTTTGCATCAGGAGGGGAGTTTGTTAACAAAGTAGATTCTCAGGTCTCACTCTGTTAGGTTCTGTTATGGACTCAAAAACACTGAATAAAAATTGGTTAAATCATTGAATACATATAATAAAAAGGCAGTTAGGTGATACAGGTAGTCTTGGAATGCACTTTGAGAAATCAGGTTTTGGTTTTAGGAATTCCAAAGAAAAGATACAAAAACAGAAGGTTAACAGTGGACAAATAGTTCTCAATTCTTTTCTATTTTTCTGGTATGTACTTTGAACATAAAATAAAAAACACATTAATTGTGTTTAAAGCACATTTGAACTGGGTAAATGAAGATGCAGGCTATTTTATATTTCATTAGCATTTGCAATGGTTCTGTGGATATTTAGCAAAATTTTTTAATTGGAAAAGTCATAATGTGATACTTTTCAGACTCTCCTTAGTTTTTACTTAGAAGACTTTCAATAATTTGTTTCTTGCTCTATTATTAAGATTTTCTTGAGCCTCATGATTGATAGATCTAATTCTAATTCTTTTCTAATTTATCTAATCTGCTATAAAGAATTAGTATAGCTGGGTAAGCCAGGTTTCCAGCTTCCTTGCTGTCAGCATTCTATAAAAGTGAATGCCAGCAAATTGAGACATTTGATGCGAAAATCTGATAAGTGATTATTTAATGAAATATGTAAATATGTAAATCCAACCTTGACTGGATATACTTAGTGTCAAATTTAACTACAAGATTTAGCTTTCAACAAAATTTGAAAGTTATAACAATGCAGTAATAACCAAACATTATTAAATTATGATGAGGTTGATCATCCACTCATTACAATAAGAGTAGCTAACAGTTACTGAGCTCTTATAGGCACTTTACATACATTATTTCATTAAATCCTCAAAGAAATTCTTCAGCTTGATACTGTAATTATTTTACAGATGAGGTTTAGAAAAGTGATATAATTTCTCGTGATTACAGAACTAATAATATGAGTTTTTCCCTACCCATTTATACCTATCTGTGGCTTATATCATAAACATAAATCTGCTTTTCTTCAGTTATCAAATATTTTAGGCAACAATAATCCAGATTTTTTTCCTACTAAATTATGTTTTTAATTATTTTATTCATTTATTCATTAGATAACAGTTGAGCAATTACAATGTATAAGAAATTAACCTAAGAAATTGTGGACACAGACATAAAATAGAACATATGGTCCACTACCTTCAAGAGTTTCCTAGTTGGATGGTTTAATAAATATACACTGACTGATAGAATGGTTAACTAATAATGGCAGTGGGCCTACCCATTTTTACCCTTTAAATTTTTGTCAAATGTTTGTTTGAAAACCACAAAATGGAGGTTTTTAGAATCATTCATAAAATAAAGATATCTGAATAAAGAACTAAAAAAAAAAACAAATAAAGTACATCAATAAGTTAGAATCCTTTTGGTTGCAAGTGACAGAAAATGCAACAAAGCTGGATGTTACAAAAAAAGGAGGGATACTGGCTAACATAGGGGAACACTGTAGGGGTCATTCTATTCCAGGTCAGAAAGAAAACTGCACCATGATGAATTTTCAGTTTCCACTCCTTGTGGAGGCCATAATCTTAGGCCATACTCTTCCAGTTAACAAAATGCCTTACTATTTCCAAGGCACTCATTGCCATATCTAGCCCAGTGTTGAAGGGAGAGTCTGCCCTGGTGTTCACAGCAAAAGTGCTGAAGTATACTTCAACTGGACTGGCTCTTCTGCTTACCCCTGAAATAAACTCAGTGGCCATATTGTGACTGCTTCAAGCCAGTAAGTCTAGCCCTAAAGTATATAGAGGTAACTCAATTCAAACCTCAATGGTGGGAAATGGCAGAGTGGAGAGCAAGTTCCCCATACAAGTATCAAGAGACTTTCATAATTTTTTTAAAATACATAATTTTGTATTTTTTTGATAAGGGCTATGCTTTATTTTATATAGAATAGGTTGCCAGTTTGCTTAACTCTAAACAATTGAAGTATTACTGAGTAATTCTACTCACCAAAATCACTCATTTAGCAAATATTGACAGTCAGACTTCTGCTGGTTAAATAGACCATAAAAATTATCCAGAAGGATAAGATACTGTCTTTAATCTTAAGAAATACCTATTTCCTCTGACTTAACAAGCTGTAATAAACAAACTAGCTGAAACTCTCTAAAATTACCTAGAAATACTTAAAACTGTTTAAAACTTGATAGAAGCAAAACCCTTTAAGCTAACTTTTCTTTTTTCTAGAAGTAGAGAGAATTTACTTTAAAAGGTAAAGCTATTTCCTATAAAAAGGTAAAGCAAAGATCCTATTCTGAAATAAAAAGTTTACAAAGACGTTAAGTTAGTTGTTTTGTGTGATACTGTAAGTGCTTTCTTTTCTGTGAAAGGAGCTGTATTAATATGGGTAGTTTCCTTTATGAAAATGGATCTTGTCTAAATTGGATTAAGATGGTATCTCTGAAAACTATTTATTTGGGGTGGATGTGGTATCTATGTGTTTTCCTATACTTATTGAAACTTTTACTCATAAATGATAGATCAAAACAAGACACTAGATAAAGATAAGAAAGAAAAAGCTGAGTTCAAGCAGATAGAAAAATTGTGTAGGGTCAGGACTGTGCGTGTTGGAGCCCAACATAGATTATTTAGTTGCAGTTTCCTTACACAGTATTACTCTACATTGGAAATTTGCCAATGTAAAATGGTCATTGTTAGGCAATAATTTAGTTTAGAAGTGAGGTGGTAGATTCATGGAAGCCCTTTTTATATTACCAGGCTCTCTAACATATTTGTTAGAGATATTCTTTTAGATCTATCTAATATTATATATTAATATATAATCAAGGAAAATAATAAAGGGATTGGTTAAATCCATGCATTGGGATCCTATAAAACATGATTTGAAGAACAATGTATAATTATACAAGAAGATGTTTATAATACATTACAAAGAGTTACAAAGTAATAGGAATGATGATCTTTAATTTTTACAAACATGTATATAAAATGGGTAAAGGAGTAGAAGGAATATAACAGAGTTTATCAATGTTTGATGGGGTTATGTTTTTCTTTTTTTCATTTGCTAATTAGCATAGAGTTTCAATATAAATATGCATTATTTTTGTAAAATTTTATTTATTTGTCAGAGATAGAGAGGCCACGCAAAAGCAGGGGGAGTGGCAAGCAGAAGGAGAAGTGGTTCCCTGCTGAGCAAGGAGCCCAGTGCAGGAATCTATCCCAGGACCCTGGGTTCAGGGCCTGAGCTGAAGGCAGACGCTTAACCAACTGAGCCAGCCAGACATCCCTAAATATGCATTACTTTTAGAAAATAGGAGTACATTCATTTCAAGTAAGGTATAGTTGTTTTAAAAAATATGATTTTTTAAACACACCTGTGGAGGTGTGCACTCTCTCTCAAATAAATAAATACATCTTTTTAATACATCTTTTTAAAAAATGTGAGTTCTCAGGGTGACTGAATCTGGAATATTAGTGGGACAGTCATATATTTGAAAATTTTACATGGGGGATGCCTTATATAATATAACTATAACTTACTATAACTATAATAGTTCAACTCAAATTTGCTCAAGTTGAATATAAAATAATTTATGAGTCAGATATGAAAGAGAATAGAGAGATTAGAGAGTACATAGGAGTCAGTGCAAGACTCAGAATTCATGATACAAATCTTCCCATGATATAAGAAATCACTGTACTGAATATTTTTTTCAACTTTCAAACATTTACACTGAGAAATATTATCAATAGGTCTAATTTCCCGCCAGCCTTGCAAATGGTAGCAATTTTTAGAACCAGCAGGCAAAGGGTTGAAACAATTAGGAAACTTTTGTTAATAATCCATACTGTAAGAGAACTTTCTAAACACTGTTTTTCAAAAGAAAACTACAAATGATATAAGAAGGGGGCTAGTAGAATGACAGAAATGCCAAAAAGCATCACTATGGGAGAGATGTCAGAGGGTTAGAACATACAATAGAATGAAGCAGAATAAAATACAGGTGATTCTTCTTATTTTATGATTTAAACTCTTATCTTCCTACCACCCTGCCAACCTAAAAAACACATAGGACATTTATCCCTACCTTGCACTTCCACTCCATTTATAAGCTTAATGCCAGCAACATTTCCCTTGCTTAGAACAAGCTTGCCATCTAGTGTCAATCACTGGTAACTACAGAATATGGAAAGCATTCAGTCCACACAAACATGCAAGCATTATCTCAAAATTTAAATCATTCTCTTTTCAACATAATTTGTAGAGTTCCTATTATGAGCTGGTGTCTGGAGATACAGTGATGTGGAAAAAAAAAAAACACCTAATATGGCTCCTAAAAGTCTCCTGGGGAAGACAGACATTACTCAATTACCAATTAAATGTAAAAATGACAACAAATTAAACTTCAATAGCACTGACTCTATGTCAGATTAATTCATATAATACTTATAAAAAAACTATAAGGAAGAAATTTTCTCCATTTTACAGGTTGGAAAACTGAGGCAGAAAGGTCACGGAACTTCCCCTAGGTCACAAAGCAGAAAAGGAATATAAACCCAGGCTGTTTCACTCTCAAATCTGTGCATTTAACCACCTCTGAAAACAAACTGAAACTTTGTATATGCAAGCAAGATAAATATATGATTGGAAAACACTTATTAATTCAAAAAATATTTGCTGACCTCCTATCATGTGCCAGGTACTATTTTTGGCCTGTGGATGAAGAAGTGAACAAGAAAATACAAGACAAATATACTTAACCTTATAAAGCTAGTATCACAAACATGCAAGTGGATGCACACACTCACATATAAAAGCATTAATATAATGTCTAAGCTGTTTTATGCCCAAAACTTAATACACCAGGATAACTGATTAGTGATGGGAAGGATGGGGAGATACACTATTTCCAGAGCAGTAATGGAAATCCTCTCTGAGGAGAGGACATCTGAATAGACTTTGTATAAATGTGAGGGATATGAGCATCTAGAAGAATGCTAGAAAGAAAAATAGCAAACACAAAGACCATTAGGAAGGATTCTGGTTTTTGTTCTGTGCCTTTATCCCACCAACCCTACCACCCCCGACACCAGCAAGAATGATTAAAGTGGGGGTGGGGAGTGCATAAGAAACAAAGTAATAGGATTACATGAGAACATGACAGGGATTTCATATTCCAAGATGGGAAACCAACTGAAAGGTTCAAACAGGGAAGTAACATGGTCAAATTTGTATCTTTTAAAGACCACACTAGTTACCATGAGGAGAAGAGACTGCAGGGTGTATAAAGTGAAACAAAGAAATTGATCAGGAGGCTATTGCAACTTTCCAGATAAGACATAATGATGAAATCTAAGAATCAGGGGTGCCTGGCTGGCTCAGTTGGTGGAGAATGTGACTCTTGAATTGGGGTTATCAGTTTGAGCCCCACATTGGGTATAGAGGTTAATTAAAAATAAAAGCTTTAAAAAGTTTTAAATCTAATAATCAAATCAAATTTATGAATGACTAGAATACAAAGGAAAACTATAAATGTCATAATAGAAGGTACAAAATATATAGGTCATCAAAGTTTATATTTGTATGAAGACCAAGAAAGTCATTACTAGGGGGCTGGGATATGCAGCATATCTAAATTTACAGAGAAGAATATGTGAATGTGTTCAGAAAAGAGTAAGTACTTCAACTTCCCTCTGCCACAAGGCGACGATAAGGGTAAAACATGAATTAGAGTCAAATAATGGAGCACCTCAAAGGATTAAGGAGATAAATTTAGTCTCTCCTTTATTTTTTCTTCTCTGTTTTCTAACACAGCTTCCTGTAACAACTCAATCACATGCTGATTTCCATTTGTCATTGTAGTTTGTCTGTCTTTTTAAATGTCCCTGAGGGTGTTGGGCACAGAAAATGATGTTCAAATATGATTTGAAAACCTGCTCAAAGACCACCAAAGCATACCACATCTACAGTCTGACAAACTTCCATAAGAAATTTCACATTAGCAGAACTGTGGGGCATTTCACCAAAACAAAGGTAGAGCCAGTGGTCTTATTAGTTTGGGGGCAAGGTAAAGTTTAACTAGATTTTTAAAAATGGTTTTATTTATTTTAATTCCAGTATAATTAATATATGGTGTTATATTAGTTGCAGGTATATGATATAGTGATTCAACAATTCTACACATTACTCAGTGCTCATTACCGTAAGTATACTTTTTAATCCTTTTCATCTATTTCACCCATCTCCCCCATCCCCTCCAGTAACCATCAGTATGTTCTCTATATTTAAGATCCTGGGGATTTTTTTGTTGTTTTCTCTTTGTTCTTTGTTTTGTTTCTTAAATTCCACAGAGAAGTGAAATCATATGGTTATTTGTCTTTCTATGACTGACTGATTTTACAGCATTATACCCTATAGATCCATCCATGTTGTTGCAAATGGAAGATTTTATTTGTTTTTGTAGTTAATATTCCATTGTGCATATGTACATACACACACATACACACACACACACACACACACACACACACACACACCTCTTCTTTATTCATTCATCTATTGATGGAAACTTGGGTTGCTTCACATTTTGGCTATTGTAAATAATGCTGCAATAAACATAGGGATGTTTATATCTAGTCACCTTACTGTAATATTGCAATACTATAACTATTCACCTTAGTGAAAATTTACTGGGTAAATGCCCAGTAGTGCAATTACTGGATCATAGGGCAGTTCTATTTTTAATTTTTTGAGGAACCTCCATGCTATATTCCAGAGTGGCTATACCAGGTTGCATTCCTATCAATAGCATATGAGGGTCCTTTTTTTCCTACATCCTTGCCAATACTTGTTTCTTGTGTTTTTGATGTTAGCCATTCTGACAGGTGTGAGATGATACTTCATTGTGGTTTTGATTTGCATTCCCTGATGATTACTAATGTTGACCACCTTTTCAGGTGTCTGTTGGCCAAGTAGATGTCTTCTTAGAAATGTCTCTTCATGTCTTCTGACCATTTTTTGGTTGAGTTATTTATTCCTTTGGTGTTGAATTGTATAGGTTCTTTATATATTTTGGATATTAACCCTTTATTGGATATGTCTTTGCGAGTATCTTCTCCCAGCCAGTAGGTTTTAGTTTTGTTGATTGTTTACTTCACTGTGTAGAAGCTTATTTCAAAATGGTCACAGTAGTTTATTTTTGCTTTTGTTTCTCTTGCCTCAGGAGACATATCGAGAAAAATGTTTCTATGGCTGAGGTCAGAGAAATTACTGTCTGTACTCTCTCCTAGGATTTTTATGGTTTCAGGCCACATATTTATGTCTTCCATCCATTTTAAACTTGTTTTTGTTTATGGTGTAAGAAAGTGGTCCAATTCCATTCTTTTGAATGCACTTGTCCAGTTTTCCCAATACCATTTGTTGAAGAGACTGTCTTTTTTCCCACTACATATTCTTGCCTACTTTTTTGGAGATTAATTGATCAAATGTTCATGGGTTGATTTATGATTTATGGGCTCTCTATTCTGTTTCATTGATCTATGTGTCTTTTTGTGTGTGTGTGTGCCAGTACCCTAATATTTTGATCACTACAGCTTTATAATAGGACTAGAAGTCTGGAATTGTGATGCCTCCAGCTTTGCTTGTCCTTTCAAAGTTTTCTTCAGCTATTTGGAGTCTTTTGTGGTTCCATACAAATTTCAAGATTGTTTGTTCTAGTTCTGTGAAAGATGCTGCTGGTATTTTGATAGGGATTGCATTTAAATGTGTAGATAGCTTTGGGTAGTATAGACATTTTAACAATATTTGTTCTTCCAATCCATGAACATGGAATGTCTTTCCATTTCTATATGTCATCTTCAGTTTCTTTTATCATTGTTTTGTAGTTTTCAGAATACAGATCTTTTACCTCTTTGGTTAGATTTATTCCTACGTATTTTATGGTTTTTGGTGCAACTGTAAATGGGGCTGATTCCTTAATTTCTCTTTCTGCTACTTCATAATAGGTGTATAGAAATACCACAGATTTCTGTAGATTGATTTTGTATCCTGTGATTTTACTGAATTCCTCTATCAGTTCTAGCAGTTTTTTCATGGGGTCTTTCAGCTTTTTAATATATTGTATCATGTCATCTGCAAATACTGAAACTTTGACTTCTTCCTTAACTATTTGGATATCTTTTATTTCCTTTATAACTTTTTTTGTTGTCTTATTGCTGTGGCTGGGACTTCCAGCACTATGTTGAAAAAAATGGTGATAGTGGACATCCTTGTCTTGTTCCTGACATTTGAGGAAAGGCTCTCAGTTTTTTGCCTAGTTAGGTGATGTTATCTGGGTTTTTTTCAAATATGCCCTTCTTTATGTTGAGGTATAGTCCCTCTAAATCTACATCATTAAGGGCTTTTGTCACAAACGGATGATGTACTTTGTCAAATGCTTTTATGCTTCTTTTGAAATGATCACAAGGTTCTTACCCTTTCTCTTACTGATGTGATATATCACATTGGTTCATTTGCAAATACTGAAACACTATTGTAACCCAGGAATAAATTCTACTTGATCATGATGAATGATGTTTTTAATGTGTTGTTAGATCTGGGTTGCTATTATTTTGCTGAGGGTTTTTGCATGTATGTTCATCAGAGATATTGGCCTGTAGTTCTCTTTTTTCTGGTGTCATTATCTGGTTTTAGTATTGGGTAATGCTGGCCTCATAGAATGAATTTGGAAGTTTTTCTTCCTTTCCTATTTTTTGGAATAGTTTGAGAACAGGTATTGACTCTTCAAATATTTTGTAAAATTGGCTTGTGAAGTGATCCCGGACTTTTGCTTGTTCAGAGTTTTTTTGATTACTGATTCAGTTGCTTTGCTGGTAATCAATCTGTTTGAACTTTCTATTTCTTCCTGTTTCCGTTTCCATATTTATATATTTCTAGGAATTTATCCATTTTTCCAGGCTGTTCAACTTGTTGGCATAATACTTTTTCATACTATTCTCTTTATATTAATGGTGCTCATTGTTATTTCTCTTCTCTCATTTGTGATTTTATTTATTTGGGTCCTTTCTCTTCTTTTCCTTGATGAGTCTGGATAGATGTTTACCAATTTTCTTGATTTTTTCAAAGAACAAGCTCCTGGTTTCATCAATCTGTTCTATTTTTTTAGTTTCTATATCATTTATTTCTGCTTTAATCTTTATTATTTCCTTCCTTCTGCTGGTTTTAGATTTTCTTTGTTGTTCTTTTTCTGGCTCCTTTAGATGTAAGGTTAGGTAGGCTATTTGAGGTTTTTCCTACTTCTTGAGCTAGACTTGTATTGTTATAAACTTCCCTCTTAGAGTCACTTTTGTTGCATCCCAAATATTTTGGGATGTGTTTTCATTTTAATTTTTTTCCATGTACTTTTTTATTTCTTCTTTTACTTCCTGGTTAACCCAGTCATTGTTTAGTAGCATGTTGTTTAACTTCCATATATTTGTGGTCCTTTCAGATTTTTTTTTTTTTTTGTATTTGACTTTTAGTTTCATAATGTTGTGATCCAGAAAAGATGCATGGTATGACTCTGATCTTTTTAAAATTGTTGGGGAATATTTTGTGGCTCAATAAATGATCTATTCTGGAGAATGTTCCATGTGTGCTTGAAAACAATGTGTATCCACTGTTTCAGAGTAGAATGTTGTGAATATATCTGTTAAATCCATCTGGTCTAGTGTATTTTTTAAAGCCATTGTTTCCTTGTTATTTTTCTGTTTAGAGGATCTGTCCATTGATGTAAGTAAGTGGGGTATTAAAGTCCCCTACTAGTATTGTATTATTATTGATT
The DNA here is from genome assembly GCF_010015895.1 of Lontra canadensis. Lineage (NCBI taxonomy): Eukaryota > Metazoa > Chordata > Mammalia > Carnivora > Mustelidae > Lontra > Lontra canadensis. The sequence continues at coordinate 16,011,313 of NW_022631027.1, forward strand.
AGTTCAATTATGTTTTTTATTAAGTGTTCTATGTCATTGGGTGCTCCCCTACTGGGTGCATAAATATTTCAATTGTTTCCTTCCTGTTAGATTGTTCCCTTATTATGTAGTGTCCTTCTGTGTCTCTAATTATAGTCTTTGTTTTATTCATTTTTATTTTTTTTAAAGATTTTGTTTATTTGGTAGAGAGAGACACAGCGAGAGAGGGAACACAAGCAAGTAGAGTGGGAGAGGGAGAAGCTGGCTTCCTGCTGAGCAGGGAGCCTCATGTGGGGCTCGATCCTAGGACCCTAGGATCATGACCTGAGCCGAAGGCAGACACTCAATGACTGAGCCACCTAGGCGCCCCTACAGTCTTTATTTTAAAGTCTACTTTGTCCAATAAAAGTATCGCTACTCCAGCTTTCTTTTGACATCCATTTGCATGATAAATGTTTTTCCATACCTTCACTTTCAATCTGCATGTGTCTTTAGTTATGAGTCTCCTGTAGACAGCATATCTTGATTTTTTTATCCATTCTGTCACTTTATGTCTTTTGATTTGAGCATTTAGTCCATATACATTCAAAGTACTTACTGATAGATATGCATTTATTGCCATCTTATTACTAGCTAGTGACTGTTTCTGAAGATTTTCTCTGATCCTTTCTTGTCTTTTTCTCTTTTACGGTTTGCTGGGTGTCTTTAGTGATATATTTGGATTTTTTTCTCTTTATCCTTTGCATATTTATTAGTGGTTATCATTAGGTTTGTATATAACATCTTCTACATATAGCAATCTATGTCATATTGATAGTTATTTGAGCTTGAACCTGTTGTTACTCCTTTCCTCACCGTGTTTTAGGTATATGGTGTCATATTTTACATCCTTTTATTTTGTGAGTCCCTTGATGGATTTTTTTAGTGCAATATTCATTTTTAATCCCTTTGTGTTTCCTACCTTCATTCTGTCATTTTTGGTTTTTCCTTCCCACTCTAATAGTCCAATTTAAGTATTTCTTGCAGGGTTGGGTTAGTGGTCAAGAATTCTTTTAACTTTTGTTTTCTGGTAAACTATATCTCTCCTTCTATTCTGAATGATAGCCTTGCTGGATAGAATATTCTTGGCTGCGGGTTTCTCCCATTCAATGCTTTGGATATATCATGTCGCTCCTTTTGTCTTGCAAAGTTTCTGTTGAAAAATCTGCTGATAGCTTTATGGGGTTTCCTTTGCATGTAACTATCTTCTTTTGTCTTGCTTCTTTTAATATTTATTCTTTATCACTATGCTTGGTCATTTTAATTACAGTATGTCTTGGTGTGGATCTGCTTTTAATGATTTTGTGGGGCTTCTCTGTGTCTCCTAGATCTGAACATCTGTTTGCTTCCTCAGATTAAGGAAGTTTTATTTCTTCAAATAAATTCTCTAGCCCCCTTTTCTCTCTCTTCTTTTTCTGGGACTCCTACAATATGAATGTTGCTATGTTTGATGGAGTCACTGAATTCCCTAAATCTATTCTTCTTTTGCATAATTGTTTTTTCTCTCTTTTGTTCAACTTCATTACCTTCCATTACTCTGTGTTTTAGGTCATTAATTTATTCCCCTACTTCTCCCAGCCTGCTGTGCATTCCATCAAGAATGTTTCTTATTGAGTCCTTTTATCCCTGCTATGCTATTCTTTATGTCTGTGTTAATGGTCTCACTGATGTTCTCACTTTTTTCAAGTCCAGTGAGTACCTTTATGACCATTGCTTTAGATTCTCCATCAGGTGTCTTACTTATATCTGAGGTTTTGTTTAGCTCTCTGGCCATAGCTTTGTCCTATTCTCTCACTGGGACAAATTCCTCTGCCTTTTCATTTTGTCTAAGTCTCTATGCCTATTTCTCTGTGTTAGGGAAATCAGCTATAGCCGCTGTTCTTGAACATAATGGATTTAAGAAGATGAGGTCTTCTACATGGCATAGTGCCCTGCCATGTAGTGTTCCTCATTCCCAGGCATTGGTACTTTCAGAGGTATAATTAACCAAGTGTACTGTCTACACTCTCCTGTTCTGTCATGGCTGCTTTATCCTTTAGCAGTCATCTGCAGAGGCTCTATGTCTGTTGTGGGCAATGTTTGGACCCTCGCCTGAATGTGGCATGTTTTAACTAGGTGAGTTCTGGTCTGCTTTTGAGATGAGACCTGCTGCTGGAACTGAGGCCCAATAAAACTCCTGGGCTGAGAGACATGGTGTTGGCAGGGGTTTGGGCTGGTCTTCTGGGGGAGGGGTTCACAGCACTGGGACTGAAGCATCTGTGACTGGAAAAGGTGGTTCTTACAGAGCATGGGGTGTGGGTGCTTAGCAAAAGCAAATTAGGGAGGGAGAGCCAGTACTGCACTGGTTCCTGCAGGTGGCTCTGTGTTTAGGCTGAGGGGCAGGAGGAGGGAAATGATACTTGCCAGTTCCTTTGCTCCTGGAGGGTTCTCTTTGTGAATGCTGCCTCTCTGGGAAATGTTCCAAGATAAGCAACTAACTTCCCTACTCTGTACCCCAGGCACTCTTCAGATGGCTATTTCTATGCTGTATGTCAGTGGGCTGTTTGCCTGCTTCTCCATAAGAGAAGCCCCAATGTCCTCCATGTTCTCCCAAAGCCAAGCATCCTGACTTTTAAAACTCCAGGCTTTAAGCCCCACTGGTTACAGAAGCTACAAAATTCAGTCTCTCTCACTTTCCAAGCCAACTGCTAAAGGGATTCATTTCCCATGTGCTCCTGAGTGTTAGTCTATATCTCGGCATTCTCTACAACCATGGCTCCCTCCACCACAGTGGCCATGATCCATTTCTCTCCCAAGCCACATCTCTGAACTTTCTATCTTCTTCAATGTGGCCTCTTTTCTACCTTTAGTTGAGGAGTTTGTTCTAGTAATCTTCAGATCAATTTCTGAGATATTTAGGATAATTTGGTAGTTATCTAGTTGTATTTGTGAGACAAGGCCAGCCTAGGGTCCTCCTACTCTGCTGTCATCTTTCCCTCCCAAAATGTATTCTTATTATAAGACTAATATATACTATAATATATATTCTTTAATATGCATATAAGGTAAACCTTAAAATATTATATAATAAATGAAAATTATATATTCACAGAGAAAATAGATATTAATTTTGGGGAATTGACTCCTGCGATTATGGAGGCTGAAAAGTCCAATGATTTTCCTTCTGTCAACTGGAGATCCAGGAAACCTCATGGTACAAATTAGTCTAAATCTAAAAACCTGAGAATCAGGGAAGCTGATGGTATAAGTTCCAGTAAAGGCTGAGGTGAAATATTCTAGTTCAACAGTGAGGTCAGAAGGTCAACCACGTTTTATTCTATTCAGGATGGTATGGTGTGATATGGTATGTTGTCTACCTCTATTGGACTAGGCAAGCTACATTACTGAGTCTTCCAAATCAAATGCTAATCTCATCTAAAGCCACCCTCAGAGACAAACCAAGAAATAATGTTTAATCTGGGCACCCTGTGGCCAGTCAAGTTGATACATAAAATGAACCATCAGAGTGTATTTTTTTAATCATGATAGAATTAGCTTTGATATGGTTTTTAAAAAATTAACCCTAAACTATCATTTAACATAATAGAAGTTATTTCTTAATTATGTGAAGTTTGGTGGGAGTCCAGCAGTTTCACAAGGCAGTTGTTATTGATATGGTGACTAGGTATTCCATGTTGTGTTTACCTGTCTGCCTATGTTTGCCTTATTTCTATAATCTCAGTGTGTGGCCTCCATGATCACTGATTTCACATCTACTCTGGAACTGACACATGTTACTTTCAGTAACAGCCAATTGACCAGAATGATTTATATAGTCCCACCTAAAAACAAGAGATTTGGTAAATGAAGAACATACTGAATAATCATTGAGCCTTCTTATGTCTGCCCAGGGAGCAAGGACAAAAGTAGAATGGCCATGAGGCTACCACAATTTCAGAAAACTCATGGTGGCTTTTATAAGATGATAACAGTGGAGATGGAGAAAAATGCTTCAATTTTTAATATATTTTTATTAAGGGACCATTAAGGTCCCTTCTGACTGAGCTCAAGAACTGTCTTCCTCTGATGATGTTTCTAGAATACCTAGTCACCAGGCTTTAGACTATGATCAACAGGATCCTTGGAATTGGGATCCAGAAAGGCTTCTATAACCTGCTGACAGGCTTGAGCACAAGATATGAGAGACTTACAGTAGTCAGTCATACTAGTATGAGACAAAAAGGGATCAGCCGAAGGTTGTACACCAACAGTCACTGGTCTACTTATGACTATCTCACACGGTGTGAGGTTATACTTCCAAAAGGGGGAACTTCTAGCCATCAGTAAGACCAAGGGCATTAATACCTTAGAACAGGTTAGTCCAATAGTTTTGGCAAGTTTAGAAATGCTCAGTTTGAGGATCCCATTAGTGTTCTCAACTTTGATGATTGAAGTGATAGGGGAGTGATAATGCCAAAAAGTTTTCAAGGTTTTCATTAAGGCTTATAAGATTTTCCCAGTGAAGCAGAGATGTCTTGATCACTGGAGAACATGGAAGGTATACCAAGTAGAAAACACATTTTCTAACAGCTTTTTGCCACTATGAGGACATTAGTCTTATAATAAGGGAAAGCTTGCATCCATCCGAAAAACCCAAGAATGAGAACATAGTGGTAACCCATACTAAGTAACAGCTGAATGACATCCAACTGCAGGGGTTCAAAGGGTCCAGAGGGAGGTGTAGAAGCCTCTTGAAAAACAAAACAAAACAAAACAGTTTCTCTAGGATTATGAACATAATCCTAGACTATTATTGGTAGACTATTTTTGAATTTTATAAAAGTTTTCTCATTGATGTCCATTAATAATTTGAGTCATCGTGAATGCAGAGTGGGTGAAGGAATGTAAACACCAAAAAAATGAGGCTTGCCAGGGAGCCAGAAAGAACTGCGCAGCCATGTTGGGTTTCCCAGAGCCCTAACTGTTCATTTAATTTACAATTGTTGTTTCTTTGCTTTAGAAGCAGGCTGTTGCCATGGGGCAAGGACATCAGGATGGCAAAAGTCTGGTACCAAAGGGTAATTTTTTGTAGAAGCAGAATAAACTTCATCCACATGTGCCACAACCTTTACAGATTGTGTTTCTGCTGTCTTTGCATGAAAGTCAGCTAAAGCATCTCCCTGAAATTCAGGTTTAGTCCCTTTAGTACAAGCCCCAATTTAGATGAGAGCAACTTCAGAAGGTAAAAGAATAATATAAAATGATAAAGTTATATCAGGACACATATGTCTAGGAATTTCACATGATTTCTAGAACTCTTACATACCCATACAAATACAACATAAGGAAGGCATAGCATTAGTTATGATTTTACAATGCTTCCTGTATAATTTAACATATCAAATAAGCTTAATTAGCTTAACAAATCCTTTGAAATGTTAAGGGAAACTTCTGGAAAAATTCTAGTTTCTTCTAGGACAAAAAGACTTCATTTAGAATTTGATTTTGGGAAGTTTGTCAAAATCACACATGGACAAAAAATTTTAAAGTGCTTGCCAGGAGATGCCCAGGTGGCTCAATTGGTTGAGGGTATGCCTTCTGCTCAGGTCATGATCCCAGGGTCCTAGGATGAGTCCAGCATAGGGCTCCTTGCTCAGCAGGGAGCCTGCTTTTCCCTCTGCCTGTGGTTCCCCATGCTTGTGAGCTCACTCTCGGACAAATAAATAAATAAAATCTTACAAAAAAATAAAGTGCTTGCCTTAATAGTATCACAGATTATTATGAAACATAATTATCTATAGCAAAATTTAGGTCTTTTTTAATTTTTTTTTTTTTTTTAATTATTTGACAGAGAGATCACAAGTAGGCATGGAGGCAGGCAGACAGAGAGAGAGGGAAGCAAGCTCCCTGCCAAGCAGAGAGCCTGATGCAGGGCTTGATCCCAGGACCCTGAGATCATGACCCAAACTGAAGGCAGAGACTCAACCCACTGAGCCACCCAGGCGCCCCAGAGAGCAGACACAGGATATTATTTTTAAAAGACACAAAATCTTTTTTTTTTTTTTCCCTAGGCAGATCACTTAAAAGGTAAAGAAACCTTCATAATCTGTTATCAAAAGCAGACCAAATGTCCAACAGTTTTAGAATGGGGCTCAATCCCAGGACTATGAGTTCTTAACCTGAGCCAAAATCAAGAGCCAGAGACTTAACGGACCGAGCCACCCAGGCGCCCCTGTATGTTTTTCCTCTTTAGACAACCAGCCTCAATTTAGGATAAAATTACTTTCTTTTCCTTTGACAAAAAAATGCATTTCAATTTTTCATATCTTCTCTTACTGAAAACACATCCTATTTCTTGGTATAAGGAGAGGTTTCCCTTATTATTTCTAGTAGTTTTAATCACATGCATTAATTAGAATCTCAACACTTAGAAACCTTAATATCTAGTAAAAATTAGAAGTAAGCAATTGTAAACCATTGTACCAGTGAGCAAGGGACAGGCAGGGCTGGGTAGGGAGAGACAAGTAGAGGGCTATGTGATCAAGCTCACAAAAATCGCAGAAAAGCAGAGGTATAAAGGAAACCAGAGATAAGGGAACATAACCAGACCACCTAATTTGTCTTAAACATCACAGATGAGCTATTCATAGGGGAAGTAATCTTGGTGATATCACAAAGATTTAAGTTCCTTGATCAGTTCTGTATAAAAGACTGACCATAAAAGGCTTAATGGCAACCTGTTCAGGATCCCTCTCACTCTAGAGGGCTTTCTTTAGTTTCTCACTTTCCACTTAATAAACTATCACTTCATCCTTTTGTGTCCCCAAAATTCATTCTTCGACTCTGTAAGACAAGAAACCTGCAACCCTGTAACACCAGTATTCTTTAGGTTGGCAGATTCATGAATACATTTCATAATTTCTAGAAGCATGTGCCTTTTCCATTGTAGCATTAACACATTCAAATATCTTCTAGTTTCTCTGTAATAAGAAGCCAAAAATAGATATACCTATTCTAAGTAATTAATGTTTCATTACTATTGGGAAGTGATCCAGATATTCAATGAATTTAAAACGTAACTCATCGCTTAGCAAAAATTTAAGGTTTCAAGTTACTAAGATTTGTCGAAACCATTTAAAAAATTTACCTAAAATTTTATCTATTCAACTTATTTGTTATTAACAATTATGTTTAGATTATGCACAAAAACTTTATGAGACACCAAAGTCAACCATAATTCTAAATTAGTTTTGCTGACAAATTACAAAATGATGATACATGAATTTAATTAGTAAATAAAATTTAACTAGTAGGATAATGGTTATTTACCAGAATTATATTCAATCTTGATAACTCTAAATATGTGCCTGTTTTAATTAAACGAACGAACTCGTTAACTAACTTTAATTTACTAAAGATTATCCCAGATCATAAGAACTAGAATACGTTTGGGTTAGTTTCTATTATATTTCTGAGAATTTTCATGAATACTATTTTAAGTAAAGTGCTTGTTTGTTGAAGCCAATTAAACAGAACTTTTACAAATTAATTTTGGCAATACCATCTGGAGGTAAAAATACCACTCATCTACAACATAGATATAGATACACATGAACTATATGTTCAGATTCAACAGAGATATTACAGCTTCTGTTTTAAAATTATTGCCATGAAATTGGTACAAAATTCACAACTTATAAAAATTAATCTAGGTTTGTTTTTCTGGCAAATGGAATAAGCTAAACTTACCTATCTAGATGGCTATAGCTTTTTGTAATATTTGTGAAGACACAAGATTTGTTATTCTTAGCAAATCAAGTTCTAAATAATCTTTCTGCTTTTGTTTTTTTCTTGATAAGAATTATTTCCTCCAAATTTTCTTTTTAAAAAGATGGTCTAGGGGCGCCTGGGTAGCTCAGTCAGTTAAGTATCTGCCTCAGGTCATGATCACAGGGTCCTGGGATTGAGCCCCACATTGGGCTCCTTGCTCAGTGGGGAGCCTGCTTCTCTGCCTCCCACTGTTGCTCCCCCTGCTTGGGATCTCTCTCTGACAAATACATAAATAAAATCTTTAAAAAAATAAAAAATAAAATAAAATACAGTCTAGATAAAAGTTCTGGAGAAGACCCTGGGTACAACATTTATACTTCGAAGGAAAAAAAATAAAGCAAGATGATCCTAGGATGTTTGTTCCCTTGAGGCCGGAGTTTTTACAAATTTTACTTACAAGCCTTTTGAGATAAATAAGGGAGGTTTGGGAATAGGTAAAAAAGATCCGTGGACTCTGAATTGTTTCTGTAATCATACCTTTGGTCTTGTAGTAAAGATTAGGTTCCTTAAACAAGGACAACTATTTCAAATTCTTCAATTTGGTGACTTGCTGCCAATGATATCAAAGGCTTGTTGTACCCATCTACCTACATTAGGATTTCTTCTTTCCTTTTGGTTACATTTAGCCTATGGGAGAACGCCTAAAAAATTTCTTATCAGGCTCTGACTATCAGCTTCCACTTTGGCCAAATTTCTGATCATAGAGTTATTAAGTCCTTCCAAATTTCTTGTCAGGTTTCAGCCTAGACAAAAAATAAATATTTCTGGCAGTTTTAAACAACCTTATAGACCTATGAGGTGTTCTCAAAGAGGGTGTAAAAGATTGTATCTTCACCAGATCTACAGTTACTCCCAAAGATAGCTAAAGAAAGAACCAATAGGGGCACCTGGGTGGCTCAGTGGGTTGAGCCTCTGCCTTCAGCTCAGGTCATGATCCCGGGATCCTGGGATCGAGCCCCACATCGGGATTTCTGCTTGGCAGGGAGCGTGCTTTCCCCTCTCTCTCTGCCTGCCTCTCTGACTACTTGTGATCTCTCTCTCTCTTTCAAATAAATAAATAAAATCTTAAAAAAAAAAAAAAAGAAAGAAAGAAAGAACCAATAATCTGCACTCCCTAGGCTGGTAAAAAGCCAAGCAAAATTCTTAGGATGCAAAAGGTAGATAAACAAAAAGGAAATAGCTATCCTGGGAGAGAAAGAATCAATAATCAATTGGTCTGGATTTGGAAAGAGAGGGACAATGTGAAATTTTATTTTCCCCTTTTGAATGGGCTCAGGATGCAATTATTTACAAAAACTTCTGAGGATCATCCTTGGATTTAAAAAATTCTTAACTCTAGCCCTTAGTTTGGTCTTTGACTGAAGTGTGAAGAATACCTCAATAGGACTACCTGTATCCTTGAGTGGTCTTAATTTAAAAGGCAACTGTTTAATAGTTTTTTCAGAATATAATCTTCTAAGTACGTTTTCTCTCTTTAATTTTTTATTAGCCTTTTACAGTGACTCTTCTGCTGAAATGACTTTGGAAGTTTGAAAATTTCTGGAGACTTCTGCATGTAAATTAAAATAAGTATCCCATTCTATTATTTAATTTGGGAACCATTAATTATAAGTGTTCTTCTTAAATGATCTTATCTAATTGTAACATTCCCCATAGTGGCCATTGTAATTCCAGGATGTTTTTAGTAAAATTGTTCCATCTTGCTAGACATCTCCAACTAACAAGACTATGTTACGTAGTCTATGTAACTATAGTTCTTAGACACAAAATAAGTAGGTGTGCTGGAAGCAGTGTACTCAACTCTAGATATAAAGAATCGTATTTCTTTTAGCTAGGGCTTTTAGCTAGGTTTCTTCGAGGCAAACTAATACCTACAGGGGATGTATCATAGGTTTGGTATTTGTGAGGTGTTATACAGTGTACTTCATTGCACAGAAATTTTCTTGAAGTTGGCAAGGGAACTAGTGTCAGTTTAACCCATTCCACAACAAACTTATCCTATCATGGGAATCTTCTTGAGGTGGCAAAGCCTTTAAATGCTCAGTCTATGCCCACTGATGTTTGCAGCTTTATTTCCAGCTTTCAAGATTCCCCATTAGCAACTGGTTTTTATTTAAAAGGCCTCACACTAAATGCAGGCCAGCTCAAATCAGACCCAGTCCAATCCCAGACCCATTCCAGTTCTTAAATTGGATCCAGCCTAATCCTGAACTCATTCTGGTTCTTAGGTCTGGTTCTTAGCCAGTCCAGCTCTGGCTAATCCAACATGGACTAAACCATGGAACTATGAAAGGGATTCTGATATGGAATTGTGGCCTGAACTGAGGGCTGACTGATGATCTGTTAGTTCTTCCTCTTAGTCTAGAGTGATCTGTTAACCCTAAACAAAAAAGTCGATTAGATCATGAGCACAAATGCAGAGCACAGAACTCAAACAGAAAAACTCATCAATGGCCTTGGAAAACAGCGAGAAAGACAGTGAATTCAGAAGGATTCACAGGGTGCCATGCTTGTGTTTTTCATTATCCCTGAATATTGATGGAGATTTGCTTTGGATCCTACTGCTGCCACCAACTCTGCTAAAGAACTAAAATTCAATCGTGTAAACTTGAAGATCTAATTGGTTTTATTAAGTGATTCAGGAAGTATCCCATATAGTAGGTAGAGGGGAGCTCCAAGGAGCAAAATAAAATAAAAGGTTTTCATAGGGAGGAATAATAACAAGGAATAATAACAAGAAGTTATTAGCGAAAAAAGAAAGGATTGTCTCAGGCAAGGTCACCTTCCCTTATCGGGAATGTTAGGAAGTCTTATCAGGTAGATTACCTCATCTTTTCATCTTCATTTGGGGCTAGAAAGGGCCTGTCTGACAGATTACCTCATTGATACTTCGCAGAAAATATCCTGACCAGTTAAAGTTGTATGTCTGGGGGAGGTTGAAACTATAATGAGGTTATGTATAAAGACTTGTTTTGGTGACTTGGTCCAGTGATCCATTTTGGGGCTGCAGTTTTTTTTAACAAAACTAAAGAAAATATGGGAGAAAAAAGAGTGGAGAAAATAAATATAAATCATTATTTCTAGGAGTTTTTCTATAAACAGAAAAAGATGAAGTAGCAGCGGGAGAGGGAAGTGGGAACAAAAGTTTGTGGGGTTTTTTTGTTTTTTTTTGTTGTTGTTGTTTAAATTTGTATATTTGCTGATGTGAAATGTTGGGGTTTGGGAGTAAATGGTCAAGAAAGAATTCTTGAGATATCTTTGGTTCAAAAAACGTGGTTTCATTAAAACATGGGGACAGAACCCATGAGCAGAAAAAACTGCCCTGCAGTTGTAAGAAGCAACTGATTATATACTTTCAGATTGAGAGGGGGTTAGGGATAGCATAAGTCCCTAAGGAATTGGAAGCAAGGTTTCCAGGACCCTGAGGGAGCATTTATTACTGTCTAGTAAAATCTTAGTCATGAGACCCTTCAGATATATACCAGTGGGCCATATGTTTGGAGGATGATTGCTACCATATACCTTGGGAGTGATATGGTTTGGGGTGGTAGGGTTTATTGCCGAAGGCCAAGAAAGAATTCTTAAGGTATTTTTGGTACAAAAAGGTGTTTTTATTATAGCAGGGGGGACAGGACTGTGGGCAGAAGGAGGGGCACTGGGAATGTAAGGAGTGTCTGATTATATAAGACTTTTTATCCTGTGGAGAGGAGGGTGATGTTAGGGCTCCAGGAAATTGATTCTATAGATTTTAGACACTGTTTTTTTCTTGTATCATTAAGACAGTTGCAGATTAATGGAGATCCATGTCCTGCAGACTGTGACAACGTCAGCCTTTTCTTTTTCCATTTTCTTTGTTCTAGGGCAGCCAGGAATGCCTGAGGAATGTCACACATGTTGGAGGAGGGGGTGGGGGGTTGCCGGGTGTTCGTATGTGCTATCTATGCTCTCCTTTTGCCTTTTGCTCCCTTATTATGGGCATAGAGATAAAGGAAGTTTCCAAAGGAATTTTTATATGTTAAAGGAGACTTTTAGGACCCTGGAGGTTGGGCTATTGTCAAACTAAGGCTGCCTTTTGCCTCCAGCAAAGTTTTAACACTGAGGCAATTGATTTTCTGGAGGAAGGTCACTCTGCTTGTCCCAAGTACTTGGCTATAAGTTGTAAGGAAGTTTATTTCTATATTTCTTTTGCCTTTGTTCTCCATATCATTTGCTTTGCTTTTTTAAAAATCAAAATAATAATAGCATATATGCTGAATACAAATGATTCAGGAAAGCACACCAGAAGGGAGGGAATCTTCTTCTGAAGTAAGAGGTTGCATTAACTAAAGGGCACAAATGCAAGTAAAATTGATAGGTATGTAAGTCTTCAATTTTTTTTTTCAATGAGAATAAAAAACAAGGTTATCATTTAAGAGTTGTAAGGACCTATTTAGCCAGAGAACTTCCATTTGGTTAAACAATAACCTTGTTGTTTTTACCCTTAAACTGTCCCTGTCCCCCTTCCCCCAGAGGACTTACTTCAAAACAAGTCCTGGAAACCAGTCCCAGGTAACAAAGCCCAAATACAAGTGTGGGTCAGGCCAGGTGGACATCCACCTGGGGGGGGGGGGTTGCATACTGTCTCCCTAGTTACCAAGGAGTATGGACCCCACCCTTTGGGAGCCTTTTGGGCATCAATTCTGACCAAGGTGATAGGCTAGTTCAAGTATCTACTAGGGTAAATTGTAATTCAATTGGTCACTGATGTGTGGCTAGCATGACTGTGCAGCTTTCTCTGTGTGTTACAATTTCATTGGCTACCTGTGCATGGCCAAGCCCAACCACATGGCCTTTGCCTTTAAAAGCTAGTCTGTGAAGCAGAGAGAAGTCGCCCTCTCTGTAAGAGGCACGGCCCTGAACGTTCAGTTTGATTCTCGATGCTAGGCACGAAATAAAGCTTTGCTTGACCTTCACTTTGTATCAGTCTCACTCCTTTAATCATGGACCCATTATTGGGGGACTTTTCTGAGTAAAGATAGGAAAAAAAAAAAAAAAGGTAAAATGAAGACGAAAATTTACTACAGTCAGGCCAGATAGAAAGTGAACTAGATTAATAAGAGAAATGGTATATTTTGTAAACCAAGGGAAAATGATGTTTCAAAAAGAATGCGGCCAAATGTCTCAAGTGCTGCTAAAAGTTAAAATGAGAACTAAAAACATCTACTAGATTTAGAAATTTGGAGATAACTGTTGACTGTAGCAAGAATTACTTTATGGACTGAAGGAATCAGGAGTCAGATAGAAGTGCATTTTGGAGTGAGTACAAGGTAAACAAATAAGGATAACTTATGTCTCTTGATGCAGGAAAGATGTTGAGGTTTCGAGCCAACACCCAAGAAATAACTCTTGAAATGTCTTTAGTGCAGTAAGGTGGTTTTATTAAAGCAGAGAGACAGGACCTCTGGACACAAAGAGCTGCACTGGGGTCATGAGGAGTGGCTGATTATATACTTTCAAGTTGGGAGGTGGTTAGAAATAGCAAAAGTCTCTAAGGAATTTTTGAAGCAAGACGTTGAGGTGAGTCCTAGAGGACTGTTAACCTGTTCCAAGGACTTGTTAATGGGCTGGTGTGAATAGTAAAGAAATTTAATGTTTCTTTACTTCCCACATCATCTCTCTAGAAGTTTGGCTATGAAGGAAGAGGAGAATGCTTTTAGCAAAAAAATTAGGAAAGGAATTCAGAGAACTGAATAGCAAAACATACACAATTATAATAAGCAGAAAATCTAAGTAGACATTTTTCCAAAGACAACATACTGATGGCTAACAGATACACAAAAATGCTTAACTTCAGTAATCTTTAGGGAAATGCAAATCAAAACCACAATGAAATATCAACTAATGCATTTTAGAATGGGTATTATCATAAAAAAGAAAGAAGGAAGGAAGGAAGGGTGTTGGCAAGGACCTGGAGAAGAGGGAACCCTTGTGCACTGTTGGCAAAAATGTATACTGATACAGCCACTATGGAAAACAGTATGGGGACTCCTTAAAAAATTAAAGATATAGCTATCCAAATCCACTTCTGGGTACTTAGCTGAAGAAAACTAACTAAAAAAGATAAATGTATCCCCATATCCACTGCAGTATTACTTACAATAGACAAGATACATGCTAAACAACCTATACATCCCTGAATGAATGGATGGATAAAGAACATGTGATAGATAATGAAATATTCTGAAATGTTTTTTCAGAAATAAAAATGAAGGAAATCTTACCATTTGTGGCAAAATGGATGGATCTCAAGGGCATTTTGCTCAGTGAAATAGGTCAGACACAGAAAGACAAATGTCATCTGATCTCATATGGAGACTCAAAAACAAAACAAAACCAAGCTCACAGATACAAAGAATAGATTGGTGATTGCTAGAGCCAGGAATAAGGGATGGAGAAACTGGTGAAGGGTGTCAAGATATAAACTTCTAATAATAAAATAAATAAATCCTGGGGATGTCATGTACAGCATGGTGACTATAGTTAATACTGTATTACATATTTGAAAGTTGCTAAGAGAGTATATCTCAAAAGTTCTCATCATAAGAAAAAAAAATTGAAACTATGTATGATGGATGGATGTAAACTAGACTTGTGGTGAACATTTTGCACTGTATACAAACATGTCATTATGTTGCATACCTGAAAATAATATAATGGTCTATATCAATTGTATATTAAGTAAAACCAAACCAAACCAAAAAACCGAAAAAAAAAAAAAAAAAGAGTAAATTCTTTTCTTAGGTTAGTTCTCCAAGCCCTTCCAGAAATAGTAGAAATAGGTCCCAGAAGTTCTCCTGGCTTCATGAGAAAAATTAAAGGGCTTGGAAACTGAAAGGAATGCCCAAATAGACACATGGCTAAGTGAGGTAAACTGGAGATGAAAACTAAACCAAAGTAAAGGCTGAAGGGGAGGGGGAAGCTACTCTTAACTGAAAAGGTACCCAGTGACTAATGGAGAGGGAGCTGATGAATATGAACCTCTAAAAAACCACATTAGCAGAGGCTTCTATGAACAGACAGAACCAGAGATAATCAGAGTGAGATAAAGAACCAACTTTTGGTCACTGAAGTAAGATACTCCCAAATTCTAACTTTCCCTCCTCTTACCTTGCAATGAAGAAAATCAAAACCATAAAGTAGTATAGAGCCATAGTTCTCAAACTATGTGTTGAGGTGTCCCAGGTGCCCCAGCTACCTCACAGAGGTGCTATGGAATATATATATTTGGTAATCTCCACACTCAACGTGGGAGTTGAACTCATGATCCCAAGATCAAAACTGAGCCAGCCAGATGCACCTATTATGGAATATTTTAAATATTTGAGGGAAACAGCAATACTCATTATCTGCCAGATACTACATGATCACCAGCTTGAAATATTTTTGAATTTAAGAATCTTTGCAAAGCTGTTTTTTTCCCCCGCCCTGTTGCTTTGATAAAGAACAGGCATCTCTTGAAAATCGGGTGGAACAGGAAGTGAGGAGGCACCAAGAGATGCTGTTAAAAAAACTATGGAGACAGTAAAAGCACTATAAGCTGAGAAAGTTTGGGAACCTCTGTGGTATCTCAAGAAAAGAAAATTGAGAAATGTGCAACACAGAGCAGACCACACCCACTTCTACCCAAACGTGGGAGAGCTGAAAGCAAATTATATCTTCTTCTTATCTCTTAGGCGAAGGCTGATATGAGAAGAGAGCAAAAAGCGAGGGCTGAATGTAATTCAGAGTTGATATTTTGAGCCCACTGGGACTATTAACTAAAAGTGAGTAGGAAATTATGAAATTTGCCTGAGCTATTGACAAGAAAAGGATAAAACAGATTTAAGTCAGTACAACTAAAAGTAATTAAGTGGAGAGAAAATAAAATTTTGTCCCTTTACTATCCAAACGAGTTGTGGTATCTCAATTATAACAAATAAAGCCCATTAAATTTATCTTGATGGCCTATGAAGCAATTCTTGACCAAAAGAGGCAGTTGTAAATATTAAAGGTAATCCATTCCCCCATTCATTCACTGAACATGTATTTTTATATCTATTATATGCTGATCATTTTACTAATAGTAAAAGACACAGACAAAAGCCTACAAAGGATAGTGTTTAAAGTAGCATGTCTGCAATCACAGTTTATTCCTCTACTCTGTCTCTATTTCTCCCCCTACAGCACGTATTACTCTCCAAAGGAACTTAATTACTCATCTACATGTTATGGTCTGTCTTTCCTACTAGAATGTGAATGCCAAGAGAGAAAGGATTACTATCTTGTTCTTCCTCTTTCCTCCAATTCTCAACATTGGCATGCCCCATCAATCAATACTGGGCCCCTCTCTCCCTGCCTACACTCTCTCATCCCTTGGATATAAATATTATATGGGTTGATGCTGTATGTGCATCCTGTCTTGATATCTCTCTAAAATACGGATGTTGTCGAGATACCTTAAATTGAATATGTATTCCTCCCTTTCCCACCCTTCCCAGCAGTCCCTAATCTAGCTAAACTTTACTCCCTCTTCTCATGCTCAGTAAATGAAATGGCATCATCATCCACCTAGATGGTGAACAGTTTGGGGCTCAACCTAAACATCCGAACTATCCTTCACTACTCCTCTTCAAGTCTATCAATTCTACTTCCCAAATATATCTCAACTCCAGATTCTTCTCTTTGAATCCACTGTTACCAAACTATTTTAAGCAACGTTTTTTTTTTGTTTGTTTGTTTGTTTTTGGTTTTGCTTTGTTTTGTTTTTGCGGACTACTGTAGGAGCCCAGCTATCTTCTGGCTTCTACTCCATTTTTCACACTGCAACCAAAGAGAAATTTTCATACCCAAAATTTAATTATCACATACACATACATAACCTTAGTAGGAAAATCTGTCAATTTCCAATTACTCTTCACATAATCAAGACTCCAAACAAACATATAGGGTCATCAAGTTCTGGCTCTACATACCTGACATTTTGGGGTTTTTTTCCCATGTTTTTTTCCAGATTTTATTGAAGTCTGTACCTCCTCTGCTTCTCAAACAATGCTCTATGAAAGCGGAAGTTTGATATATTGTTTACTGTTATATTTTAAACACCTAATTAAGTAGCAAATAAAAAGTGTAGGCAGAAGTTCCTTAGGTCTCTAGATTGTAGCAGGCCCTGTAGAGAACGCAGCGGACTGCAGAGAATACCTTTCTCTAGAATCCTCAAGGCCCTCACTGTATGGAGTGAGGGAGAAATTTCTGATTCTCTTCTTGGGCTGATCTCTGCCTCACTCCATTCAGAAACTAGACAGTATAGTGGATTTAAGTGTAATCCCTTGTCACACTTGCAGGGGCGAATCTCACTTTTGCCATTTATTAGCTATGTGACTTAAACTTTTTACATCAAAGTCCTCAAGGTAAAATGGGAAGGAGTACCTACCCCTTAAGGTTGTTATTAGAATTAAATATGTGAATATCTATTGACTGATTTATCTATGTAACTATTTATATTCATAGGGTACATCTCCCTAGAGACCGCCAGTTCCCTGAAATGTACACTGGCCAGAGCCTATTAGACTGCTATATGCACGATGATTTAAGGAAAAAAAACAAACAAACATACTTCTTAGCTTTTTGTTCCGTAAACCGAGTTCTGCCTACGCGCACCTTACTGAGTTGAAAAAAGAACTTGCTATCTTTAGGTTTTACAATCCCAAGATTGCAAACACACACCGCTGAATCCCACACCAAGTCGTCCTTCCCAGGCAACCAGTCAAACGCGCTTTCGCAATTGGCCGTAAAAGAAACCCCGGGAGCTCAGCTCAGCTCCGACCAGGCGGGCGCCACGCCCAGACTCGCTTCCTGCTCGCACAAGCGCAGCCGTAGTTCTTTCCTGTCCTTGGGCTTCCATCCTTTTCCTTCACTCGGCTGAGTCCCCTTATCAAATTTTTAAGTCCTCGCGCTTCTCCATGGCAAATTTTTGTCTTTAATACCTTCAGCAGCTGCCTGGAATTCAAAACCACTTTGCTCTCCCACCGGTGTAGAACCGATTCCTCCACTTTGAGGAACCGGCCTCCGCAGACCAGTCAGCCGCGGGGCGCAAATCTCGCGAGAAAGGGACCATCCATCGCGGTACTTCCTTGTTTCCAGAATCCTTAGCGCGAGGCGGAAAAATACTCTTATCTTCAGCTTCTGTGGATTAGCGCATTTTCACTGCGTGCTTATTTTTCGCCTTCCGTGTTGCGTTTTCTGGAAATGGCCGCCCCTGAGCAGTCCCTGCCGCCCATGTCAAGGGGATGCCAGAGCTCTGCCTCACTCTCCCCACCGCGGGGCGACCGAACCCTTTTAGTGAGGCACCTGCCAGCCGAACTGACCGCCGAAGAGAAAGAGGACTTGCTGAAGTATTTCGGGGCGCAGTCGGTGCGGGTCCTGTCAGATAAGGGACGACTGGTAAGGGCGCGCCCGTCCCAAGCCTCCGGGGAAGGCCCTGGGCTAGTGACTGAGGGGGTCGGGGGGAAGCTTTGACAGAAGGAAGTAGAATAGACTGGGAAAATGAGCTTGTGTAGTGGGGTCTTCCCTGTCTTCTCTCTTTTAGGTCAAAATACCTTGCGTACCAAGTCAAGTTTTAAATGCCTTGAGCCTGTGTTAGTCACTGCGCTGTAGAAAAAAGCAGTGAAAAAGTCAAGGGAGAAGAATGGAAAATAGCTTCTGTCCCCTTTTCTGACCCATCTTCAGAATCTCAAAACTCCTCTGAATTTGAGAGCATTTCTTTTAGACTCAAAGTACTCTCAGATATGAGGTACAAAGGACTTTTTAAAAATATTGGATCATTTATAAGCCACTGTTAAGACATTCATGAAAACAGGAGAAAGTACAGAAGTAACTTCAGTAAAGCAGTTACAGAATTTCTACGAGAATTTTTAGGAAAAAAATTCTGAAATTTTTCTGATGGAATCCATTGGAATAATATTTTAAGACTATTAAAGTTTTCTACACAGGAAAAAAAGTTTCTGCACAGTAATTTACAGTTATTTCATTTGCTTTTATACCTGAAGATGTTTTAGATCGATTTCTCTCCGTTAAAATAGTGATGGTGAGGGGCACCTGGGTGGCTCAGTGGGTTAAAGCTTCTGCCTTCGGCTCAGGTCATGATCCCGGGGTCCTGGGATCCAGCCCCGCATGGGGCTCCTCTGTTCGGCGGGGGGTGCCCCCCCCCTCCCGCCTCTGCCTACTTGTGATCTCTGTCTGTGAAATAAATAAATAAAATTTTTTAAAAAAAATAGTGATGGTGATGTGAAGTTTCTGCAAGATGGTCTGGGTCTGTGATTCCGTCAGTGGTTTTAGTCTCCTCACGTAATTCTAATATGCAAACAGGGTTGAGAAGTATTGGGAAGACTGACAATTTTGATCAATGTGTCACGTACACCAGAAAATACAAATAGTCTATGTGTTCAGTTTAAGTACTCGTAATTATGTCATCTTGGATCAGATTAGACAAAACTAGAATGTGTGATATAAATACTCAAGCAACTTGTAAATGTTTTAATAAGCGCTGTTAAGAATGATAACATTACCCATTGTAATGATTCATTTACCTTTGAGTTACCTTTTTTTTTTTCCCTGATGATCTTTAAACTGTTTACAGTTTATATTTTAAAATAGACTTCCCCCACTGACCCCTTATTGCAGGGGTAAAAGACAAAGGCACCATGCACTTGAGGAATGGTTTTCTGTGGTAAACATTTTTAAACTTTGTATTTGGCTGTATAGAGGGAAAATCTGTATTATAAATTTAAGATATTTTGTTTAAGGGTTGTCTTTTGGTAGAGTAGGGGTTTTAAACTTCTGGTCTCTTGAACTATTTGAAAGTGTATATAAAGCATCCTGTGTGTGTGTGTGTGTGTGTGTGTGTGTGTATGTATGTGTGTACACCTTTATATAAAAGGCTACATAGCTATCATCATCTCAAGGAACTCTGATCCAAAAAAGATTTAGAACCACAGTACTGAAATTAATAAATTTATAATGGTCTTGATTTTCCATCCCTTTCCATGACTTTATTTATTTGTGAAATAACTGTCAGCTGGTAAAGTCAGACTTACGAAAACCTGATACTGCATCAGAAGTAATTTGTACCTTAATTCTTTTTCAGAAACATACAGCTTTTGCTACTTTCCCTAATGAAAAAGCAGCTATAAAGGTATGACTTTTTTTTTTTTTTCAAACTATTAAAGTTATCAGCAATTTCCTGTTAACTAATTTTTGTTCAAAAGATTTTGGACTGAGGTATTGGGTTATTACATTACCTGACATTAAGGGCAGGATTCAAAGGATGTTGGGAAAGGTAGATAATGAATTCAAATGTTACATATTAACTTTGAAGAGTTGAGCTGTTTCTATGGAAATTTTTTTTTTTTTAAAGATTTTATTTATTTATTTGACAGAGATCACAGGTAAGCAGAGAGGCAGGCAGGGGGTGGGAGTGGAGCAGGCTCCCTGCTGAACAGAGAGCCTGATGCTGGGCTTGATCCCAGGACCCTGGGATCATGACCCGAGCCGAAGGCAGGGGATTTAACCCACTGAGCCACCCAGGTGCCCCTGGGAATTTTTTTTTTTAAGATTTTTTATTTATTTGAGAGAGAGGCAGAGCATCAGGAGGGAGAAGCAGACTCCCTGCTGCATGGGAATCCTATATGAGACTCAATCCTAGTATCCTGAGATTATGACCTGAGCTGAAGTCAGATGCTTAACCAACTGAGCCACACAGGCACCCCTGAAATATTTTTAATACAGTTAAAAATATGACTCTAAAGACAGGGTCAAAAATGGAGTTTCTTGAATCAGGTGAATGGATATGGTTGCCCAAAGGAAGACAACCCAGGAAAGGAGAATGGGCGGGAGAAGTTAAAAAGAAAGTTGAACTAGAAAGGAAATTTTCATGGTTGCAAAGAGAAGAGAGTTTTAAGAAGATGAGGTACTGTGATGACACAAAATGAGGAATGAATAGTCTAATCAGTAAAGGGTTTTTTATTGTGAAACAATAGAAATCACCCAAATTCTCATCAATAAAGGGAAGGGACAGCTTATATTATAGTACATCGGTAGCCTGTACTACTGTCAAAGAATGACGGTCAAACCAATATATATTAGTAAGGAATGTAGCCTTGATAGAGTACATGAATAAAGTTGGCAGACATTATGTATGAGATGTAATGGATTTTTGGAAATCCAGTAGTACCTATGTTTATGCATAGGAAAAAAATGTGGCAAAGCTGTACACCAAATTGTTAATAAATGTCTTTCTGTCAAGGTGGGATTATAGAAGACTTTCATGTTGTATGTATTTTTTAACATTATAGGATTTTTTTTTCAGAAGAAATTCTTGTAAATATTGCACAAGATATTATAAATAAAATATGGTAATGAAACCCACGTTGTTTTATGGTCGACATTAACTTAGAGAAGAGGATGTGGAGCCAGTCATTGTCTTTGGGAAATGTTTGTAGTAGAGAAGTAGTGAGAAGATAATAGCATTAGTATGGCTTTTAGGTTAGGTTGCACGTGACTGATAGATTTTTAAAAAACAAGGGTAGAGAAATCTTTAAGAATAAAGTAAGTAGCTGGGCAAGATGGGTAAATTAGTTAACATTAAAAGTGAAAAACTGTGTATCCTTGAAGAGGATAGGTTTGGTACCCATTTTGCCAACAAGAAAGTTGAAGCAATTGAGCTCAGATGCCATGTATTTCAGACAATCAGAGGTTCACTGGTAATGAAGAAGTCTAGAATTGATTTAGGGACTTGAAAATTATTGAAACATTTTAAAATGAAACAATCAAATAAGGATGCATAAAGATGGTAAAATAAAACTGTAGTCCTAAATAAGGCTTATAGGTCTATTTATTAAAAAATATTAAATGCTTACAATGTGGTAGATACTACTTTAGGTCTCGGGATAAATCAGTTAATAAAATATTTACAAAAAAGGAAATAAAAATTTATGTCCTCATTGGGGCTCATATTCTCAAAAAGGGGAGGCAGATTATAAATAATAAACTTAATTGTTTAATATTTTAGAAAATGATAAATGCTATGGAATAAAAAGGAAAAAGAGCAGTACAATCAAGAGTGCGAGATGGGGATGGTTAAGTTGTAATTAAGGTGATTAGGGTCATATTTAAGTAATAATTTGAAGGAGGTGAAATTAGCTAAGGGAATATATGGAGAAAGTACATTCTAGTCTGATTAAGGGCTGGAATAAGGGCACTATTATTGGAGAATGCCTGTTATGTTCAAGTAAGCTAGAATGACTGAAGCAGACAGAATGAGGAGGATGTAATTAGAATTTGAGGTCAGAGAAGTAATAGATGCCATATCATGTAGGTACTCTAAAGATCCAGGATTTTACATTTTACATTTGAGTAAAATGGGAAGGTACTAGAATATTTTGAGCAAAGCAGTAACATAATCTAATTTATATCTTTAAAAGGATGTGTTGAGAAGAGATGGGAGGCAGGAAGAGTAGAAACAGGGAAATCTCTAAAAAGGTTATGGTGGTAATTTAGGTCAGAGACGATAGGTGTTTGGACCAAGTTAGTAAGAAGTGGTTAGATTCTGGATATATTTTGAAGGTGGAAGCAAACAATTTCTTGATGGTTTGGGTATGCAATGTGGGAAAGAAGTCTTAACGTATGTTTCCAATATTTTTGATAAGAGTAAGTGGAAGAATGGGATTACCATCAACTGAATGTGAAAGCCTCCACATAAAAAACATTTGGGGGGATGAGGATAGAATATCAGTGGTCCAGTTTCTGAAATGGCAATTTTGAAATGTTTGTTAGACACTTAGGAGAGCTTTCTGGTAGTTTGGATATGGTTTCTTGAACTTTGGAGCAGGTTTGGGCTGAGGTTAAGAAGTGGGGAGTTAGCACAGCATTGTGATTTAAATTTAGGATGGTGATTAGATCACTAAGATAGTAGCTAGAAAGAGGACCAATAATAGAACCCTGGAGTATGCCAACATTTAGAGTTTGAAAAGGCAAAAGCCAAGAGATTAAGGAGTAGAAACCAGTGAGCTAGGAAGAAAACTGCAGGAAAGTATGATGTTTTAACATCAAATGAAGAACATGCACCAAGGAGGGAGTGATCAACTGTGTTAAATGCAATAAAAATGAAGACTGAAATTAGACCATTGGCTTGGCAGTACAGAATTTGTTGTCTTTGAGTTGGAGACTGGATGGGAGGAGAGGAATTTTAGGTAGAGGGCTTAGAAAAAAAATATTTTTAAAGATTTTATATATTTAAGATCGAGAGAAAGTGTGCGTGAGAGAGGGCAAACAGTGGAGAGGGAGAAGCAGGCTACGCATCTAGCAGGGAGACCAATGTGTGGCTTGAGCCCAGGACCCTGGAAACATGACCTGAGCCAAAGACAGCTGCTTGACAGACTTAGCCACCCAGGCGCCCTGGTTTAGATAAATAATTCTTAAGGAGTTTTACTGCAACTGTAATTAAAGAGGGGGAAGGGAGCAAAATGGGATCAATAGATGAATAAGAACAAAGTAGGGTGGGAGAAGTAGAAGCATATTTGTGTGCTAATATGGATGAATCAGTAGAGGTCAGAAAATTAGTAATGTAGTTAAGAACATTCCCCAAACAAGAGTTGAAAAGAGATGATGGGTGGATGAGAGGGTGGGATTTAGTATACAAGTCAAGTAACTGGATTTAAATAAAAATGTGGATAATTAATAATAACAGAAGGTTGAATATGTGGATTCATTAGCTGGTAGATAGGCATTAGGGTGGGAATCTGAAGTTCTCATCTGGTTGTTTCAGTTTTCCCAAAGTAGGAAGCAAAGTCCTAGGCTAGAAGAATGGGAAAGGAATGTTGTGAGGCTGAGGAACAAGGAGAAAATACAAAATAATATCTTAGAGATTAGTAGAAAGAAATTAACTAAAAATGTGGTAAGTGTGGCATCATTTAGGTTTCATCTCCAAATTTGTGGTTGTGATCATGAGTTTAAAGTGAGTCCAGACTGATTATGTTTGTTTTTCTAACGATTTTCAGCTGCCTAGTTATAGGGAGATTTGGATTTAACCAGATGTTGCTTTTACTAAGTGGTAGGAAGCAGTCCCTTAGTAAATGACAAATGCTAAGCACCCTGAGACTGGAAAGGGGTAAAAAATAGCCAGGGAAGTATTAACAGCATTCACAAAGATCATGTAAAACTATTTGGAAATGTTCTCTAACAAACAACTTTTGATGCAGTTATAAAATATTTTACTCTTATTTTTCCAACTGAAGGCATTGACAAGACTACATCAGCTGAAACTCTTAGGTCATACTTTAGTTGTTGAATTTGCAAAGGAGCAAGATCGAGTTCATTCTCCATGTCCCCCTTCAGACACTGAAAAAAAGAAAAGGTATGTAGTTAGGTTTTCCTAACATTTTAAAGTGTTTTTTTTTAATTAATTGTATTGTTGTTGGGTTGTTTTCAGACTAGCAGGTAAATAATTTGACATAATAAGTGATACATGTCTCTATTGAATCTAGTACACTATATTTATTTTTGTTCCTAATTATGCATTAGGAATCTGAGTATTGATTTAATATTAAGAAGTAATCAGTGTGAAGTGGGAAGAGGGTGGGGTGACAAGTATTCGGCTTTAAGTGGAGGAATATAACTAGTATAAAATCCTTGTATTACAGGTAGCAGGGTGTCATGGATGGGCATGCCCTTTGAAATAGAAGACTGGTATTTGGTTCCCAGCAGTAACTCTTTATAGTTTCAAAAACTTTACAAATTTACCTTACACTGGTGATTCTCAGAGTGTCCCTGGGCCAATGGCATCATGTAGGATCTTGATTGGAATACAGATTCTGGGGCTTTACCCTAGTCCTGTTGAAATTGAAATTTGGGGATGGAAAGGGGAATATAAGCCCTAACAGTCTGAGTTTTAACAAACCCTCAATTTTTTAGTCTATTTCTAAAGGTAAGATCAACTTGTATTCTGTATTTTATAGATGTGATGATCCTGTGGAAGATGATAAAGAAAAGAAAGAACTTGGTTGTTTAACCATAGAAAATGGAATTGCACCAAACCATGGGTTAGTGTTTTTTGTTTGTGTTTGTTGCTTTTTGATTTGTTGTTCTGAGTGTGTGTGTGTGTGTGTGTGTGTATTGCAATAAGATATTTTAAAGGATATTTTATTATGTCAGTCAATATGTTGGTTAAAGATGTTGAGCTATTAGAGTCTGTCACTGAATTTGGGTCCATTAAAATGTTAAGAGCTATAAAATAAGCTCTGGTAAGAAATACCTTATTTTTCTTTAGTGCAATCAGAAAGCAAGTTATTTTTTTTTTCTTTTTTAAAGATTTTACGTATTTGAGAGTGTGTGTGCTCACAAGCATGGGGGGATGTGGGGGACAGGGAGAGGGAGAAGCAGAATCCCTGCTAAGCAGGGAGCCCAATGGCCCAATGGTGGGGGTAGGGGCTTGATCCCAGGACCCTGAGATCATGACCTGAGCCACAGGGAGACACTCAACCAACTGAGCTACTCAGGGACTTCAAAGCAATTTTTTTCTTAAATGTACTTATTTGGGATTATAAGGAACAAGGTAAATCTAAAAGTGCTGAATTATTTGAACAGTTATGTACTTTATCAGGTTACGTAAAAACGTTATTGATATGAAACTTACTAAAACATGATAAGCATTTTAAATATTTTTTTAGGCTGACTTTCCCTCTGAATTCATGCCTCAAGTATATGTACCCACCACCTTCAAGCACAATCCTAGCGAACATAGTAAATGCTTTGGCAAGTGTGCCTAAGTTCTATGTACAGGTAAGTAGAATGAAACTTACTTTCCCAAAATAAATGCTTGAATAACTTGATAAGTTATTTTTCATGCTAATTTCTTTACTTTTCATAATAGCATTAATTAGACTAATTCTAACAGATAACGGGTATTACAATTATCTTAAAGGTATCTTCTCAGTTTGGGCTTGCATAAGTAAGTACCATAGACCAGGTGGCTTATAAGCAACAGAAAATTATTTCTCACAGTGCTGGAGATTGAAACTGTGAGATTAGGGTGACAGCAAGGTTGAGTTCTGGTAAGGGCCCTCTCCAGGGTTGCAAATGGCTGTTTTCTCTTTGTATCTTCACCTAGCTGAAGAAAGGAGAGACCTCTTTGGGGTCTCTTTTATAAGGAACACTAATCTCATTCATGGGTGTCTACCCTTGTGACCTAATTACTTCCCAAAGACCCTGCCTCCTGATAGCATCACATTGGTTAGGGTTTAGTATATGTATCTGGTTGGAAGTTAAGTCCATTGCAAAAATGAAATATTACTATATTCGAGTAAAGGTTTTTATAAACTATGGCTTAAACTTGTTAACATGTTTAGTATTAATACTAATAAACATAAGATAATTTGGGAAGTGTAACTTCTGGTAATTTTTGTTACTTGATCATACACCTTTAATGTGGAGATTCTTTCTTAAAGGAAAAAACACAGAGGACCCCTCAGCAAATGCTTGAAAGTATTGACAGTACTAATATACTTTTAAGTACAAACTATAGATGATATTTCTTTTCTTTAATATGCTTCTTATTTAATTCATAGTAACTGGAAGAAAGATAAAACATTTTGGTAGCATTTACATTGCAAGAACATGGTATTTTTAATAATGAGAATAAGTATTTATATAATTGACAAACATTTTAGAAAGGGTAATCTGAGATACATCAGTGACTGGTAACAGCCCTGTTCTGGGATAAAGCAAGAAGTAGCCAGCTTTTGCACCAAATCAGGAGTATAGTTATAGCAGAGTTTTAAAGTACATAAAATATGTGAGTTGAATTATTTTACTATGTGATTTTCAGTGTTTTGTTGCTTTCAGGTGCTTCATCTTATGAATAAAATGAATTTACCCACACCTTTTGGACCGATTACTGCACGCCCTCCTATGGTAAGAAATATCTTAAAATTGTAAAGATTTATGGGGCACCTGGGTGGTGCAGTTGGTTGAGTTGCGATCGTGATCTCAGCATCATGGGATCGAGTCCTTCATTGGACTCTCTGCTCAGTGCAGAATCTTGTTTAAGGATCCCTCTCCCTCTACCCCCCACCCATAAATAAATAAATCTTTTTTTTTTTTTTTTTTTTTTTTTTTTAGATTTTATTTGTCAGAGAGAGAGAGCTAGATAGGGAGAGCACAAGTACAGGGAGCGGTAGGCAGAGGGACAGAGCAGGCTTCCTGCTGAGCAAGGAGCCTGATGCAAGACTTTATCCCAGAACCCTGGGATCATACCCTGAGTCGAAAGCAGACACTTAACCAACTGAGCCACCCAGATGTCTCAATAAACTAGTCTTTGAAAAAAAAAATTTTTTTTTTTTTTTTGAAGATTCACAACTTCTCTTCCTGAGGTGGGATTGTTGAGGCTAACCTTCACAAATACTGAGCCACTAACCTCTAATGTGCATTGAAAGTAAGGGACAAGTATAAAGTTAATATACTAACAATAGTTAAGTGGATAATGCAAGAATGTGAAAAAGATGCCTTTGGTAATAGAGGCTCTCATTTCTACCAGTGTTCAGTCCTTTGACCCACAATGCTCTTCCATTTTATAAAATAATTGCATCTAACTTAATTATGTAAAATTTCCATTGTTCTGGTTTTATTGCATATAGAGAGCATCATTTGCAGAAGAGATGTTGCTAATAACTTCTATTCAGAATTTACTATGAAAATATATCTGTAATTTAGATAGTAGTCTATGTCTGCTACTGAACTATTCTACTTACTATTTTGTTATAGTACTTGGTAATTGTCTAGAGAATAGCAATGAGAAATTATTTTGGGTCCTAACATTTAAACAGAAAATTGGCTTTGCTGTTGTGTATTGCATATTGACTGCTTTTTCTGATGTATATACTACTAGCATCACTATTTTTCTTTGTAATCCCAGCACTTCAATATCTGGCACATTACAGGAATATCTGTTAAGTTTAGGCTGCTATTAACATAAAACTCGAATCTTAGTCACTTAACCCAGCATAAGTGATTTCTTGTGCATGTCAACTCCATTCCAAAAGTAGGGCAGATGACTTTCCATTCTACTTAGTCATTCAGAAGACCTAACTTGTTTTTACTATGTGCATATCCCAGAATAATGAAGGCATTACCATACATCCTGCAGATCAAGAAGGAAGAGAGGATTATGGATGGATATTTTTTTATGCTAGCATTCTGTTGGTTAAAACTCATTTACGTGGTTAAATTCAGCTACAAAGGAGGTTTGGAAATTTACTCCCGCTAGGTGCCAAGGAAGAGGAAACAAGTTTTGTAATCAAATAGCAGTCTTCTATAGCAGGTGTTCTCTCAGTATGTGTTGAATGTGTCATGAGGGAGAGAGATGAGAATAGAGTATCTGAATGGAGATGGTTTTTCTGTTCTATAAATATCATAGATTACCATATGATTACCATTTTTCTCTTAATTAGTATGAAGATTATATGCCATTACATGCACCTCTTCCACCTGCATCTCCTCAGCCACCAGAGGAACCTCCTTTGCCAGATGAGGATGAGGAATTGTCAAGTATAGAATCAGAATATGAGAGCAGTGATGATGAAGACCGACAGAGGTTTGCAATATCAAATAATATTTGTTTCGATTTCAGGAACAGAATATGAGAGAGATTCTTTTGCTCTTCTTAAATTTTACTTTAGAAGAATTATAAGAACTCATAATTCTTCCATAATTTGGGGTCATTAAAATTTCTCCCAACCCCTCAACCCCTCAAGCATATTATAATAGGTATAGATTAAGATCTGAGAATGTATATCTGACCTAAGAAAAATTCTTGGATCATAAGTAATTTTTTAGATTGATTATTATGGTATTATAAAGTGCATTTGATCCTCATTATTTGTGGAT
Organism: Lontra canadensis; assembly: GCF_010015895.1. Classification (NCBI taxonomy): domain Eukaryota; kingdom Metazoa; phylum Chordata; class Mammalia; order Carnivora; family Mustelidae; genus Lontra; species Lontra canadensis. The sequence continues at coordinate 16,040,092 of NW_022631027.1, forward strand.
TACGTATTTGAGAATTGTCCACATACTAAAATTTATTTGTAACACCCAAATCAATACTTAACAGTGTTTTTATGGTTTTTTGCCAATGTGGGCATGCACAGAATGGTGAAAATTTGAGTTGCTTGATGTGCACATTCCTAGATGAGGTAGAACAGAGTGACATGCAGTCTTATGTCAGCTCCACTACCGTAATCAAGTATCCTTTTTGTGGTCTATTTAATACCAAGCCTTTCACATTTTTTATGCTTTTTGTTGGTGATTTTGCTGGGTTTTTTGTTTGTTTGTTTGTTTAGATTTTATTTATTTGACAGAGAGAGATCACAAGTAGGCAGAGAGGCAGGCAGAGGAGGAGGGAGAAGTAGGCTCTCCGCTGAGCAGAGAGCCCGATGCAGGGCTCGATCGATCCCAGGACTCTGAGATCATGACCTGAGCCGAAGACAAGAGGCTTAACCCATTGAGCCACCCAGGTACCCTGGTGATTTTGCTGTTTAAAGTGGTCCCCAAGCATAGTGTTGAGGTACTGTCTGATGTTTCCAAAATCAAGAAAGCTGTGATGTGCCTAATGGAGAAAATATGTTAGATAAGTCTTGTTCAAGCTTGAGTTATAGTCTTTGTGAATTCAATGTTAGTGAACCAGCAGTATATAAAATAAGATGTCCTTAAACAAAAACACACAGGAAACAAGGTGTGTGTTGATCATTTGGTGAAATGCTAGAACATAGAACATATCCTGACTTTCTGGTACGGGCATTGATTCATTATTCACTAATTCTTTGTGAAGACTTTATAAAACTTAAGTATCTCAAATAACAAGAATAAGAATAGATTGTATCCATATTTTTTTCAGCTATTCCCCTGAATTTTATTCACCTCAGAATAAATTTCCAGAGCATTTCTGCGGGATTTTATACAAAATAGTTCATAGTAACTAATGCAGAGGAATTTTTTTTGTTGTTGTTGGTTGTTCTTGACACCATACATGTATTTTATTTAAAGATTCTGGTGAGAAGTAGTAAGTTGTTAATAACGTTTAGGTGTATTATCTACAGCATAGCCTAGAACAGGAATATGTAAATATTTTCTGTATAGGGCTAGAGTTCTGTTGTAGTAGGAAAGCAGTCACAGACAATGCCTAAATGAGTGGATATGACTGTGTTCTAGCAACACTTTCTGTTCACAGAAAGAGGCAGCTGGCTGACTTTGGTCCTAGGGCTATAATTTGGTAACCCCTAGCCTGGAAGACCACTATCGGCATATGATAAGAATCTTTTTTTTTTTAAGGTTTTTTTCTAATTTTTAAGTAATTGTTAGATCCAGTGTGGGGCTCAAATTCACAACCCCAAGGTCAGGAGTCACCTCCTCCACCAGTTGAGCCAGCTGGGCACCCCAAATGTTAAGAATCTTAGGTAACTATGTTGAGAAGTCAGATACAGGAGTGGTTGACATGAATCAAAACCCAAGCAGAGAATCCAAGCAATATTTACAAATAATCAGCAACAATATGACTATTATTGAGTCAATGTTAACTTAAGTAGTTGCTCAGTATGCATTCTTTCTAGAGAAAGAGTTAAAATAAAAATGTAGATGGAGCCAAAATTACAAAAATGGGGTGAATAGAGTGTCTTGAAGAGAGAGATTTAGTAAGTCTGGCAGTTCTTGATAGACTATAACTTTAACTTGTTGATAAATAAAGAACAGTATAAAGTGTTGCCTTGGGTTCATTACATAACTTCTGTAAATTTTACTTTCTTTATAAAAATAGTGATAGCAGTTTCAGGAATGCTTTATGCAGACTGGCCGAAACCTTTTTTTGTTGTTTTGTTTATTTAGGTTTCCATTTAGGGAAATAGTGAAGAATTCAGCAAGTAAGTCATCTTGAGTAATGAGAATAAAGTTTTTCCAAGAAACAGTGTTTGGTTTCATGCTTTTCTACTATTTTATGGAAACGTAAAATGAAACAAAACCATACTATTTATTCAGCAAATATTTATTGGTTATCTAATTTATGCCTGGCACTGTTCAGAGGCTTAGTATATTCTGGGTGAGCAATTTATGAATAGAAACGTGTTTTGTGTAACTGGATTTATTCATAAAATTTTTGGCAAACATTGGTTGTTAAGAAGCTTTACAAATGTATAGCGTGTATTTACATTTTTTGTAACTTAGTTTAAAGCTTATTTTAACCACATTCATATGTTTACATTTTTCCTCACTTGGTTTAAAGCTTATTTTAACCATATTCTCCCTTTTTATTTTGCCTTTAAATTTCACAAATATAACTGTAGAAATAGAGTTGTGACTAGTGGTTTTGAGCTTGTGCTCTGTAGGAACACTGTGTTTGATTCTATGGAAGATAACAAAAATGCCTAGACAGGACCTATTTGAAATTTTACACTGGTAATGAAGATAAACTGGGTACAATGCATCAATTATCACACCTTGATATTTACTTACAAAAAGCTGCTTCAAAGTATAGTATTGAAACTTTGTTCAAGTTATCCTTTTTCTGTAACGATTCATGTGCAACAGTTATGAAAATGTGCAACAGTTATGAAAATACTTTAAAATAACTTCAGTTTAGACTCTAATTAGAATAAGAATCAAAATAATTACACTGTATTTGTAAGGTCTTTTGACTATCAGTAAAGTTACCTAGGTTGTATTATTGTATCCTGTTCAACTTTCTGGCATCAAATACAACCATTTTATTTAGACAACTAATAATTTTCATAATAAAACATATCTTTAAAAGATAAATTGAGGGGCACCTGGGTGGCTCAATAGCATCTGACTCTTGGTTTATGCTCCTGTCATGCATGATCTCAGGTTGTGAGATAACCCTGAATCGGGCTCCACAATCAGCAGGGAGGCTGCTTAAGATTCTCTCTCTCCCTCTCCCGTTGCCCCTCTCCCTGCTTGTGTATGTGTGCGCACACACACACACACACACACACTCTCTCTTTGTATCAAATAAATCTTAAAAAAAAAAAAAAAAGATAAATTGAAATTAAATAAATTCCCAGTTCCTTTAAAGGTGAAAGTTGGCCTAGGAAATTCAGAACTTGAGCTTATCGTAAATTATTTTAATTGATGGCTTAGAAATTATACTTCTGCTATATAAATCATAATTTATAATATAACATACATAATTTATATTTATAGTTCATATTATATGCTTCTACATGAAGAATTCTTGTTTTTACTTCCCTTTTCATAATGTAGAATGACTAAACTAATGGAACTAGCAAATCTTCAGCCCAAAAGGCCAAAAACAGTAAAGCAGCACCATGTGAGAAAAAAACGAAAAATAAAGGATATGTTGAAAACACCTTCATCTGCTCCGCACAGGTAATTTTGTTTTATGAAATAAGGATTTTCTGTGTACTTTGTCTACTTGATTAACTCATGTCATTTATAAACAATTAATGACAGACATTTTACCTACCTGTCTGCCGTGGAACTCTATATATTTTAATATGTTAATCACATAAAATCAATGTTAATTGCAGTTTCATTTAGCTATTCTACAGTGTAAATTTACCTTGAACTTGTAATTAACTTCATAAATTGAGAAAGGAGTTTGTTAGAAATTTTTTTTCCATTTTGAAGGAATAAATCCTTAATCTGTGTTTTTTTTAAATTTCACATTAAGTATGTGTTTCTTACCTGTGTATGTCTTGATACCACAGTTCCATGCTTTTAATACCTATTGCACCCCTGAACAATTAAATAACATGAACCAAATTCAGTTTTCCAGTAGCCACAGTAAAGGATTAAAAAGCTGATGAAATTAATTTTGGTAATATATTTTATTTAACTCAATATATCCAAAATATTATTCCAGCATATAATTAATACAAAGAATTGTTGATGTGTCACTTTTTTTGTACAAAGTTGTCATAGCAGTGTTTATTTTCTATATTTTAATTTGGACAACAGTATTTTCAAGTGCTCATTAGGACAAATGTGGCAAGTGGCAATTCTGTTGGACAGCATAGCTATATTATATAGTGTAGAATATAGTACATAAAAATTCTTATATTAAACAGAAGAATGTCTTTGTATATTGGTAAATTTCCTTAAGTTTGTAATCAGTAGTCCTCAAGTATTGTTTCTGTCATTTAGTGAGTGATATTTCTTAATCTCAGTCTCCTTGTTTAACTAATAATTTAATAGTATCTGTATTAGAAAATTTATTAGGGTTTATTGAACTATTAAATGTAAGTTATTTTGTGCAATGTCTGTAGTATGAGTGCTTTGTCAGTGTTAATTTAAGGTAAATAGTAATAATGTTTTACTTAGGATTTTATTTGCAGTTGGAAAGTAATGCTGTCACTATTTATAAACAGCAGTTTACATCCAGTTCTGTTACCTTCGGATGTATTTGACCAACCACAACCTGTAGGTAGTAAGAAAATTGAATTTCATATATCTACTGACATGCCATCTGCATTTAAGAAAGATCTAGAAAAAGAACAAAATTGTGAAGAACAGAATTATGGTAAGCATATTCTAGTTCTCTAATATACTATGTAAAAATTCTTCTCATTCTGCTTTTTGTGTTAGAATTAAATTTTTAATATTTGCAGTTAATCTTCCTTAATATTGTGGAATATTATCCATATTGAACTTTTTCATATAACTAAAATAAATACTTAATGATGAAACCATCACTGTTGCCTTTTGCTAGAAGTGAATTTTAGGGTGAAAATGGAGTCTGGTTTTTGCTGATATTGATACTAAAAATACAATGAAATAGTTCTGCTAGTGATTTATTTTTTTCATTGTTAGATGTGATGTTCTGTAATTTTATTAGTACATTTGTATTATAGTTGAGGAAATAAACTGACTATTGTGTGTATTGTAGATTTCATTTAAATTTTTGTTTTTTATCCAAAAGACATTGGAGATTAATTACTAAGGTACTGTTTTTAGCTTTTTTTTTTTTTTTAAGATTTTATTTATTTATTTGACAGAGAGAGATCACAAGCAGGCAGAGAGGCAGGCAGAGAGAGAGAGAGGAGGAAGCAGGCTCCCTGTTGAGCAGAGAGCCCGATGCGGGGCTCGATCCCAGGACTCTGAGATCATGACCTGAGCCGAAGGCAGCGGCTTAACCCACTGAGCCACCCAGGCGCCCCCTGTTTTTAGCTTTAAAGACAATTTATTAAAATTGCAGATATTTGTTCTGTTAATTTTAGGCATTAATTTGATACTATAGTGAAATTCCTTTGTTAATTTCATAAATAATACAAACTTACAGAAAAGGTAACAAAAAGCATATAAAGTAAAAAATTTAAAAAGTTTTACCACTTCAAACCCCACTGTCCTCTGTCTCACCACCATTGTTAATAATTTAGAATATAGCTATTCTTCTGGACCTTATTCTCTATACATGTGTAAACACATTTTCTCCTCTAGTTTTAAGTGGGCATAATGTTTTATGTAGTGTTTGCCATTGACTTAATATTGACTTATTGAAAGCATTCAGTATAGCAGGCTCTATGCTAGGCACTAAAGAACAAGTTAAATGTGGTCTCTGATTTTTAGGAGTTTAAAGTCTAGAGGGAGTAGCTTAATGTATCAACATAAAAATACGTACCTTTTTTTATGGTTGCATAATACTACATAGTACAGTTAAATCAATCTGTAATCATGCTCTGTTGGTAGAAGATTGTCTTTTTTTACTATCTGAGAAACTACTGGAACATATATTTTTGCATATATATCTTTGAGCATTTGTGTGACTACGCAGTTAGAGTTCAAGTAAGTGTTGGAAATGTAGTGAGTGGAAAAACTGATTTTAATTCCGCTTTTACAAGGTTAATGAGAAGGTATTGCCTTTTCAGATAGCTCCCCTATTATTATTAAGGAGAATAGAACATATTTTATTTAACAGTTAAACTTGATTTTTAACTTTACAATATTTCAACGTGTGGTATGAGGCCTCCATCTGTACTCTTGTCTTGGCCTGCTGCCATTATGGGTGGGCTTGGGTTAGCCATCGGATCATAATCTCTACCAGAGGGGTAGCATGTGCAGAACCCCTGCTCCAGAGCACAGTGCCTATCACATAAGAGTAGCTGATAAACACCAGCTGTGAGAAACAAACAAGATGATTCAAGTAAAATGCTTGGCATGGTGCATATATCTAAATATTAGCTATTATTGTTTGTTGAATAAATGAATATAGGTAGGGCACAGATAGCTCCTTTTTTGTTTCAATATTTATATTTTTCTTTTTGTATATTTTTGTTTCTTATTTCATGTTAGTCACCTACACACTAATTTTTACTTTTTTAAACTTAATTTACTCAAGGGTGTAGACCACTAGGAGATGGTGACAGCCCTACCATGATATCCCTGTCTGGTAGTAATGTTGAAATAACAGTAGAAGTAGTCTTAAGTTTTTCTCTTATTAATACTTCCAGGCCACAGGAGATCTATTTGTACAACAGTTTTTCAACATGATGAAGAGACTTTATAATCCTCTAAGTTTAGCATGTTCTTTGCATCATTTTCATAGCTTTTTAGTTTTTTGTTTTTTGGTAGTATGACTAGAATTTTTCTAGTGAATATTTAACCTTACCCTTACTGTGCAGTTTAATTTTTGCTGAAGCTAAAATTCATATTTTATAAATGAAATCCATTATATTGCTAAAATTAAAAATTTGCAGTGTTTTTGAATTTTCTTAGTTGAGTAATTTTTAAAGTGTGAATACTTGTTTTTCTTTATTTCTTATAGGATCCAGGAGTAAAATTGGTTTCTTTTTGGTGGGAGGGTGGGAAGAGGATTGATGAAGGTTTTTTGGTATCCTCAAATTTCCATTTGTCTTACGATTTCAGGATTTGTGCTGATCTTAATCTTTTAATCATCTTTGATAAGACTGAAGATTGAAGGCTATTTAATTATATTCTGGTGTAGCACTATGAAGTCTTCAAATCCATTGTATAAATAATGTTGAGTGACCACATTCCATTACAGAATGAATGCCTTTGCTACAAATTTCTTTCATATAATTACTAATAGTTCAAAGTGGACAGGTTAAACATAATACTTATTATTGACCCCCTCACACACACACACACACACACACGCGCGCGCGTGCACGCGCACATTCTGCCTATCTTGCCCAATACATTTTACCTTTTTGAGGTTTCCCTCTGGTACCTCAGACTAAATACATTGAAAAAGAATTCATTTTCTTTCCACCTTGCAGGCCCTATGAGTAGCACCACAAAGCAATCATTTCGCTGTTTAGCTATTGTCTGGCTGTTTTCATAATACAGTGGCAGAGTTTTAATAGCCATGACAGAAATCACATGGCCTGCAAAGCTTAATATATTTGCTATTTAAACCTTTACAGAAAAAGTTTGTCTACTTGGTTCTAAAGCATTGAGAAAAACACTGAAGAATTTTAGTACCAAAAGATATTTTAAAGACTAAAATTGGAAAACAAAACCTTTTTTGAAGGGAGGGAATTTTTAATGGCTGATGTTAATGTTAACTTTTAGATTTACCTGCTGCTGAAGGTGATGCACCCAGTGTAGGATTTGGAAAAATCTTCCCTAAACCTAATTTGAACATCACAGAAGAGATTAAAGAGGACTGTGATGAAATGCCATCAGAATGTATTTCTAGAAGAGAGTTGGAAAAAGGCAGAATTTCTAGAGAAGGTAATTTCATGAAATAGACCGGTGCTTATTCCATTTCTCTCATGCATCAGAAACAACAAATCTCTTCATGTTCTTTACCTAATTAAGGCATATGAAACCTCTTTCCAAATAATGTTTTTAATCACTGCCTTTTTTTTTTTGTGAAGATTTTGTTTATTTATTTGATAGAGAGAGAGTGAGAGAGGGAACACAAGCAGGGGGAATGGTAGGGGGACAAGCAGCCTCCCTGCAGAGCAGATGTGAGGCTCGATCCCAAGACCTAGGATCATGACCTGAGCCGAAGGCAGATGCTTAATGACTGAGCCACCCAGGCACCCTGCTTTTGGTTTTAATACCCATATTTTGTAGGGAGGAAAATGTGTCTCAATAAAGTGTTTTCAGTCTATCTATGATTGGAAAAAATATTTTTGTTTTCATTCCTAAAACTTTTTATATATAATATTTTAAAAAATCAAGTGGTCTATGGTCTGGAATTTTGTATTCCAAATACGGTGGATATATCATTACAATTCTATGTTTGAGGAACATGCAAAGCAGTTGTTTAAAAAAAAAAAAAAACAGTTTCAATTATTTGGTAATTGAAGATCTGTGTTTAAGGATTTTATATCCCAACATGATAGGTTTTTTACTTCTAAAATAATTTTTTCTGTTTTAGTACATTTTAGGAAATTAGGGGTTTTAGACTGACTCAACATTTTATAGTATTTCCCATGATAATGGGAAATAAACTTCCAACTAGCATTTTTACATAGAACATCTGTTGTCAGGAACTGATTATTGATACTACAAGTAGTGGTATAGGGATTCAGAAGCCACAGTTTGTATGAAATTAGGTTTCTTACATTTGACTGTGTTGGTACCTGGTGGTTTGGGAAATTAACTTTAAGCAAGACAGTGACACAAATGATTGATAACATTTATTTGCTTTATTTTTTTTAATAAGGTTATTTTATCGTAAAGGAGTTTCAATAGTAGATATTTCATTGAATAGATTTTAGTTATTCTAGGTGACCTGAAATTTTTAAGTTTATTTTCATATTATCAATACAGATTTTTAATGAGTATATTTATTAATAACGTTGCTATTAATGGTTATAGTTTTGAAATTTTTATAATGCTTGTTCTATTTAACACTTGTATTTGAATGTTCTTACAGTTTTTCTTTGAGAAAATTAATGAAAATATCCTAATGTGTGTCCTCCTTTTGTTTTGCTTTTAAATAAGAAATGGAAACACTCTCAGTTTTCAGAAGTTACGAACCGGGTGAACCAAACTGTAGAATTTATGTAAAGAATTTAGCTAAACATGTGCAAGAAAAGGTAAATTGAAATTTGTCAATTGACTGTATTATTTTACTTTTTTTTCCCCCCTGAACCTTCTTACTTGTCTTTTTCTTATTAAAATTCTAGGACCTTAAATATATTTTTGGGAGATATGTTGACTTTTCATCAGAAACACAACGGATAATGTGAGTCATACTCTCAAATTATGTTTTGTTTTTATCTGTTACAGATTAGCCCTTTATTTAATCCCAGCACTTTCCCTTTAGAGATAACAATTACAGGAAAAAATTGCTCTTATCTGTGGCATAACTTTTAGATAACTATAGCATTAGTCAGCAGAATTCTTCGTAAATGGACAGATAGTAAACATTTTATATTTTTATTTTATTATAGGCCATACAGTGTCTGTCGGAGCTACTCAGTTCTATCTTTGTAACATGAAGGCAGGCATAAATAATAGATTAATACTTATGTCTGAGTTCCAGTAAAACTTTATTTATACAAGGAGCATAGATTCCAGCCTTAATGCCCAGTTCTGAAGCAGTGGGTCTCAAACTTTAACCTGCATAAGAAACACCCGAAGAGCCTAGTAAAACCATTTCCTGGATCCATCTAGGTTGACGTAGGGCCTATGAATTTGTATTTCTAAAAAGCTGATGGATGATGCCAAAGCTGCTGGTCCAAAGACTATGCTTTGAAAACTACTGCATTAATGACCTATTCAGGAATATATATTGTAGTCTGGCAAAACTTTCCAGATTCTTAACCTTGGCAGTAACTTCCCTTCTTTTAATTAGTCTGCATTAACCAAGGCTTCCAATTTTGTAAGAGGAAAAGGAGGGCATATGATTTGTAAACAATATAAAAGCTAATGTTTAGAGTTAGAATTTCATTCTTTAAATTGCCATAATTAGTTGGCTGCGAAGTATCTAAGACCCTCAGCCATATAAGTTAGAAGTAGGGAAAAGTAGAAAACGTAAAGAGACAGACTTTGAGTTGGAGGTAAAATGGAGGACTAACTGGAACTAAGTTTTATTTTAGTATTTAAGTCTTATCTGGCCTGTTTATACTCAGTAGTAGTAGATCTCTTTTCTTAGCAGTATACCAAAAGTTTCTTTTGCTACTCTTGTAAAATACTGCTCCTTTTTCTTGTTGCTACCTTTGAATCATGATTATAAGAAACAGAAAAAAAAATATGTGTGAAATGTTTCATTTACATAAGTATTTGTATACATCCATTTCTTCTATTTTTAGTATTGCTGCAATTAGAATTTGAAATAGTTCTATATGTGGAGAAAGCTGTATGTACATCAAAATCATAAATAAATTGTTTTTCTTGGGACTAGTGTGAATTTAAAAAATTGCTGCATTTTTTAATGCTCTGTATAGACTATTGTGATTGTAGGAAGTACTTTAGTTGTAAATTATGGTCTGGTTTTTCTGATTTTTGAATATCATTTTCCCAAAAGTATTGATAAATGAATATGTTATGGAATAATAGAACATTACATTTGGAATAAAAAAATCTAGTTTGTGTTTTTGCTCTAATTTTAGCTATCTTTATGACTGAAGAAGTCACTCTCTGTAGACTTCTGTACAATGGTGACTTTGACTAGATGATAAATAAGGTCATTTCCTACGCTGAAGTTCTGTGTTACTTTTCTTTGGTTCCTCTCAGCCTTTCTATTCTCATTATGTAGTTGTTTTTTTGTCTCTTGGGTGGGTAATATTGAGTTGGCTGTATGAAAGATTTTAAACATTGAAATATGAAGTAGAAATTTAAGTTTGCTTTTATAGTTTTTAGTATTATAATTTTTAAATTATATAAATACACTTAACGTGGTTTTGAAGGATAGGTATAAGCTCATTATCAGACTTACTTAGAATCAATTTTAGAACAGTATACAAAACATAACTCTAGAAAGTCTGAGTAATGTTCTAATCAGACAATATGGTCATTTTAATTTTGAAATAGCAAACATTTTAAATGTTTAGCACATTTTCCTGTGATTAGAATTGTTTGATACTCTTCAAATCAAAATCTCTTTTTCTTCTTCACGTCTAGGTTTGATATTCGTTTGATGAAAGAAGGTCGCATGAAAGGACAAGCTTTCATTGGACTTCCAAATGAAAAAGCAGCAGCAAAAGCCTTAAAGGAAGCTAATGGATATGTTCTTTTCGGAAAACCTATGGTGGTTGTATCCTTTAAATAATCCATTCCAAAGAGAGTGTGTTTTTTAGTAGAAGGGTTATGTGAAACTAATTTTTTTTTTTAAAGATGTTATTTATTTGGGATAGAGAGAAAGCACAAACAGAACTAGGGTGGCAGCAGAGGGAGAGGGAGAAGCAGGCTCTCTGCTGAGCAGGTAGCCCAATGCCGGGCTTAATTCCAGGACTCTGGGATCAAGCCTGATCCTAAGGCAGACACTTAACTTAGCCACCCAGGTGCTTCTTGAAACTAATTTTTAAGTTATCCTTTAGAAAACTGAACAACCTGGCTTGAGATTAGTTATAAACATACTTAACTGGGTCACATGGGTGTAAATAAAGGAACCTCAGTGGCATGAAGGTATTAAAATTTAGCCATGTCTAAACATTTCATTTATATACCTCAGAAGCACATTTTTAGGCTAAGCCTAAAACACTACAGTATCTACAAATACACTTGGAGTCGTTAAAAAAGATACGATTCATTGTAGTTTTGTTTTATGTTTTATTATAGTATAATTCATATATCTATTTGAAAATTTTAATGACCAAAATATATCATTGGTTAAACATTCTGCTTTTAGTAGTTAATGTAGTTTGAAAAATAGAAATCAGTGGGATAGATGGAGTCAAGGTCCAGCTGTAAAAAATTATGAAGGAAAGGTACATTTCTTACTTCAGTAAATCATGGGCAGCAGGTAGGAGGCACTCAGGAAAAATTTTTTTTGACAAATGGCTGAGAGTAGGAAGACAGGTGTAAGAGACAGATTTTAAAAACTACTCCTATCGTACATTAGGTAGTTCTTAATAATTATTTAGAGAAAATTACTGTCCTGTTCGTGAAAGAACCTTAATTTTTGAATATTAGCAGTTTGCTCGATCTGCTAGACCAAAACAAGATTCAAAAGAAGGAAAAAGAAAGTGTTAAAAATTAATGAAGGTAAGTGTGGATATAACATAATGAAAGAACAAGACTTTCTTGAGATAAAATAAAGGAAGTATAAAAGCCTGCTTTTTTATAACTCAGGTATCTCCTAAGGTTTTTAAAGGATAGTTAATCATTTGATCCATCTATCCATCCAAGTCTCTATCACTCTCTTTGTTTCACTATGCAACTAATTCCCAATAAATTTCAAAATTGTAACTACAGACTAAAGCCAATCTGTATATAAAATTAAGTTTGGAGAATGGATTTATGAGGGGAATATGTCTTTGTCTTAGAACTTTTTCAACCTACAGGAAAGCAGTGGTTCTTAAACTTTAACATATATACAGTGACCTGAAGGGCTGATAAAATAGTTAGCTAGGCTTCTTTTCACCCTCACCCAGAGTATCTGATTCAGTAGGTCTGGAGTAGGAACCTTGTGTAGTCAATCATGCCAGTTTTCCTGTGCTGATGGTGGGAAAATGTCCACCAAGCCAAGACATGTTGGTCACTCTTAACAGGGCCTCTGAATTTGCATTACTAATTACACATGTCACGGAAATATTTACATTTTTTTTTGTGGAATGAAATCTTTTGCCTTTCAAACAAGTAATTTTAATGCATTCTTAAGTAATTTAATGGTTAAAAAAGATAGAATTAACCATTTTAAACTTCAAAGTTTGTGTTATATTTGATTTAAGACACTTGAGTGGAAACAATTTTTGTTTTATTTTAAATCTTTTTACCTTTATATTTGGAAGGACATGAAGTAACTCAGTCAACTTTAATGGTGTTAAGCTAAAAAAAAATCACATAACTAAGGAAAAATTTTGCTTAATGTTTATTTCTTTTGTGAAATGGCTTTAAATATTTGAATTTTGTGAGGTATCTATACTGGTATATGTCAGAATTCTTACAAATACCTTAGTGGAACAGTTAAAAAATTAACAGTTTTCATTGTGTGTTTAAAAAAAAATCATTTATTTATAAATCTAGTGTGTGAAAACTGAGAAAAAAAATTAAACTGCCTTCTGCTGTTCTTCTTTAGAAGCATTCCTGCGTAAATACTGCTGTATTACTGTCATACAAAGTGTATCCTTTCTTGTTGTATCCTTTTTGGGGCAGTGTTTTCTGTTTTTCCTAGAAATGTTTTGTCCCTCCCCTACTCATTGATTCAGATTAAGCAATAATTTTTTATAATTTATCCAATGAGATATTTCTAAAATTATCAATGTTGACTGGACAAATCGCTTACATATTTTTTAGATCTGTTGCTGAATTTGCTATGCTGTTCTTGAGGTTATGCAATTTTTCCAGGGAAAGTTAGTGAATCAGGTCAACTTATTTACTTGGAGAATGTATGCATCTGCTTCAACACAGAATTTAGTCTTGTTTCTTATATTTATGTATTTCCTAAACCTGTTTTAATAACATACGCTTTCTGTTTTATGATATATCTGGTTTAGGTGTTCTATATAATGTATTGTAAAATTGGTTTGGGGAAAGGATTTTTTCTTTAAAAAAGTGTATATATTGGAAATTAAAATAACTGAATTTCTTTGTAAATTCCAAGTAAGAGTAGCAGACTTCACTTCTGAGGTTTTATTATTGATATTTCCTTTGAGACAGATAGCAAGTAGAAGTATTTTTTTCCCCTCTTTTTCTAAACAAAACAAAAGGAATGAGAAAAGAGGAACAGAGGGAAGAAGAATATAATACTGACTCAGGGTAGCACATTAAGTGAAAAAAAAAAAAAAAAAAAATCTGGCAGGTATATGTAGTAACAGTGGTTTCCAGACTGGCTGATGACCATAATTACCCAAAACAGTGGTTCTTAATCTTGGCCACATTTTGGAATCACCTGGGAAACTTAAAAACTGATGAAGGGAAGAAAAGGCTAAAATGTACCTGGGTTTCTCCGCATTTTGATTTAATTGGTCTGGTGTACAGCATAGATCCTGGAGTATTTCAAACTTCCTAATGTGTGACCCAGGTTGAGAACTATTGAGGAAGGATTTTTATATTCAGAGATTCCCGGACTCTCGCCTGAAACTAATAAATCAGAATTTCTGGGAATGGGACCAAGAGTCTGTTTTGAAAAGGTGTCTTTAGTAGTTCCAAGGGCTGACCAGTTTGGATACTAGTTTGTTAGATTAAGATGGTTAGATGCTTACTACAACCTAGCCATCCAACCTTCTCTATGTAGGAAAATCAAGAATTGGAGCCTCTGCATTTCTTGCAAATCCTGCTATTGCTAGTACTAGGAAAACAATAAAAATTCTGTTAATAATTTTAATCACTCAAGAGTATACAAATTTATAGATACTGAAATTGCTGTTTTTTTGTAGAGACAGTTAAAATGGTTCTTTTTTAATGTTAATCAGTTTCTGTATAAGCTGTTTATTTAGACAATTAAAAATTTTTAGTACTGACATGATTCACTAATTTTCTAAATATAAACATGTTAGCTTTTAGTTATTTTAAAACTAATAAACTGTGTTATAATCATAATTATTTTTAATGAACTCTTATGGTGTTTTAGGTTCCTTTTGATTCCATGTCTTCCAACTGCTTTCCAACTTTAAGGAAAAGAAAGTGACACCTGGATTATGGAACTGTGCGTAACAGCTTTTAAAGTATATTTAAAAATTAAATCTATATGCATTTAAATCAGTTTATTGGAGATATATTACATGTATTTTAATCCTCTTCCTCATATATAATAAATTATTTTCTTTCCAACAAAGTAATGTTCTTATTTTTTTTTATGTTTACCATATTTGGAAAGTGTAGTTTGATAATTGCATAAAATTTTGAAGAAATTTTCTTTTATGATTACAGATACTGCCCTTTTTTCACTCTTAACCTGCATACCAATGCACTTAAACATGCTTTTTTATAGTAATATTATTTCTTCTTATAATTATTTTAGGAGTGGTTATATTTGTCTGGCTATGAATTTTGTTTTTTTATTGTTGGTTTTTGTTTTTGTTGTTGTTGTTGTTTTTAAGTAGTGGGAGATTTCCCCCGCTTGAGGGAATTTGTATCTTGCCCTAATTTAGACTTTTATTTTGGTGCCCCCAAATCGATCAGATTATCACCTAAGGTTGTAAATGTTTCCCTTACAAAAATCTGTTATCTTAGTGAAATTACCTTCATCTATGTGTTAAGAAGGAAACTTATATATTTAATTCTTACTAATACTGTCCTGTGAGTATATAATAATAACTTGACCAGAATCAATGCCCAAAGACTTGGTCTTTGTTGGAATGCTGTTGTGAATCACAGCTTTTTCCTCAAAGCATTGTAAAAGTAAGGAAAATAGGAATTTTAAAGATATAATTTAGAAGTATGGAGAAGTGAAGCCTAGGACATGCTCAGTTTTAGATACCAGGTATATGAAGAAGAGGTAGAAGCCAAATGAAGGTATCTCAGGTAGGAAGGGGTGGTGAAATGTATCAGATCTGTTCTTGACAGATTTCTTTTTGACAAACATTCGATGAATGGAAGAAATGAGAAGAGGTATTAAAGAGAATGGTTGAGAGGAACTTAATATAGTGAGAATTTTGAAGGCAACTCTTGGAGAGTCTTGCTCTCAGAGGGATGGAGAAATGGGCTGTTAATGCAAAGACAAATATGATGCAGGAGGGAGAAGGAGGAGCTATAAATACAGTATACAAATGAAGTTAGTTTTAAAGATGGACGTGTAAACATAATAGCAGTGGGAGAAAGGATAGATTATGAAGGTCCAGATATTTGTAGTTTGCTAGATATATAGGAGGAGCATGTAAAAGTTGAAATAGGAAGCAGGGTCACAGAAGGAAAGAGTATTAGATTGTGGAAAGAAAAGAAGGTATAAAATAGACACTTAGGGAAGTGGCAGAGTGAATAGATTATTAGAAAGATGGCTAGACGGTACTTAAAGAGGTCAGTTGAAGTCTGTTAATTTAAGTAAGACTGGTCAAATGATTCTGTATTTTCAATTATGTTTAGCCTTGGTGCTATCACTAAGTAGACAAGAGTTGAATTTAATGAAAGTTGGGATTTTCCTAGATGAATACAACAAAGTGGGAGAAAGGAAAAGGTGTTGGTATATTCAAGGAAATGATTATAAAGAAAAGACATAGAGATCTGGGTAAAGAGCAAAGTGAGAAAATGAAGGTTGAGAAACAATGGGAAAGTGGTATGATCAATTATAGATTATAGTATGATTGAAGATATGTTGAGTTATTTACTAGAGTTGTGAAGTAGAAGTTTGGGAGGTTGAAATAACAGAATAAAGTAACAAGTTGACAAAGGCATAGAGAATACAGTAATTAGTGATTATAAGTTCTAGGATCTAAACATGGTAGTTGAGTGAAAACAGGGTCATGGAAAGAGATGAATTAAAGAAATTAAGAAACTTGAATGTTAAAAGGATCATCTAAGGGATTTCAAAATTATTATGACAAGAATAGTGAGCCAAGATCTAAGTAAAATTATTCCTTAGAACATGTGATTCTGTTAGATATGCAAAAAGTAATATTTTAAAAAATAAATTTATAAAACTCTGGAGTCCCCATCTTTCTATAGTGACAGGAAATTCAGCCTAATTTACTGAAAACTAGTATTTACTAGTTTATATACTAGTATATATAACTAGTATACTAGTATAGTATATACTATATATATATACCAGTATAGTATACATAGTATATATTACTAGTATACTAGTTATATATACTAGTATAAAACTAGTATATTACAGTGGTTTTATAGGTGTAGATTCTGACATCACATCTTGTTTCTAAGGTTTAATTGCTTTATGGCCTTGGGTAAGTTCTGTCCGTTTCCATGGAGATAATCAATACTTGTCCTAGTGTTGTTGTAAAGTTGATTTGATGAATATAAAATACTTATAAAACAAGTCTGGTGTGTGTGTATGTGTGTGTGTGTGTGTGTGTGTGTGTGTATAGTCAAGTTTTCAATAAATACTACGTCTTGTAGTAGTGGTTGTGGTGGTTCTCAACTCACACCAATTATGGGTGATACAAAGATTTTGATGTCTTAGACAAGACTTCAGTCATCTACCCTCTGTGATGACCAGCACTTCTATTTCTTCTGAGAGAGGAAAAATTGCCTCGATTATTCAAGGTTCTTCTAGCTGTTCTAAGAATTAAATTTATGTGAGACATATTCCTAATTTCTTAACCTTAAGTTAGTTTTAATACTGAATATTTTCCCAGTTCACGTGAATTTAAATTTGGATTTTTTTTTTTATTTTGAGAATTTTTATGAATACAAAACATATGTAAGTGCTTAATTTTCTTTAAGCCAATCAAATAGAGCTCTTTTACAAATTAATTTTAGCAATTCTAACTGGTGGTAGAAAATGCCGTATAGCCACAATAGACACACACTGACAGATGCAGAAACCTTACTTTTATTAATATTTGAGGAGAAAGGGGGCAAGAGAACCCTTTTGCAGTTTTATTTTTTAGAAAGACCTACTTTCTTCTTTTTTCCTTTACTTAGACAATTGCAGGCTGTGTTCACACTTCAGAGATAAAAGATTTACAACTTTAAGAGAAAGAATGAAAGCTCCTCCCACCCCCTAAGAATTATAGGGTAATTGCTACTTAGAATTTTCTTTCCTTTTCTTAAGTACAGGACAATTCTGTTTCAGTATCCTAGTTTTTTATAATACCTATAAGCATTTTGAGAGGAATCGGTGAGGTTTTGGGATTGGTAGAGATGGCAGGCAGGGTGGGGGGCGTTGCTTCTAGAGTTGTATTTCTGGTTTTGTAGAGATTAGCAGGCAAAGTTGTTGCTAATTCCCAGAAAGAACTGAATTACAGCCTGAATATCAAGAGACTGATTAGCCTTTTTAACTAAACTTGCCTCTTTAGATGAGGGAGATTTCCAAATAAAGTAGGAATCAGAAGATTTATATCTTTATTAAAAAAAAAAAAAGAAAAAGTCTGTATAAATCATTTTAACAAAAGCCTTCTTTCTTCACAATTCAATCTTGGCTTCTTTAGACCCTGAATATCAGCCTTCTGCTGTTGAATTGTAGGAGGGCCAGGAAAAATTATGGTCATCTGTTTTCTTTGGTAGTGGGGAGGATGTGAATGGCTACTAGTCTTTCCAATTTCTCTTTAAATTTGGTGGGATCTTCTAAAAGTGGAGGTAAAATTGGGCTTTATAAGACTTGCTGCTATCCAGGGGACATGAAATTTTTTCCCTCCTGGGTTTGGGTCGGGAGGAGTGGATCTAGGGTACATCTGCAAAGGACATGGCATAAGAATGCCTAAAGCTGGCAGAGCCTGATTGCAGAGCTTTAGGAAGTAGGAGTTTTAAGAAATAGCAAAGTGAGCCTCATCACATGTCCTCAGTGGTTCTGTTATATTCACTTCATGAGTTTTAGCATTTATGTGAGTAACCTACATACTTTGACTCTAGCAGATAGGCTAGAGTGCTCTTGGTAAATCTTATAAGGAAGGGGAAGTTAAAACAGGCGGACGGACGGAGCTGGTTTTTAAGAAGAATTTACCTTGGATGCGGACGTCAGTTTTTGTCTTAGTCTAACTTCTGTTCTTTCACTTTATTAAGGGAGTCCCTAAGTCCCTAACCCTAGTAAGTATACTAATAGGGTAATTGAGAGCTCTGTATAAGGATTTTTTTTTCCTTTGAATTGTAGCCAGTTTAAAAGATTTATTGTCTGACCATTTATGAGTAGAATCTTACTATTTTTTTTTTTAAATATTGTATTTATTTGAGAGAGAGAGCACAAGGAGGGAAGGTAAGGATAGATGGGAGAGGGAGAAACGGGCTTCCCGCTGAGCAGGGAGCCCAATACAGGGCTCGATCCCAGAACCCTGGGATCGTGACCTGAGCTGAAAGCAGATGCTTAACCAACTGAGCCAGGTGTCCAGGATCTTACTAATTTTAAAGCAACTCAAACAAATAAGCCTTTTTATGGAAAGACCCAGAGACATGTTCTAGGCTTAGGCCATGGATGCAAGTGGCATCCCTGGGGAGGGCATAGATGATGCAGTCCCCATGATCTAAAAGTTTATTCCCAGAAGTAGTGTAAGAAAGCAGATGCTTTTGTTACACAGGCAGTAAGGATGCTTCAGTGAAAACAGTGTCATTGGTCGCCTATAAAAACCTGAAATGCCTCCAGTCATAGACCTACTAATCTGTGACACCAGGCAGGTGCTACTGAAATGGGACACTTCAGCACTAACAAAGCACAAAGGTTAAGAACACAAAAGTCCCTTATGGACTAGAACCTGTTATGACTTACTGTTCGGAGGGCTGTCATGGCTAGATAGAGTGTGCCACTAGCAACTTTGTCTTAGAACTCCACTCTTAACTTGGCTACCAAGGTATACCCCAGTAAGTGCTTTGTCTGCATGGTGGAGACCAGAGAGAATAAAGCAAGTTCTCAAGACAAAAGGAAAACCCTTATCCAGATCTTATGTGTGAGACCCATAGCAAAATTTGTCGAAACCTATGCCAGTCTGTTGAGAACTGTGAACTCAACAGTCTATAATGTTAGCTTGAATAGCAGGCTTATGAGGACCTGTGCTGGTATTTCCCTATAATAATTCCCTTTTATAACAACACAAAAGATAAAATTAGTGACCATCTCTGGGAGGAAAGAGAGTACTCTACCGAATTTATCAGAGATGCTGAGCCCATGGAACTATTTCCAAAAATATTTTCTCCTGCTAATCCAGATTTAGAAAGAAAAACGGCCATCACCACTCTTGCTTCACCAGAACTTGCAGATAGATTCCAGGAGGCTGACATGGTAAGAAATCTTACCTTTGCTAGCTGTTTGTGAGATATCCCAGAATTTCTCAGCTACAGCAATCTCAGAAGTCTATCCTGCCAACTAGCTAACTATTGGGGAAGAAAAAATTTCCTTCAAGATTCTTCTAATTGGTCTAAGAATTAAATTGACATGAAGCAGATTAGCAGTAGGAAAAACAAATTATAATTAAATGTCCATGGAGGCCTATTAATAGCATTGAGTCTCAAATGTCCAAGTCCTATGCTTTTATGCATTTTAGGCAGATGTTGCCAGGTGAACTTCAGAGACCCTGGACCCTGGGTCCTCAACCTAGCCCATCCTGAAGGAGTCACCAAAAGTTCTCTATCTTGAGAAAAGATTCAAGGACACACTCAACACAGTGGATAAGTGACATAACTGGGGAAGTTTATTAAAGTGAAAAGTGCACTCTAGAGATAGGAGAGCAAGTGAGCTTGAGAGAGAGATTTGGTTAGGGGTTTACTGTCATGGTATCCATCATCTTGGACCTGTCTGGTTTCATCAGGTTTCTTGTGGAATACTGCCAGGATAGGCCTCTGACTTTCCCAGCTACTTTGTTAGAACCTAACTTCCTACTTCGAACAGGAAGAGACATTTATCAACAAGGAATTGACAAGATAAAGAAAACTTAGAATTTGGGCTGTAATTGTAAATTACTAAAAGTAGTAAGACTTATTTATACAACTTTTTTACCTCTGAATTCCCGATCTCATGATAAGGATATCTCAAGGAGAGTACCTTTCACATGGGAGATTTATTTCCTGCTTTCTGGAGACAAGGTGGGAAGGGGAAGAGCATTCTTGATAATTAGTATGTCAGAGTGGCGCATTTGGGACTACCTGTCCTTGGCCCCCACACTTCCTTGCCACAATTAGACCATGAAAGTTTGACAAGTGTAAGAGTGTTGGTGTCTAGGAATTAACCTGTTTGTGGATAATGCCATTCCACTCTGTTTCATAAATTGAGGATATGACCCAAATAGGTCCAATCAGAAGGATTTCTAGTTCTTGTACAGATTTTTTTTTTTTTTAACTAGGTAGGACTATGCCTGGAGCTGCTAATAACTATTATCCTGATAATTGTGATAATAGTTCATTTTCAGTTAGTTGTTTTTTTGTTTGTTTGTTTGTTTTTAAATTCATCATGGAGAAGTACTAATAATTTAAACCTGTAGCAAAAGCCTGAACAGTTAGTGTGTCATAGAATTTTTTAGTTACTTTAAATGAAAAAAGCTTGAAATAAATACATTTTCCTTTTGCTGGACGGATTTGGCACTCTACAGACTGTGGGTCATAGATGTCATCCTTAAGGACTGAAGTTTCATATGAACTGCATGAAGTGAGAGTTTAAAGGCCTCCAAAGGAAAAGCATAGAGCTATGAAATCAAGAGAGAAAGTAGGTACTACACAGCCCAAAACAAATGCTTTACTACAGTGTATAATATATTTCCACGTGGTGGTTTTCCACTTATGCCTTCTACAAAGGCTGGGAATGGTATGAGGCAAGTGAGACATATATGGTATAAAATTAAAGGAGTCACTCAGACTAATGTAAGTGCTCTTCATCCCAATTTAGTAGCATGGCTCTGCCTCCTACTGTTAGTAGCATGAATAGAATCAGCATAAACCTGATTAGGTAAATCAAACAAAAGGCGGTAGTTCAGTTTACTGCTTTAGATGATTTGGAAAGTATTTGCTATGCAAATGAGACTCCTTTAAAATCGGTATCAAGAGATAATCAAGGCTTTTAAAAGAAGTAAGGGAACATATTAAGAACCTGAAATTCAAAAGGCACTGTACTGAGTGCTTGGAGCAATTTGATCTTAACCACTTTATAAGAAGAGAGCACTTCCCATTATGAGTAATAGAGAAGGTTGTTTTGTTTTTTCTAATAAACTTCAGCTGTAAATTAATAAGATACTTTTTTATATCTATACTTATCAATGCATATAAAACAAAAAAGTATTGACCTTAGTATGATTGTTAGGAGAGATGAGAGCCACCCACATATGTTAGGCACATAAGAGCACTGATGATCTCAGGAGGAATAGTGTACTCCAAAAACGTAAGCTACTATATATATATATATGCTACTCTGACATTTCCTGAAAGCAAGCTGTTGTTAACGGTAGGGCATTCATGTAAAGGCCAGTAGGGAATCTAAAATAAACAGCTCGAACTCACCAAATTTTGGGGGAAAAAAAAAAAAAAATCCTGGGAAAGGGAGACTGTATCCAACAAGCATAAGCTTCAATACCTTGGTGTAAAGCAAGGGGATTAAACAAAAACAACACTGCAGTTGAAAGGGGTTATATCCAAAAACTGCAACAATGAGAAAAGGGGCATTTAACTGCACAAGAAATTTTAATTTTTCCAAATAATAATATAGCACTGATATTTGGATATTTGAAAATCTTAAGAATTCAAGAAAGTCTGAGCAAGAAATTAATTGTATGAAATTTCTCAGAGCTTAGAAAAATACACAAAATATTAAAATTACTTATGAAGACACTTAATATGCTGCTATGTAAGAAAAGGGTGGAAGGGAAAGATTAAGGTTTGAATTGCGCAGTTTTGTATATATTGTACGTTTCTTTTAAAAAGTTATTTGAAGAATATTTGATAAAATGTTAACATCTGTTAAATCTGGATCTTGGGACCTGGGGCCTGTAATTTTTTTTTTCTTTTACAATTTTCTGTATGACATATATCACAACTTGAATGAAAATAAAATAGTGGAACACCTCTAATCCAGTGTTTTGCAGCTGTTTTCATATTGTCCTCCCCAAAGGAACATTTTTAGAATTTTTTTCACAATTGCTGTACATGAAATTTTAATATCATAATATACTTTTTGATTTTGAACTATATATGTACCTGTCTTTATGGATAAAAATTGGTAGATTTTCTATCCTTTTGAAGAACTAAAAAATACCATGATACCATAAAACATTAACAAGTTCAAACCTTAAGAGATCATATAATTTTCCCTGACCTTAGTTGATAAATTAGTTATCAGTAAAGAAAGATTTGAAAAATGCTTAAATTTCTGAATATTAAACAATATTTCTAAATAACATGGATCAAGACAGAATTCTCAAGAGAAATTAGATAGCATTTGAACTGAATGGAAGTGAAAATCGATCAGATATTTGTGGAATACACCAAAGGAGTGTTTAAAGGGAATTTGCTTATATTAGAAAAGAAGAAAAATCCAGATTGATGACTCAGCTTTCTATGTTAAGGAACTAGAGAAAGAAGAGCAAAGTAAACACAGAGCAAGCAGGTAAAGGAAGTAAAAATAAGCATTTAATCAGTGAATTTGTAAGCAGAACAATAGAAAATATTGTAAACAAAGCTAGTTCCTAAAAAGATCAATAACATTGAAAAGGTTCTAGCCAAAATGCAAAGAAAAAACACCCCCAGAACTGTAAGAAAATATTTGGAATATTTTGAACAAATTTATTTCTGCAGATTTCCAACTTTGATGAAATGGGTCAGTATCATAAAAGAGACAAACTGCTAAAGCTGTTTGAGAAGTAAGTAACCTGGATGATCCTACATCCCCTTAATACATTTACTTTGTAGTTAAAAATGTTCCTTTCTTTCTTTCAAAGAAAACTTAAGGCATAGATAGTGTCACTGGGTTAATTTTGCTAAATGTTAAATGAAACCAACAATTCTGTACGACACATACAAATTCATTTTATGAGTTCTGTACTGCCCTGATGTTAAAACAAGATATAAGAAAACTATGTTACCACTATTTCTCATGAGAGTAAATGTAAAAATCCTCATCAAAATATTAAAGAAGCTGAATCAAGCACTGTGGAAAGTATTTTAAATCATGATATGCAGTTTATCTTGGAAAATGCAGGCTAGTCCAACCTTTGAAAATCAACTATAATCGGGGTGCCTGGGTGGCTCAGTGGGTTAAAGCCTCTGCCTTCGGCTCAGGTCATGATCCCAGGGTCCTGGGATCGAGCCCCATCTCGGGCTCTCTGCTCGGCGGGGAGCCTGCTTCCTTCTCTCTCTCTACCTGCCTTTCTGCCTACTTGTGATCTCTATCTGTCAAATAAATAAATAAAATCTTTAAAAAAAAAAACTATAATCCATATCGATAGACCAAAGAAGAAAAAGCATATGCTCATCTTAATGAATGAAAGCATTTGATAAAATTAAACATTCCTAATAATAAATCATAGAGAAGCACTTTCCTTAATCTGGCAAATAGTGTTTACAAAACTTACTACTACCCTAATGGTTAAAAAACAACATTTTATTCCAAGATTGAGAACAAGGTAAGAAAGTAGATACCAATTCCTTCTTTTCAACATCTACTAACAGCCAGTGCATAAAACAAAAAAAGAAAATAAATTGGAAATGAAGAAGTAAAATTGTCCCCATTCAGAGATGACATGATTGTTTATGTAGAAAATCCAAAGAATTAAGTCTCCTACAACTAATAAGTAAAGGTAAGCAATGTTGCAAGATTAAAAGTCAGTAAGTGGATATCAATTTTTTTTTCTAAGAAATACCATTTTTAGTAGTACCAAAACAAATAATAGAAGTCTACCAAAATGTGTACTGACCCTGACAACCCTTCACCAATTTTGATAATGACAGGTGAAGATCTAAATGAGAGAGACTGTACATGAGTCAAAAGACTCATGATTTTTAAGAATATCAACTCTGCCAAATTTATTCATTACTATGAAAAAATCCTAGCAGTATATTGTGCTGATATTGCCAAGCTGATTTAAATTTCTTTGGAAAAGCAACAACTGGAATAGCCAGAGGGGGGAAAAATTGGGTGACTTAGACTACCTAATTCTAAGACTTATTAGAAAGCTTGGATAATCAAGTTGTGGTATTGGCAAACATGGATACATAGATCATTGGAACAGAAAAATCCAGGAATAGACCCACACATGTACCATAATTTTTGACAAAGGTGAGAAGGCAATTCAGTGGAGAAAAGATGGTCATTTCAACATATGATGCTATAATAAATTGGACATCCATGTGCTGAAAATTGAGAATAAAATCTCAGTATATTTTCTCATGCAAAAAATTTCTTCAAAAATGAGTCCTAGTGCTAGGTATAAGGTGTAAAAGTATAGAATTCCTGGAGGAGGGGGGAACAAATAGGGTAAGTCTGCATGGCCTTACATAAACAAGTTCTTATATGCAACACTATAAAAAAATAAATATGCCTTCATCAAATAAAAACCGTGTATTTTTCAGAAGACATAACTAAGAAGATGAAAAGGAAAGTCACAGACTGGGAAAAATTTTTGCAAAGTATATATTTGAATTTTATCTGGAATATATAAAGAACTTTGAAAACTCAGAGAAAACAAATCCCTGCCCAAAAACAGGACAAAAAATTTGAAGATACTTTACCAAAGACTTAGAGATGGCAAATAAGCACATGAAAAGACGCACATCATTAGATCTTAGACAAATGTAAGACAGCCAAAATAATGTATAGCACTACACACCTATTAGAATGGCTTAAAATGAATTTTGACAGTACCAACACTTGTCAAGAACGGAGCACTACAGCTTTCAAACATTGCTAATTGAAATACGAAATGGTCCAGCTGCTTAAAAAAACAGTTTCAAGAAGTTTGATATAAAGTGAAATATACAATTATATGTGACTTAGCTATCACACTTCCTGTTTAAGAGGAACAAAGAAGTATGGTCACCCGGAAAACAAACAAATAAACAAAAACAACAACAACAAAAAAAAACCTTGTATGTGAAAGGATACTGGGAACTGACAGACTAGGAAGCACCATGAATTCATCTCCCCACCCAGCTGACAATTGGAGTGGTAGAATTTTTTTGATGTAACTATTTTGGAACTCTATTAAGGCCTTTCAGTTTAACAGGAAAAAGCTTGGACAGTAAATTGAAGTTAATTTTATTCAAATTTAGATCTTAACATAGTAGTAGCGACCCATTTCCCAACCTCAGCCATATAACAGGCAACTGTACATGTGTTTCTGGGACAGCTTGCACACAGCTAGTGGGCGTCAAGGTAGCAAAAAGAACCTCCACCTCCAAATATTGGGAATCAGGCTGATGGCTGATTCCTGATTTTGATCACAGGCGTGCAAAGAAGTGGGAAGCCATGGTTCTTCTTCTTTCCATTATAAGCATACACACCCACATCCTGTGAAGTGACTTACAAGGGTATAAAAGGACTGACATCCCCTTTATTCCCCGTTTCTTTCTTTCTTTTTTCTTTTTTTTTTTCTTTTTCTTTCCTTTTGTCTTTTGTCTTTTCTCTCTTCTTTTCCTCCCCACCCCCCTTTTTGGGATCCAGGCATTAAAGACCAGGGCATTCATAAACAACTGCATGTATGGGAAAAATGAGAAATTGACCACAAATGCCCAGGAAAAGACTCAAACAAGATCTGAGAAGACCTTAGGTTTCATACTTCAGACTGATCCTTAGCACAGAGAGCGAAAAACAATCAAAAGCAAGCGATAGGGTTGCCTGGGTGACTCAGTCAGTTAAGCATCTGACTTTTGATTTTTGGCTCAGGTCATGATCTCAGGGTTTTGAGATTGAGCCCTGTGTCAGGCTCCACGCTGGGAGTGGAGTTTGCTTAGGATTCTTCCTCTTCCTCTGCCCCTCCCCTGCTCATGTACAGGCACATATGGGCACATACATTTTCTCTGTCTCAAAAAAACACAAAACAAACAACAAAAAGTCCCAGCAAACTCCAGGGAGGAATTTATTTCTAGAATTAAGATATTGTAAAAATGTCATTTCAAAAAGCACAAACAAAACAGAAATGTATGACCCATTCAAAAGAGATCAAACTACCTGAAGTAGATGATGGCATTTACTAGACAAAGTATTTAAAACAACTTAGAAAGATGATCAAAAGATTAAAGAATGATGTCCAGAAAGCTAAAAAGCAAAAGAATTCTAGAGATGAAAAATACAGTAAGTGAAATGAAAAAAAAAAAAAAAATCACTGTAGAGGCGTTCCAAGGAAGATTTGAATAGGCAGAAGAATCAACAAACATGAAGATAAGACAATGAAAATATTAAGTCTGAAGAACAGAAGCCAAAAAGATTGAAGAAAAGTGAACAGAGCCTGAGGGGCCTGTTGGACACCAACAAACAGATGTATATACACTGTGAGAGTCCCAAAAAGAGAGAGAAAGGGACAGAGAATATTTGAAAAATAATGACTGAAAACTTCCTAAATCTGATGAAAATTACAAATATAGAGATCCAGGAAGTTAAACAAATTGCCAGTAAGATGAACGCAGAGACCCACATCAGGACACACTCTAATCAGACTTTCAAAAGACAAAAACAGAATCTTGAAAACTGTAAGAAGTGAATTGTCACAGGGGATTCTGAGATCAGCAGATCTTTTTTTTTCATCAAAAACTGGAAAACCAGAAGGCACTGGGTACAAAGTGCTAAATGGAAAAAAACAAAACAAAAACAAAACCTGCTAACCAGGAATCCTGTATCTAGCAAAACCTTTCTTCAAAAGTGAGGAGAAAATTAGGAATAACAAATGAAGTTGGAGAAAATTTGTTACCATCAGATTTGCTTTGGAAGAATACTCAAAGGAGTCTTGCATAGTGAACTTAAAGGTCACTAGATAGTAATTCAAAGTTATTTGGAGAAATGCGGCACTCAATAAAGGGAAATATATGGGCAATTATAAAAGTTAATATGGTAATAGTGGTTTATAACTATACCAGTTTTCTACATGATTTGGGAGACTAATACATTTTTAAAACAATTATAAGCCAGTATTGTGACTGTGGCTAGTAACTCCACATGTTGTTTTCTACATAATTTGAGACTAATGACATTTAAAATAATTACTTATGTTTTGGGTTTTGGAGTACACAATGTATGAAGATGTCCTTTGGGGGACTTCAACAATGAAGTTAAGACAACTGTAAAGGCAGAGTTTTTGTCTGATACTGAAGTTAAGAAGTGTTAATTTAGGATTGTTAAATGTAAACCCCATGATAACCACAAATAAAAGAGCTACAGAATAAACACAGAAGAAAATGAGAAAGTAAACACGTCACTACAAAAAATCAACTCAACCTAAGACTGTAAGGCAGGAATGAGGAACAACAACAACAAAAAAGCTATAGGACATATAGAAAACAGACAAATTGATAGGAGATCCTCACTTTAAGTAATTAAGTATAAATGAACTTAACTCTAGTCAAAACACAATTGGGAGAGTGTATAAAGACACCTGATTCAACTATATGATGTCTACGAGAAACACACTTTAGATTCAAAGACACAAAGAGATTTAAAGTGAAAGGATGGAAAAAAGGGATGGGAAAAGAAAATGCATGCAAATAGTAATCAAAAGAGAGCAGGAGTGGCTTTACTGATACTAACAAAAGAGACCTTAAATTGAAAAGATTGCAAGAGACAAGAAGGATTTTAATAAAAGTTTAATAGAGCAAAATAATATATTTGTAGATTATAAACTAGAAACATTTATGTGCCTTAAGAATATGAAATGAATGAAATATGAAGCAAAACTGAGAGTTGAAAGGTGAAATAGTTTTACAATAATACTTCAAAACTTTAGTACTCCTTTTATGATGATAGAATGAAACAGAAGATAAGGAAATAGAGGACTCACACAATAAACCAACTAATCTAACATATAACAGAACACTCTACCTAAGAACAGCAGGATACACATTCTTCCCAAGTGCACATGAGATATTTTCCAGGGTAGACTTCATTATCAAACCACAAATTAAGTTTCAGTAAATTTATAGAAAGGGGCATACAAAGTATGTTTGACTGCAGCAGATTTCAATTAGAAATCAGTAACAGAAGGAAAGTTGGAAAATTCATTTTATGATTTAAATTAGACAACATTCTTGAACAACCAGTAGGTCAAAAAATAATTCACATGGGAAGTTAGAAAACCCTTAGAGACAACTGAAAACCAAAACAATGTACTAGAACTATGGGATGCAGCAAAAGTGGTGCTAGGGGGAGAATTTATTGTTAGAAATCACACTAAAAAACAAAGCTCTCACACCAGCAAGAAAACTTTATAACTTAAGGAACTAGAAAAAGAAAAAAATAATTAAATCCAAAGCTAGTAGAAGGAGGAAGTAATAAAAATTACAGATAAATGAAATAGAAAATAGAAAAATAATAGAGAAAATCAGTGAAACCAAAAGTTGATTAGTTGAAAAAAACATCAGCAAATTTGACATATTTATAACTGGATGGACTAATTGAAATAGACTCAAATTATTAAAATTGTAAGTTAAAGTGGGTACATTACTACTGATTCTACAAAAATAAAACGGATTATAAGAGTATGATGAACAGTTCTACCCAAATTGAATAACTAGATGAAATGGACAAATTCCTAGAAATACAAAGCCTACTAAGAATAAATTACACACAAAAATAGAAATTCTGAATAGATCTGTAACTAATAGGGAGATTGAATCAGTAATCAAAACTCTGACAATGAAAAGCCCTGGGGGGGGGCGCCTGGGTGGCTCAGTGGATTAAAGCCTCCGCCTTCAGCTCAGGTCATGATCCCAGGGTCCTGGGATCGAGCCCCGCATCAGGCTCTCTGCTCAGCAGGGAGCCTGCTTCTCCTTCTCTCTCTCTGCCTGCCTCTCTGCCTACTTGTGATCTGTCAAATAAATAAATAAAATCTTAAAAAAAAAAAAAAAGAAAAGAAAAGCCCTGGGACTGACAGCTTTACTAGTGAATTCTACAAAACATTTAAGGATGAAATAATACCAGTCTTTCCCAGACTCATCCTAAAATTTGAAGAGCAGGCAACACTTCTTGGCTCATGCTGTGAAACTGACATTACCCTGATATCAAAGCCAGAAAAAAACACTACAAGAGAAAAAATACAGACCAATATCCCTTGTGAACATTGATGCAAACAAACCTTTCAACCAAATACTAGCAAACTGAATTCAGCAGCATATTATAAGGATTACTCATCATGACCAAGTGGAATCTATTCTTGGAATGCAAGGATGGTTCAACATACAAAAATTTATCAATGTAATATAAACCATGAAAAGAATGAAGAACAGAAACTATATGGTCATTTCATGTAGTTTTTTCATATCATTTTCATGATACATAAAAAGCATTTCACACAATTTAATATATTTTCATGATAAAAACATTGAGTAAACTAGGAATAGAAGGAAAACTATCTCAACATAATAAAAGCTATATATGGATAACCCACAGTGAACATCATACACCATGCTGAAAAGTAGGGAAAAGTTTTCCTGTACAACCAGGAACAAGTAAAAAATTCCCACTTTAATTATTTCTGTTCAACCTAGTGCTGGAAATTGTAGCCAGAGGATTTAGGAAAATAAACAGCATTCAAATTTAAAAGGAAGAAATGAGATTATCTCTGTTTACAGATGATATGATTTTCAGCTTAATTAGATACAATTGAGAAATAAAATCTTCAGATAAAGTATACAACATGACTTAATATATACATATATTGTGGAAAGAATCTGCACCCCCCCCCCATCTAGTTAATTAACGCATCTATCATTTGACATATTTACCTTTAAGGTTTCTCCACAAAGTTCAATTACAGAGTAGTGGTATCACTTATAGTCTCCATGTTATACATTAGATCATCAAACCTTATTCATTTTATAGCTGAAAGTTTATACCCTTTATCAACCTTTTCTGTATTTATGCCACCCTTCAGTCCCTATTAAACACTTTTCTACTCTCTGACTATAAGTTTGACTTTTTCTCCTTTCTTTTTAAAATTCCACTTACAAGTGAAACAATGCAGTATTTTCCTTAATCTCTCTGGCTTATTTCACTTAGCATAATGCCCTTTCAAATCCATCCATGTTGTCACAGATTACTGGGATTGGTGGATCATATGGTAATTCTGTTTTTACTTTTTTGAGGAAACTGTACTATTTTCCATAGTGGTTGTATTACTTTACATTCTCATCTACAGTGTACAGGGTTCTCTTTTTCACATCCTTTCTAGCATTTATTATCTCATCTTCTTGATGATAACCATTCTAACAGGTGGGAGATATTATTTCTCTGTGTTTTTTGTTTTTGTTTTTTTTAAAAGATTTTATTTATCTATTTGACACAGAGAGAGAGAGATCACAAGTAGACAGATAGGCAGGCAGAGAGAGAGAGGGAGAAGCAGGCTTCCTGCTGAGCAGAGAGCCTGATGTGGGGCTTGATCCCAGGACCCTGAGATCATGACCTGAGCTGAAGGCAGAGGCTCAACCCACTGAGCCACCCAGGTGCCCTAATTATCTGTGGTTTTGATTTGCATTTCCTGATGATTAGTGATATTGAACACCTTTCATGTACCAGTTTCCTATTTGTATATCTTTGAAAAATGTCTATTTAGGCCTTTGTCCACTTTTTAATTGCTATTTATTTTATTGAGTTGTAAATATAATCTTATATGTAGAAAATGTTAAAGATTCCACCAAAAAACCATGTCAGAAAAAAACTTGTCAGAATAAATGAGTTCAGCATAGTAGGATGCAAAGGCAACATGCATTTATGTACACTAATGAACAATCTGAACAGGAAATTATGGAAAAAAAATCATTTATAATAGCATGAAAAAGAATAAAATACAAATCAAACGATGAGGTGGAAAAATGTACAGTAAAAACCTATAAAACATTGCTGAAAGATGTTAAAGACATAATAAATTGAAACATTTCTGTTTTCATGGGTTGGAATACTTAGTGGAATCAAAATATCAGTACATCCAAAGTAATCTACAGCTTCAGTGCAATCTCTATCAAAATCCCACTGATCTTGAAAAAAATGAAAGAAAATTCTGTCCTAAAATTCCTCTCTCAAGGGACCCTGAATAGCCAAAACAATCTTGAGAAAGAACAAAACTAGAGGACTCACTTCTGGTTTCAAAACCTATTATAAGCCTATAATAATCAAAACATTGTGGTACTGGCATAAAGACAGACATATAAACCCATGGAATTGAATAAAATCCAGGAATATAGCCTCTCATATATGGTCAAATGATTCTTTTTTTTTTTTTTTTAAGATTTATCTTATTTGAGTGAGAGAGGGAGAGCAACTATAAGTGGGAGGTGCAGAGTGAAAAAAGGAGAGTCCCAAGTAGACTCCTTGCTGAGCATGGAGCCTGATATAGGGCTTGATCCCAGGACCCCCAAATCATGACCTGAGCCAAAACCCAGAGTCAGACGCTTAACTGGCTGTGCCACCCAGGCACTCCTGGTCAAATGATGACAAGAATGATGCCAAAACCATTCAATGGGAAAGGACAGTATTTTCAACAGCTTGTGGTAGGAAAATTGGATAACCACACATGAAAGATTTTATTTGCACCATTACCTAAGACTGTATACAAAAATTAATTCCAAATGGATCAAAAAATATAAATTTAAGAACTAAAAAACCTCTCAAAACAGAACTAAAGCTTCACAACATTGGATTTGACAGTGAATCATTACATAAATCATTTATGTAATACATACATTATACATTACCAAAGGCATAGGTAACAAGAAAAAATAGACAAATTGGATTTCATGAAAATTTTAAAAAATTTTTCATCAAAATATGTATACAGAATGAGAGAATATATTTCAAATCCTAAAATCTGATAAGTGATTAATATTCAGAATATACAAAGAACACCTAAAATTCAACAAAAAAATCAACCTAATTAAAAAATGGGCAAAGCATTTAAGTAGACTTATCTCTAAAGATGTATAAGTTATCAATATGCACAAAGATATTACTTCACTCTCAGGATGTCTATTATCAAAACAAACAAAAAAAAACAAGAAACAAGTGTTTTTGAGGATGTGGCAAAATTGAATCCTGTGCATTTTTGGTGGGAAGTTAAAATGGTATAGTTGCTGTGGGAATCAGTGTGGCAGTTTTTAATAAAACAAAAATAGAATTACCATATGATTCAGCAATTCCACTTCTGGGTATATACCCAAAAGAATTGAAAGCAAATTCTCAAAGTAATTATTCACGCACCCATGTTCTTTTTTTTTTTTTTTAAAGATTTATTTATTTTTATTTATTTGGCAGACAGAGATCACAAGTAGGCAGAGAAGCAGGCAGAGAGAGAGAATGCTGAGCAGAGAGCCTGATGCGGGGCTCGATCCCAGGACCCTGAGATCGTGACCCAAGCTTAAGGTAGAGGCCTTAACCACTGAGCCACCCAGGCACCCTATACACCCATGTTCTTAACAGCATTACTCACAATAGCCAAAAAGGTGGAAGCAACACAAGTGTACTTCAACAGATGGATGGATAAGTCACATGTGGTAATACCATATGAGGGAATAATATTCAGCCTTTAAAAAGGAAAATTTGTCATATGTTACAATGAAGATAAACCTTGATGATATTATTGTTTGTCTGGGAATTCTTTATATCTCCTTAATATCTGAAGGACAACTTTGCCAGATAGCATATTCTTAGCTATCAATTTTTATCTTTTATCTTTTAATGCTTTAATGCTTTAAATATTTCATTTCATTCTCACCTGTCCTATAGTTTCTGCTGAAAAGTCCACTGATAGTTAAATGGGAGTTTTCTTGTAAATTACTTTCTTTTTTCCCCAGCTGCCTTTAGCATTCTTCATAAGTAATTTTTGACAGTTTTGTTATAAAGCGTCTTGGAAATGGTCTTTTTGCATTGAAATAATAGGGTATTCTAGCTTTGCAGACTTGTATGTTCAGTTTCTTCCCTAGGTTTGGAAAGTTCACAGCTATTATATCTTTAACTCTCTGCCCCCTTCCCTCTCTCTTTTTCTAAGTACACCAATTATTCTATTTTCTTTTCTGATAGAATCTGATAGTGCTCATAGGGTTTCTTTACTTTTTAAAAATCTTAGTTTTCTCTCCTTTTCTGACGGAATCATTTCTAAAATCCTATCTGCCAACTCACTTATACTTTCTTTCTTCTGATCTGCTCTGTTACCTATGCTCTTCAATGCATTCTTTATTTCATTCTATGACTTCTTCAGCTCCAGAATTTGTTTTTTGTTTGTTTCTTTTTAATTTCAGTTGTTTTGGTAGAGAACTCATTCTGTTCATTAATTTTATATGGAGTTCATTGAGTTGCCTTTCTTCGTTTTCTTGTAGCTCATTAAATTTCTTCATAAAATTTATTTTGAATTCTCTTATCAGTTTCATTTCAATATTTTGTGTCTTTGAGTTCAGTATATGGAGAATTATTTTCTTTTCATGATGTCATATTACCTTGATTTCTCATTGTGTCTGACAATATGTGTCTCTGATTTTACATTTGAAATAGCAAACACTTTTCTTACTTAAAAATTTGTGTTATTTGGTCATTACAGCTCAACAGGCTAGCAACTAGAAAACTTTCTTTTGTAATCCAGGAGGTGGCACTATAGTTCAAGTTTTTGGTTTCTCCCATGGGTGTTCGTTCTTGGGATGAAGTATGCAAAAAGAGTTGGCAGCGAGTTGGGCTAGATATGGATTTAGCACCTGGAACTTTGGGGATGCCCACAGTCCATTAGGTGGATCCTAGTGTAGGGAACTTCAAGAGATCTATGAATAGACCTACTGCTGAAATTCTGAAGCATACAGAAGGAAATTAAGTTCCTTCAGTGCCATTTAATATTCCTTGTCTGCCTCCTTCCCTTCCCTATCCCTCCCCCAAGTCATGGAGGTCCCTCCTTAAAACTCTTGTGTCACAAGCAAGAAACAAGCCGCTCCAGCTGCAACCCACATGCAGCTAGGTAGTGTGTCAGCTTCTTTCACTTATCACTTCCTCTGCCAGGGAAGTAGCTCCTTCTGTTGCCCAAAGCCCAGAGTGTTGCATTGTTGCCCTGAAGAGGGAGCTGCCTCAGTGGGTTACTCCCTGTCCTCTGCCTCCTCTGCCATCTATCCCACTCTGATGTTATGCCAGATGGAGCAGGTTCACCAATTCCCTTGAATCCACAGTCCACTCTGAGATCCTATCCACTTACTTTTGGATGCACAAGTAGATAGAAATTGGTATAATACAGAGAGGCACTTTAATACAGTTATAGGTGACTAATTAATTGTAAAAGAGGAGAGGAGAAAGGAATCACTCACAGTGCCATGATGCTGACATCACAGTCAGTTTTTTTAAGCTGTTATTTGTTCAGTATAAGTACTGCTTATCTCATTCCTAGGTCTTGTTTTTTTATATCAATAAAATGAGAGTATTAGATTTAGATAAGAATAATATATTCTTATCTAAATGTAAAAATATAAAAATAATATATCAATGTGGTATATATATATACAATGGAATACTGTGCAGCCATCAAAAGAAATGAAATCCTGGCATTTGCGATGACGTCGATGGAACTAGAGGGTATTATGCTTAGCGAAATAAGTCAATTGGAGAAAGACAACTATCATATGATCTCCCTGATATGAGGAAGTGGAGATGCAACGTGGGGGATTGGGGGGTAGGAAAAGAATAAATGAAACAAGATGAGATCGGGAGGGAGACAAACCATAAGTGACTCTTAATCTCACAAAACAAACTGAGGGTTGCTGGGGGGAGGGGGGTTGGGAGAGGGTGGTGGGGTTATGGACGTTGGGGAGGGTATGTGCTATGGTGAGTGCTGTGAAGTGTGTAAACCTGGTGATTCACAGACCTGTACCCCTGGGGCTAATAATACATTATATGTTTATAAAAAATGTGAATAAAAGAATAATATATCAGTGGTAGTTTTTTTATGAAACTGAATTTCATGACTTTTATATGAGAATATGTTTTTATATAATTTTTTAAAGATTCTACTGATTACTTAAGAGCTCAAAATCTGGAAACCATTGGACTAGCTTATTCCAGTAGTTTCTTTCAATATTAATGTTCTCTGATCTTATGATTTATTCTTTCTTCCTACATCACAAGGGAAAAGAAATGTCAAGTAGAATGTCTAAGAATCAAAGAGCTTAATTAAGGGAACTTAATGGTTGCATCAATCAGGATAAAATAGGTGATGTCATAATAACAAAAACCCTGAATTCTCAGTGGCTTACAATAGCCAAGTTTATTTCGCACGTTTACCTTAAATCAGCAAGGAGACTCGTCCTATTAGTCACTTTACAGTCTGTCACTGAAACTTCATTTTGATACATGCTTTAACAATCACAGAGGCCCCAGAGTAAAACGTATTACTTTTGCTTTTATTTCATTGCCAAAGGAAATTACATAGATATTCCCAAATTCAACAGGACAAGGTGTGTAATTCACCTGCAGGGAGGAGCACTGAATATTTATGAATAAGATCTGGAATAAGAACTGTAACAGAGAGGGGTGCCTCTCTGTGGCTCAGTTGGTTAAGCATCTGAGGACTCTTGATTTATGCTCATGTCATGATCTGAGGGTACTGAGATGAAGCCCTATGTCAGGCTCTGCACTAAGTGTGATGCCTGCTTAAGATTCTCTTTTACCCTCTGCTTCTCATGCTTATGCTCTCTCTCTATAAAACAAACACACAAACAAAAACCTCACACTGTAATAGAGAAATATTAATTTTGTTTAGTGTAAAAATTCAAAAAACAGGAAATAGGAGATGAACTACTTTTGCAATTTTCTAAACATATTAATATTAGCTAAACAGGAATTACCAGATTCTAAAATATCTTCAGATAAAGTATTTGATTTTTTTTTACAACTCAGTGACGGAGACTGATAAGCCTAAGTATTGGCTACAAACACACTATAGAGTTAAACTGCTCAGTTTTGAATTTCAGTTTCAGCATTTACTGAAATTTGACCATGGACAGATTACCTTACTTAGTGTACTTCAGTTCCCTTCATTTAAAACTGGGTATAATCATAATTCTATATTGCATTTATGTTTGTGTGAGGAATCAAAGTGATAATACACTGAAATGACACATAGTTGTACTCAATATATAGTTAGTTGGTTTTAGTTATTTTTATATTTCTATCATGTTTATCAATAATACTATTACCCCCATTTTCCAACTGACCTAAATGCAATAGTCTTTGATTTCCCTAAGGTTCACACAGAAGATGGCAAAGCTTATATTCAAAATTAGATGTTTGGCTTAGAGACTTTGTGTACATCCTAGTCACACTTGTTTAATTTGACACAATCATTTTAATTTTTGTCTTTAAGGTTATTTTATCAAAAAAAGTTTTCTTACAGATTGCTATAGATGGTTCAGGAAAGAAAAAGACTAATTGAGATTGGGAGAGGATATTGAAAGAAAGAGAAAGGAAGAAAAAAAAAGAGAAGGAGAAAAAGAAAGCAAACAACTGAAAAGGCTCAGTGTAATTAGAAGTGGTGGTAGGACAGCAACTTGAGCAGAGGAGAGAAGACTGTGGTTTGTTCAGCAACCGGGAGTGATGGTAGCCAATCAAGTATAATCGTGGAGCTCACATTAGACTTTTTTTTTTTTTTTAACAAATTAGGTTTGAAGAATTGGAAAGGGTTGTAGAGCACCTATTGGAAAGAAAAGAATTATAGAAAATCTATAAAGTCCTAAATTCAGCGTTTTTTTCCCTTGCTGAAGAGAAAGCAAAACGTCTGATTTTTGTTTTTCTATAATTGAAAAGACTGACCTATGGATTTGAGAGGTTGCTGATTTAAAGAAGTGATGTAAGTTATTTTAATGTTTTATGAGTATCATGTAGTCCCTACCCCCCACTTTTTTCTTGAAAGAAATGGTTTCTATCATATGATTTGATATTGCTCAAAGCTTCACGACATATTTTAGGTTTGTTGACAACTCAACTTTCAGTTTCCAGCGGCACAAAATGTACTGTTTGTGTTTGAAGTGTGTCTGAGCCTTGGCTCAAAATATTTCTTTCATTTAAGAAATCTGGTAGACAAACTTGATTATATTTGCTTCTTTTCTCTAACTTTCCCATGTGATTTATTATCTTGAGCTCAGTTTCAATTTCCTGTTTTTATTTTCCTTTTCTTTCTTTTTCTTTTTTTTTTTCGTGAGAATAGAGAGCTTGTAGGAGACAGTTTTGAGAAAATTGTACATGATTCAATGCAAAGTTTAGAAGAATTATCACTTTTTCAGTAAGAGAAACCACTAACTTGACCAAATACTGTAGTAATAATACTACCTAAAGCTCTAAAATATTCAAAACAATGAAAATAGAAAAAAATACTTACAGATAAATAAAAGTGAAAAATAACCATAGATGTGACGTATGAGGTATTTCCATTAAAATGTTTTATGATACTTTAATTAAACAACCTAAAGAAATTTAGCTATGAGGTATCCAGGCTAATAACTACAAATGATAAGAGTAGATAACTTGTCTCTTCTTGGTTAATGTTAGTTTATTTACATGTTAAAAAATATATTACTATCTGCCTGAGATGCGAGGTTGCTTTGGATAGGGGGAAAGAACATTGTCATAGCTAATACTTATATAGGTAACTGACTGACATTTATATAAATAGAAAAGCCATAGAAATAGATACTAGTTTTTTTACTACTACTTTTTACCTAACATTTTAATAGAGCTCCTTTATTCTATTTATGACATGGTATGGTTTAAGTAGACTTTAAGCTGAATCACTAAGTTTATGGTATTTCATGTATCAAGAGAAATCCTGAATTTATTCTAGAGCTTTTCCCCCAGGATGTCATTTATATTGTGGACATTAAATAAAATAACAAATATCTCAATACTGATTGAGAAAAAAAATACTTGAGAACATCAGAAACTAGCAAACTTATGGAGAAGTCTAAGTTAATAGTATTTTCTTCTTCTTTTTCTTTTTCTCTCTTTTTTTTTAAAGATTTTATTTATTTATTTGAGAGAGAGACAGAGAGAGAGCATGAGAGGGGAGAAGGTTTGAGGGAGAAGCAGACTCCCTGCGGAACTGGACCCTGGGACTCTATCCTGGGACTCTGGGATCGTTATCTGAGCCAAAGGCAGTGGCTTAACCAACTGAGACCCTATTTTTTACTTCTTAGCATTGTATATGTTTTATTGACACTTCAAATATAAATACCTCTTTTTTTTTCTTTTATTTATTTGACAGACAGATCACAAGTAGGCAGAGAGGCAGGCAGAGACAGAGAGAGTGGGAAGCAGGCTCCCCGCCGAGCAGAGACCCCGATGTGGGGCTCGATCCCAGGACCCTGAGACTATGACCCCAGCTGAAGGCAGAGGCTTTAACCACTGAGCCACCCAGGCGCCCCCAAATATAAATAACTCTTAAGGAGTATTGCTTTTTTTACCAAATGTCCTAGTTCAAGTTTTTAAGGAACTCCCAATAAATCTCATTTGACATATTATAGTAGCCCTTAAAGCTTTAAAATAGAAGGAAATTTCCTCTTTGTAAGGCAATCCAAGCAATGAGATATGGGCAATGGAGCATTGATATTAGTATTAATAACTGTGAATATCTTCTCTGAGGAAAACAATTTTAGGAAATCCATAATGGGAAGTAGACATAACAATGATTTCAAGTTTCTTTTTTTTGTTTTGTTTTGTTTTTTAAAATATTTTCTTTGTTTATTTGAGAGAAAGAGGATGAGCTGTGGGAGGGCCTGGGGGAGAGAGAGAAGCAGGCTCCCACTGAGCAGGCCTGATTCGGCCCTTGAGCCTGGGACACTATGATCATGACCTGAGCCAAAGGCAGAGGCTTAACTGACTTAGCCACCCAGATCCCCCCTTTTTGTTTTGTTATTGATATCAAAGATGTCAAGGATTTGTTTGCAGATTTTACTTCACATGATTTAAAGAGGCTTTAATTGTTTTAATGTCTCTCCTATGGAGTTTATAACTCTTTAGATTGATTGAGATAAAAATTAAGATTAAATGAGGAAATCTTTGACAATGACTGACCCTTGATAGAAGATTATTGTATAATTGTATACATCCACCTATGCTGTGATGCTAGTAAAATTTCTCAGCTTATGTCTGCAAGTTATCTATTATTTTAATAATAACATCATAAGATACATGTGAAACAGTATTAAAAACAGTTCAGAGATAATGGATGAGGCAGTGATGAGAAGTTATTTCAAAATCAACATGTGATCTCCTATAAGCTCTAAAGAGGTTAAAACAAAAAGAGAGAAACAGAAAAGAAAGTGTGGAAAAAAGAGCAGGTGGAAAACCTTGTTGGTTCCTTCTTATCCCTATTCCCATGGAGGGGGGAGTATGCAAATACTTCTGAGAATAGAAGCTATTATTAGAATTTGGAAAGAATGGAATGGAAAGAGAGAATGTCCAAGTGACTATAAGTGAAAGTAGAAAGAGAGCATGAGTTTAGAGCAGTTTGAATAGTACCAGCAATAAAAATAATAAAACAGTAATAGCAACATCACAGAAACCAAATATATTGGGTTTTTAATATATCATGTACTGGGGTAACAGTATTATTGATGTTAATTCACTCAATCATGATGACAACTTTATGAGGTACATATTACATTTTCTAGTTCATAGATAGATTATTCCCCGCCCCCCCCAAAAAAAAGATTATTTTCCAGGGCCACATAGATAATAAATGACAAGGTCAGGATTTAAACTGTAGTTTACCTAACTCGTAAGGTCATTTTCTTAACATTTGAAAGCTTAACTATGAAGTTCAAACCATGCTCTTATCTAATTCTCAACTCATTATCACCATCAGCCCTATTATCATCCACTGTCTAGTCAGTCTTCGCTCTTTTTTCTTATTCTGATATTCATCTTCATCCAGTTGGTCTCTTGTCCTCCCTGAAAATTCTTCTTCCTATTTGTTTTTGAAAACCTTTCTCTGGTGCCTGGGTGGGTCAGTCGGTTAAGCGTCTGCCTTCCGCTCAGGTCACAATCCCAAAGTCCTGGGATTGAGACCTGCTCAGGCTCCCTGCTCGATAGGGAGTCTGCTTTCCCCCTCTGCCCCTCCCCACTGCTGTGATCTCTCCCTTTCTCTGTCTGAAATAAATAAATAAAATCTTTAAAAAAAGAGAAAGGTGTCAAAAGAAACTGGAGAAATTAGTGTTAATAATAAATTTTATTTAGCCTAATGAATCACAAAATATTATTTCAACATAAATGACATAAAATTATTTTTTACACTAATTTCTAATACTAATTCTTCAAAATTTGGAGTATATTTTACACTTACAGTACATCTCCTCTCAGACTAGCATTTCAGGATCTCAGTAGCCAAATATTGCCTGTGGCTATGATATTGGACATTACACCTCTAGAATTCTATGATAACTGTTGGTGTAATACAGAGAATGTTGATTTGTGGTAGAATCTATTGTCAAATCACTGGCTCTATTTACCATATGAGCCCAGACAATTTATTCAGTTTATCTGGCATTAGTTCCTTCATTTGTACAAAGGTTTTACAAAGATTAGATTGTATCACATAATTTCTGACACTGTTTGTTTACTTTGGATAATCATTGAGGACATCACCCATGTTATGCCAGAATTTTATACAATGCCTGAAATTTAGTCTTTTTTTTTTTTTTTAAGACTTTACTGATTTATTTTGACAGAGAGAGAGAGAACGCAAGCACAAGCAGGGGAAGGGGCAAAGGGAGAGGGAGAGCAAGGAGCCAGATTGTGGGACTCAATCCCAGGACCCTGGGATCATAACAAAGGCAGATGTTTAACCAACTGAGCCACCCAGGAGTCTTTGGAATTTAGAGCCTTATATTACAAAAATTTATTGATCATATAAGCCATTATGCTATGTGTTTTGCTAGTTTCTAAGAATATTAGGTAGAAGGTCTACCTTTAAGAAGTTTGGTATAGAATGATGAGCATGTAAATACTTAGCTATTTATAGTATATTTATAATATAAATCAAATATAGCTTAATAATGTCATATAAGTTAAAAAATTATCATACAGAGGAGTTATTAACTATGCCTGGAAATATCAAGATAACCTTCAAAAATTGCTACTTCAGCTGCATCTGGAAGGAAGATAGTTGCTAAGTGCACAAGGATGTTGGCTAAGTACATAAGGATATTGGAAGGTGATATTTGGAAAATCATGGAGCAATTAAATTTTTTGTGAAATGTGAGGGAATTTTAGTTTTTCAATGGATAAGTGTTAGGGTCTGCACATTTATGTCTCCTTTCCCCCAAAATTTACATGTTGAAACCCTAACTCCCAGTGCAATGGTATAAGGCTGTGGGGCTTTGAGAAGTAATTAGGTTTAGATGAAGTCATGAGAGTGGATCCCCATGATGGGATCGGTGTCCTTATAAGAAGAGAAAGAGACTGGAGCACTCTCTGTTCTCCACCACGTAAAGATACAGGAGAAAATGGCTATCTGTGTCTCAGCAGACACTGGAACTGCTGACATTTTGATTTCAGGCTTCCCAGCCTCCAGATCTATGAGAAATAAATATTTGTTGTTTAAGCCACCAGTTATATGTTTTAACATATAAAAAATATTTTATATGTTAAAAGAATCTTATTTTAACAACTTGAACTGACTAAGAAAGTAGGACAAATTGTGTTTATATCGTGGGATAGAAGAAGGACCAAAGGAAAGCATTAGGGTTGATAGAGGAGTAATTATGGACCATAGTGTTCCGCATGACCCTTCCCTAAGACTGGTACTTCCTTGTTTTTCCTCATCTTAACGAATGATATCACCAAATACCTTTCCAGATTTTTTCTCTTTCCCTCATTCTTCAGCT
Organism: Lontra canadensis; assembly: GCF_010015895.1. NCBI lineage: Eukaryota > Metazoa > Chordata > Mammalia > Carnivora > Mustelidae > Lontra > Lontra canadensis. The sequence continues at coordinate 16,082,716 of NW_022631027.1, forward strand.
CTAATCTATCCGTAAACCTATTGCCTTTCTGTCTCTGAATTATATCCTGTCAGTGCCCTTAGTCCAAGCCACTCACCTCTTTCCTAGATCACCAAAAAAATTGCAACTGATCTCCTTATCTCTACTCTTTTCACATAATCCAATTTCTTCATGATAGCAAGCATGATTTTCTTTTCAAATATAACAAACTTTCTTCGCTCTGCTTTTTACAGACTCAAAGACTTTCTCATTATATTCTACAAGGTCCTAAGTGATCTGGCCTAATAGACCTCATGTCAGTTTACCCTTCACTTTATTACACATTGCTTAGCTACTTTTTTTTTTTTTTAATGTCACTTTGGTTTTTTTCTTTCCTTGGGTTTTTTCTGTTGTATTTTCCTCTAGATTGTTCTTTCTCTCATCTTCAAATGACTGGCTCCTTCTTATCTGTCAAATCCTAGCTGAAAATCATTTCCACAGAGAAATCTTCCTGACTTCCTGACTATTAAAATACCTTGATGACAAAGTCACTTTCTATTTTATTACTGTTAATTCATACTAGTTCTTATTGAACTTATTGAACTTATCTTCAGTTGCTTATTATTATTATTATTAATTCATATATTTTTTTAATTCCTTTTTCTTTTTTCAGCTTTTTATATAAATTCTAGTTAGATCACATATAGTACAAAATTGGTTTCAGGAGTAGAATTAAGTGGTTTATCACTTACATACAACACCCAGTGCTCATTATAACAAGTGCCCTCCTGAAGGACACTCCTTAAGGGCTCTCCTTAGGGCCCTCCTAACAAGTGCCTATCATCCATCTAGCCCATCCCACACCCACCTCCCTCCCTCAACCCTTACTTTGTTCTCTATTATTAAGAGTTTCTTATGGTTTATTTCCCTCTCTCCTCTTTTTTCCCCCTCCCATATGTTCATAGGTTTTCTTTCCTTTTTTTTTTTTTTTTTTTTTAAGATTTTATTTATTTATTTGCCAGAGAGATCACAAGTAGGCAGATAGGCAGGCGGAGAGAGAGAGAGAGAGAGAGAGGAGGAGGAAGCAGGCTTCCCGCCAAGCAGAGCGCTCAATGTGGGACTCAGTCCCAGGACCTTGAGATCATGACCTGAGCCAAAGGCAGAGGCTTAACCCACATAGCAACCCAGGCGCCCTCTTTCTTAAAATTTATTTTATTTTTTTACTTTTAAAGGTTTTATTTATTTATTTATTTATTTATTTATTTATTTGAGAAAGAGTGCAGAGCAAGAGAGAGAGAGCAGTAGTGGAGGTGAGGGCCAAAGGGAGAGGGACAAGCAGACTCCCCACTGAGCAGGTAGCCCAATGTGAAAGTCGATTCCAGAACTCTGGGATCATGATCTGAGCCGAAGGCGGATGTTTAACTGACTGAACCAACCACCCAGGTGCACCATCTGTTTTATTTCTTAAATTCTACGTATGAGTGAAATAATATGATATTTATCTTTGTCTGACTGACTTATTTTGCTTAGCATAATAAACTCCAGGTCCATCCATGTTATTGCAAGTGGCAAGATTTCATTTTTTAAATTTTATTTAAATTCCAAGTTAGTAAACATATAGTGTAGTATTGGTTTCAAGAGCAGAATTTAGTGATTCATCACTTACATATAACACTCAGTGCTCATCCTAACAAGTTTTCTCTTTCAAACCCATCACCCATTTAGCCCATTCCCCACAAACTTCCCCTCCAGCAACCCTCAGTTTGTTCTCTTTAACTATACAGTCCCTTATGGTTTGCCTTCCTTTTTGTTTTTATCTTATTTAATTTTCCTTTTTTTTCCCCATTATGTTCAGTTAGCCAATGATTCATTAGTTGTATAATACCCAGTGCTCATCACTGCATGTGCTCTCCTTAATACCCATCACCGGGGTACCCCATTCCCCAAACCCTCTCTCCTCTGTAACCCTCTCTCCTTTGCTTCCCAGAGTCCAGAGTCTCTCATGGTTTGTCTCTGTCTGTGATTTCTTCCCATTCCGTTTTCCCTCCTTTCCCCTGTGGTCCTCTGTGCTATTCCTTATGGTCCACATATGAGTGAAACCATATGATAATTGTCTTTCTCTGCTTGACTTATTTCACTTAGCATAATACATTCTAGCTCCATCCACATTGTTGCAAATGGCAAGATTTCATTCTTTTTTATGGCTCATATTCCATTACACACACACACACACACACACACACACACACCACTTCTTTATCCATTCATCAGTCAATGTACATTTGGGCTTTTTCCATAGTTTGGCTGTTGTTGATAATGCTGCTATCAACAAAGGGGTTCATGGACTCCTTTGAATCTATATTTATGTATCCTTTGGGTAAATACCTACTAGTACAATTGTTGGATCATAGGGTAGTTCTATTTTTAATTTTTTGAGGAACCTCCGTACTGTTTCCCACAGTAGTCACACCTGTTTTTATTCCCACCAACAGTGTAAGAGGGTTCCCCTTTATCCATCTCTTAGCCAACACCTGTTGTTTCTTGTTAATTTTAGCCATTCTGACAGGTGTGAGGTGATACTTTGTTGTAATTTTGATTTGTATTTCCCTGATTGTGAGTAATGTTGAGCATTCATATATTTTCTTTCCTCAATAGAATGTAAGCTTCTTGAGAATAAGAATCCTGTCTTATTCATCACTGTATCCTGAAAATCATCTACATGCTTAAGCAAAAACAGCATTCAGTTTAAGCAAAGTGCTTTTTGGATAAATGGTTTAAGTTTTCCCCATCTGTACTGTTATTCTCTTTTATAGGTTTTTACTTATATTAAGAAAAAAAATGGGATTGAATTCATCAATTTAATGTCCTATCAAGTATAAGAGATATTTAGCTTGGGGCGCCTGTGTGGCTCCAGCATTAGGTGTCTGCCTTTGGCTCAGGTCATGATCCTGGGGTTCTGGGATCGAGCCCCACATCAGGCTCCCTGCTCAGTGGGAAGCCTGCTTTCTCTCTCCCATTCCCCCCTGCTTGTGTTCCTGCTCTAGCTGTCTCTCTCTCTCTGTCAAAGAAATAAATAAAATCTTTAAAAAAAAGACAATAATTGAGAGAGAGAGAGATTTAGCCAAAAGGAGAAAAAAACAAAACACTCTACTGCTATAGGCTTTGCATTAAGCACATGATTTGATGGAGGTGGGGAAAGGGTCTGTTTCCTCAATTCATGGGCATTCAACTTCCAATTAGTTTCTTACATCTTAATGCAGACATTTAAATAGCTAAAAATTAGGGTTGGTGGTGTAAAAATAGAATGAGATTGAATATCCTATTTCTTTTTGAAATTGAAACATTATAATGTTTACAAATAAATAGTTAAGGCAATGTTTTGACTATAAGTTCAGTTGGCTTTGATTGTGATTGTCCTATTAGTGAAGGACTTCAGAAATAAAACCTAATCCTAATTAAATAATACATGATTAAGGTTTCTTTACATATAAGCTGCCAGATGTTTAAAAAGGTTAATATTCCCTCAGTAAGGAAAACATTAAGTTCTAAAAGGTCATTTAGATTGTTTTCCTAGTAGGTTGCTTATAGATATTCTTCACCTGTTAATATTGTTATTGATAATCCTTTTCTGATTTTGAATAAACACTTTCTCTATGTGTTTATTCATGTTAACATTTACTTAGTAAAACATGTTTCTTACAGGAAGATAAATACTTGCTAGAAAGAATGCTGGCAACTTCAAAGCAAAATGAAGATCTTTCTATTGCTTTCAGTCATTGGGTTCTGCTGGGCTCAGTATGCCCCAAATACCAAACCTGGACGGACAACTATTGTCCATCTGTTTGAGTGGCGCTGGATTGACATTGCTCTTGAATGTGAGCGATACTTAGCTCCAAAAGGATTTGGAGGGGTTCAGGTGGGTATTGTTCACAGTATAAACTGGGTTTGCTATGCTTATAGTAAATGGCTATGATGATCTGTATCTATGAAGCTGAAATGTTTTACTGAGGAAGAAAAAAGTTTAGTATTGTTGGCAACGTTATGTTTTGTTTCTGATATAATCCTTCTTTAGCAGGACGTTTCCAATATGTTGTTAATATTTTCATGTATTTGTTAAAAATGTAGCTGTATATGCAAAGATTAAGAAATTATTTTAGATTATTGATTAGTCTCTAGAGTACCCAGTGATATAAAGTAACCCATAATTTGATACTTACTATGATTTTTTATTTGTAGATCTCTCCACCCAATGAAAATGTTGTGATTAATAACCCTTCAAGACCTTGGTGGGAAAGATACCAACCAGTTAGCTACAAGTTATGCACAAGATCAGGAAATGAAGATGAATTCAATGACATGGTGACTAGATGTAACAATGTTGGTGTAAGTGAATTAAAGTTTCCTTTATAAAATATTTAGGAAAATAATTTCTCCTCTCTCCTGCTTGTTTTGAAGAAAATGTTTTCCATATTTATTTTTTATTTTACTTTACACTTAAGCTATAACTGAAATTTAATTATTACCTTATGTTCAGCTTTTGTAAATTTTTGTATATGTGCTATTTGTGTACTAAAGAAATTTAAGTCAAAGTTTAAAGTGAACTTATAAAGCAAGTATCAACTTTTAGTTCTAAAACTATACAAATTTCTGGGGAATACTTTTCTAGTTAGGAATTGGAAATTCTAGTTGTGATATTTGCTGTAATTTTTGTGTGACTTGTATCTCCACCTATAATTCCTGGGTCTTCTTTCACATAGGGTTTTTGATGGTAAATAATTATATTCTTTTTGGCAAGGAGCATGAGAGACAATATTTACCTTCAGATGCTTAATAAATAATAAAGGCTATCTGCTTCTTTCTTAGGATGATGCATGGAAATTTCAAAGACCACACTACTCTGCATCTCAGCTGATTCTTACCTCCCCCCCAAAAAAGCTGCATTTTTTCATAGTTATGGTAGTTTCAGTTCTATAATTTTATCACACATGTAAGTATTTTACCAAGATGATAGAAAGCAGATAGGTATTCAGTTCACATTAATTTCCCTTCACTCTTGACTTTTGAGTTACTAAGAAGAGAAATTAAAAAATAACAAAGACCTATTTTGGAGTGTGATTAACATACCATAAACTTCAGTCAATAATACCATAGATTATTACCTCTGTATAAGTCAAACTGAAATAAAAACTTTGTTTTTCAGGTCCATATTTATGTGGATGCTGTAATTAATCATATGTGTGGGAATGGTGTGGGTGCAGGAACGAGCAGCACTTGTGGAAGTTACTTCAACCCTGGATATAGAGATTTTCCAGCAGTCCCATTCTCTGGTTGGGATTTTAATGATGGTAAATGTAAAACTGGAAGTGGAGATATTGAGAGCTATAATGATCCCTATCAGGTAATTAAAGAAAAAAACCACAGTGATCTAAATAAAGAGCTATCTGTGCCTTTAATTATCTACATATAGTTTATTGATCTTCATTTTAAATACTGGCCTGGATTCCTTAGGAAAATAGGATTCTAATTATGACTCTTTAAAAATAAGAAACTTGAATTGATATGTAAAACATTTTTCCCTATTTAATTTGTCCCAATCAAAAAGCTCATCTACTTTATTTCCTACATACTCCATTTTTATACTAGAAAATATTTCAAAGGTATGTCCCTACTAGAGTGTCAGTATCTCCAGTTCCCAATGCAAGGAAGACACTACAGAAATATCTGGTAATGAATAAATGAATGCATAAGCAAATGGATTCTCAGGTAAAGGTGATGTTTTGTCTATCGCTCACAAAATGTTTACTTTAATAGGTCAGAGATTGTCGTCTGGTTGGTCTTCTTGATCTTGCACTGGAGAAAGATTATGTGCGTTCCACAATCGCTGAATATCTGAACCGCCTCATTGACATTGGTGTAGCAGGGTTCAGAATTGATGCTTCTAAGCACATGTGGCCTGGAGACATGAAGGCAATTTTGGATAAGCTGCATAATCTAAATACAAAGTGGTTCTCTGAAGGAAGTAAACCTTTCATTTACCAGGAGGTACATTAATACATATATGTATCTATATTTCATGTGTATATGGAATAATATAATTTAATTCAATAGAAAATAAGTGATAGGAGTGCCTAGGTGGCTCAGTCAGTTAAGTGGCTGCCTTTGGTTCAGATCATGATCCCAAGCTTCTGGGATCAAGCCTGGCAGGCTCACTGCTCTCTGGAGAGCCTGCTTCTCCCTCTCCCTCTGCCTGCTGCTCTACCTACTTGTGCTCTCTATCTCTCTGACAAATAAACAAAAAAATATAAAATAAATTTAAAAAAGAAAATAAGTGATAGATTTAATTAATACAATTTCAGTTGTTTATGGGCTAAATCATTTATATAGAAGAGTTTTCTTGAACCTCTTTTAGTGAGACAGTATCTTAATACCTAACTCTTTATCACAAGAAGTTTTATGGAAGTGCAGAGAATTTATTTATGCTGCAGACATCTGTGTCTTTTACCATCTCCCCAGAGACCATTAGAAAAGACAGATAATATTACAGTGGTTTTCTTGAGCCAGTCTATCTGAGTTTACATCCTGGCTTTAGCACTATTAGCTGTGTTCACTTAGGCAAATTGATTAACCTCTCTATGCAACATTTTTTTTTCATATGAAAAAAAAGGGTTGATGATAATAGTTATGTTTTTGTCTAAATATTAATGAGTTAACATAGTCAAGCAAGCACTTAGAAATGTTGTGAACCTGATATCAAGTGCTATAGAAATGCAAGCCTTTTTATTATCATTATGTGTAAGACTAAAATTACGCCAACATTCTCACAGGCCAACAGTTCACCTTGTTATATTATTTTTTTAATATTGTAGCATATAATTTAGCACAAAAATAAGAATCTTTCTTTAGGGAAAGCCATTTACACTTTTTCAAATAATATAAATAGTTTCAAGCCATTTTCTATATAATAGTACCTTGTTCGTTAAAAGTCTTTAAAGTTCTGATTTAAAATGATATTTCAAAAAAAAAAACCCAGTAGACCTAAAGAAAATATTTTTTAAAAAAAGGATGAACTTGATTTTAGTGTTTCAATTTAGGGCAATAAATATTTTTAGGGGTAAAAAAAAGTTAGAAAATTAAAATGATATTTCCCTATATTTCTTCTAGGTAATTGATCTGGGTGGTGAGACAATTAAAAGTGAGGAGTACTTTGGAAATGGCCGTGTGACAGAATTCAAGTATGGTGCAAAACTAGGCACAGTTCTGCGCAAGTGGAATGGAGAGAAGATGGCTTACTTAAAGTAAATGAAATATAATTTGTCTATTAAATTATTTCAAAGATGTATTAGTCTTATTATCCCAATCTGAGTTATCTTCAGAACTTATTTAGAACTTTTAAGGATTCAGTTACTAGTAATGAGGGTTATAGTTCCCCACACTCCAATTTATCATCTTTATTATTAAGAATGTCAATCATGAGGGTATCTAGAAACCCAAAACATACCCTAGAGACTTTTATATTATATAACTATACTATATTTGACTCATGTTTGCATATAGTATGTGAAGGCCACGTTATTGTTAAAATGATTGCATCATTTATGAAGTACTTACAAGGTGACTATGTTTAATTTACATATACTTATTTACATATTTTATATAAAATGATTTCCATATATTATCAATTATTTTCAAATATTAGAATATTTACATTATAACAATATAATATTGAAACCTACTTTTAATCCAGTTTTCCATTCTGTATGATATCATATGGATATTGATCATTCTGAAGTTTTATCTAAATTATAATGTACTAAAATCTCTAAAATGACTTTTTTTATAACAAAAATCTTATAACTGTAATGTGAATGTAATACAAGTAATTCATACATATATATATTCATGGAATGTATAATGTATCTGTATATTGTTTATATATTTTTTAAAAACTCCTATAGAATAATCATTTTAATTAGAAAATTTCATTTGGGCCTGCTATACCAAAAGAAATACACATTTAGGTTACCCTAAAGATGTTGGAAAAGAATACATATCTTTGTGTGTGTTTTAATAGGAACTGGGGAGAAGGATGGGGTTTTATGCCTTCTGACAGAGCACTTGTCTTTGTTGATAACCATGACAGTCAGCGAGGACATGGAGCTGGAGGAGCATCTATTCTTACATTCTGGGACTCTAGGTAAGTAATAAAGCACCACCCCCTTTTTTTAACCTACCTTTTAATGATGCTAAAAATATTTTCTTCTATGATGATATCATTTTGTAACCTTCAGACTGTACAAAATGGGAGTTGGATTTATGCTTGCTCATCCATATGGATTTACACGAGTAATGTCAAGCTTCCGTTGGCCAAGGTACTTTGAAAATGGAAAAGTAAGTTTTGGTGTTATCCAAAATATATTTTTCTCAAGGAAGGGAATGCAGTTTTGTTGTGATTGTACATGATATGTGATAGTACATACATGTACTATTATATTTACTATTTATCAAATATTGAAGTATAAACCTGATATAGGACACTGTTAGTAATGCAGTAGATATTAAAGAATTAAAATTCATGGTCTCTATTGTCAGAGTATTCAAGCAATATCAGAAATATGACAAAAATACACTCACCCCAAAGAAGCACTTAAAAGTAAGGATATAGTGAAAAAAAAGAAAGAAAAAAGATGAGGATATAGTAAGTAAAATATGCACTTTTTATAAATACCTACTTCATAGGGTTGATATAAGGATAAGTTAACACTTGTAAAGAACTTAAAACAGTACCTGCCCATAATACAAACAATATATTTTTTTTAAATACTTAAAAAAAAAAAGTTGTATGGAATCCAAAGAAATTTTCAGTTGAACTGGGATTAAATAGGGAAAGTATCTTTTAAGAGGAAAGAAAATATATGTATTAAAGAGGAGAAATTTGCAAAGTATTTTGGGAAATGTAAAGATGAGAAAAATATTTGGGGTAATAGGGGATATTAAGTAGCAATTTTACTTATTTTTAAAGATTTTGTTTATTTATTTGACAGACAGACATCATATGTAGGCAGAGAGGCAGGCAGAGAGAGAAAGGGGGAAGCAGGCTCCCTGTGGAGCAGAGAGCCCGACATGGGGCTCCATCCCAGGACACTGAGATCATGACCTGAACTGAAGGCAGAGGCTTAACCCACTGAGCCACCCCGGCACCCTGAATAGCAATTTTAAAAAGGGAACTGAGAAATAAAATTATGAATGTATTTGGAAAGTTAGTGGAAAATTTTTTTTTTCTTTTTTAAACTGAAGATTTCAGGGTGCCTGGGTGGCTCAGTTGGTTAAGCGACTGCCTTCAGCTCAGGTCATGATCCCAGAGTCCTGGGATTGAGTCCTACATCAGGCTCCCTGCTCCACTGGGAGTCTGCTTCTCCCTCTGATCTTCTCCCTTCTCATGCTCTCTCTCATTGTCTCTCTCTCAAATAAATAAATAAAATTTTTAAACTGAAGATTTCAGATGCATCATTGTACAGCAACTTCATACCGAAAGTAAAAAACACTGTACAAATCAGACTGATAGTTACCTGGTTTCTTCCATTTTTTTTTCTATGACTATCATTAAAAGTGCCAATCAGAAAACCACAATATTAAAACTTTGATCAATTTAATAAAGAATATTGTGAAGTATTGATTAACACATTTATCCAGAAGAAAGAATGAAGGAAATGAATGCTTATTTAGCAATTTGTCATATTCAAGGCATTTCACATGTATTATTTAAATTTTATAGCAACTAAACAATATCCCCATTTTACTGAAGAAAATTAGATACAGAGAAGATATGTATATTAACTAAGTTTTCTTAACTACTAGTAATAGAATCTTTGTTTCCATTCTGCTGTTTCTGACACTGAAGTCCTTGCCACTTCAATATCATTGCACTATTGACAGTGATATTTATTAAAAATTCCATGGCGGGGACGCCTGGGTGGCTCAGTCGGTTAAGTCACTGCCTTCAGCTTGGGTCATAATTCCGGGGTCCTTGGATTGAGTCCCGAATCGGGCTCCTTCTCTCTCTGCCTCTGCCTGCTTGTGCACTTGTGCTCTCTCTCTCTCTCTCTCTCTGACAAATAAATAAATAAAAATCTTAAAAAAAAATTCCATGGCAATTCCTTGGAAAGAAAATAAAAGGGCGAAAAAAAATTACCTTTAAAATATGGCACTAGAGAATGAAAAATTGGGGAGAAAATGGTGAGGACTTGGTAAAAGGCTGTAAAAATACCGAGGGACTTAGATTCTAAATGAAGACAATGCAGAGACACAAGACAGATGAGGTTTGGTGTTCTGGAGAGAAAAGAGACAAATACATGAAATGTTAAAAGTCAGGGCTTTTTAAATTTTTTCTTTTTTTCTCTTTACTTAAGGATGTTAATGATTGGATTGGGCCACCAAATAATAATGGGGTAATTAAAGAAGTTACTATTAATCCAGACACTACTTGTGGTAATGATTGGGTCTGTGAACATCGATGGCGTCAAATAAGGTGGGCATTCTTATTTAGAGATATCTTCTAATAATAAACATTCTTAACATTTTATTTTATTAAACTGTTGATGTATTCATCAGCATTTTATGTGGTATTATATTTTTAGGAACATGGTTATGTTCCGTAATATAGTTGATGGCCAACCTTTTACAAACTGGTGGGATAATGGTAGCAACCAAGTAGCTTTTGGAAGAGGAAACAGAGGATTCATTGTCTTTAACAATGATGACTGGTAAGCAGATCTCAATTAGAAATAACGTTTTATACTAATATGTTCTTGATTTACTACTTTCTCTTCTTGCACATTTACTTTTTTCATATCTGAAAAATTCCTTAATGGATTAAGAAACCACAGAAATCAGAAGAAAAATGATGATGGCTTTTATTCTGATCTCTTCTTTATAAGGGCTCTATGTTCTAAGTAGAGTGATTTTATGTGCATCCTTGCCTGTTACATGCAGATATATGAGGCACACACATAGGCTCACACATACACCCCACACAAAATACGCAGAATAGTTAATATAAAGGTTGTGAAATCACTAGAACTGTCTAGTAACCCCCCTCTCTTTTTAAATAATGGAAAACTATTGCCTCAATACTGAAGTGCCTTTTTTTAGTTCTCTCTTTCAAGTATTCTTGTATCTGTTTTTTTTTTCTTCTTTTTTTCACTTCCCTTTCTGACAAATAATATATTTTTTAAAGCATATGTATAAAGAACCTATATCTTATGGTTGGTTAGTGATTCACTTCAGAAGATTTTCAAGTTTTAGTTCTGAGACTTCTTCTTACTTTCATTGGTTATACTTACATCATTTACCTCTAGTATATTGATTTCCTAATATATAGAACTATGACTTAGAAGATGTCTTTGCAAGCAGTTGAAATGTCTCAGTTCCAAGGCCAGCTTTCACTTATGCTTAATTCATTTTAGCCTACATTATATTTTACTGACAAAAAGATAAATCGACTATATCTCTTTCTTGCCAAAGGAAGCTATGGCTTCTTAAATTCTTCTTTAATTTCTGTCTTTTGGATGGGAAAAGCAAAATAAATTTATAAGAGAGCTTTATATTTAAAACCATATACTTCTTCATAAAATGCTATCTTATTTTTATTTCCAGCCCAAATTCATTTTCTCCTCTTGTGAAAGACTTTTGCAGAAATAACCAAATTTAAATTATTGAAAGTAATTAGTATTTTCTTAAGTTTAATGAGGACAAATTTAAAATATTTGTGTTTACCACAGGAAATACTTTTATCTAAGAGTGACAATTCACTCAAATTTTCACTGATATTCCTCAACCATAATTTTGTGATAATATTTACTGCTAAGAAATTGCTAAGCTTTCTGTAAAATTACTTTTAGTCTTGGAAAACTGTTCACATCTACTAGAGAGGTCTTTATATTTTCTTCTCACTGAGTCTTTGACTGCTTAGACACACAGTTAAGCTTTTAGAGATAGTCTGAAATCTTGCTTTTAATTGTGCTGAATTCAAGTTAAATCTTAAATTTTATTTTACAGGTCATTATCTTTAACTTTGCAAACTGGTCTTCCTGCTGGCACATATTGTGATGTTATTTCTGGAGATAAAATTGATGGCAATTGTACGGGAATTAAAATCTATGTTTCTGGGGATGGAAATGCTCATTTTTCTATTAGTAATTCTGCTGAAGATCCATTTATTGCAATTCATGCTGAATCTAAATTATAAAACTTGAAATAAATAAGTACGCATACTCAGAGAAATAACCAAGTGTTTTTCTTTGTGTGTGTGTGTGTGTGTGTGTGTATTCTTACAATTCATTAATTTTTGGTAAAAGCTGTAAGTAATCAAATTGAAAAGCTCAGAAAAGCATAAAAATCACATATAATTATAATATAGCTACAATTGATACCATGTTATATTTTAGAAAACTCATGATGACTTATTTGTCAAAAGAATTTCTAAGAATTCAGGTAGTCATCTTAACAAATATGCTTGTTGCCATTAACACTATTTCCCAGTATGTATTTATGTATTTCTTCCATCAAGTGTTTCTAATAGTTAGGGATATCTGATTTAATTATTCCCATACAAAGTTATAACATTTGAGTGACTTCAACTTTATGAAAGTCCTTTTACAGTTAATAAGTTAAAAAATAAACTTAAATTATGTAAGATATAAGTCTCAGTTATATGGAACTCATAAAAATCTTCCACTTTCTCTCTATTTTTTCTCTTCTCTTTGTAAGGTCTTTAACTTGATGTAGATGTAGGGGTTTTTTGTTCCATTTCTTAATCTCCATATGAATGGATGTAATTATTTAGGACTCTCATTATACTATATGTTCTGGATTTTCTTCCTGATCCTCCAGCTATTCATTTTCCTTCACCTTGACTTTTAATGTGGAATTTGGTAAGGATCTCATCTGTGTCATATAACTATCAGTTGTTTTTCTTATGCTTGAGTGATAAAATAAAAGCCATAATTTAGAACTCCCTCTTCCTTTCACCTGTAAATTTATCTATAATTATTCTTAATATTATTATCATTATTATTTTGAGAGAGAGAGCAAATGGGGAGGGGCAGAGGTAGAGAGAGAATCTTAAGCAGACTCCATTCCCAGCACGGAGCCCCAGCGGGGGCCTTGATCTCACAACCCTGAGATCGTGACCTGAGCCAAAATCAAGAGCTGGGTACTTACACAACTGAGCCACGCAGACACCTGGTCCCTATTATTTTTTTTTTTCTTTCCTCCTGTCATAATGAAGAAAGTGTACTTCATTTTATCAAAGGCCATTCTCCTCACTTGTGTTAATACCGTTCCATTTTTATCTGTTGGGTAACTTTATTTCTTAAATTACCCTTTTTTTCAGAGCACCTGAGTGGCTCAAGTTGGTTAAGCATTGGAATCTTGATTTCCACTCAGGTCATGATCTCAGGATTGTGAGATCAAGACCCATGTGGGGCTCTGCCCTGGAAATGGAATCTACTTAAGATTCTCTCTCTCTCCCTCTTCTTCTGTCCCTCCTACCCACCTCCCTCTCTCTTAAAAAAAAAAAAAAGATTATTCTTTCTCTTCTAATTTAATAATCTTTTCTTTTTTGCTAGATTAGTACCCTGAGATTACATTTATTAGTCTTCCAACTAAAAAATCCATGACTTCCAGAATTTTTCTAAGTATAACCCACTTATTTTCATCCCTTCCTAGCTGAGCTTCTGTTTTTACCACACAATCTCTACATTTTCAACATTAGTCATTTTCATCTCCTCATTGTCCAGTTTCTAATCCTGACTTCACTGAATCTACTCTTGTCAACATCACCAAAAACACTAATGTTACTAATCCAATGTATTTCTCTATCTTCATTTTACTTTATTTCACAACAGTATTCAACATGTGAGCCAACCTCTCCTCCTCTCTTCCTTCAGTCTCCATCTACTCTCTGGTTTTCCTTTTTTTCTCACTGGTGGCTCTTTTTCAGATTCTTTTTCTGGCTTATCTTCTGTCTGACCTAAAGACTCATTTGGATCTAATTCTCTTCTTTTTATTCATCCTCTCTCTTCTAAGTATTTGCAAACTTTTCCATGGATTTAAAACACAGACTTTTACATGAAGACCTATACCTCCAATTCAGATCTTTACTTGGACTTTAACCTCACATTTCTAACAGATGTTTACTCCACTTTAAGATTCACAGATATCTTATACATAATATATACAAAGTGCAACCTTCAAATTTTTTTTTTTTGTAAGCTATGCCCCTCTTATGTCAATGTAGTTTTCTTCAAACAGGAAAAATGAGGCCACATTGATCTTAATATAATACATGTTAAATAAATTTATGCTTTGTTCTTAGTGATTTCTCATACTTAAGAACTTGTTAATAGTTTCTTCCTTTAGATGTTTCATTTTATGTATAGAAGCAATTCTGCCTGTGAATACTGAGTAATTTCTCTTCTCATGGAAGGAAAAATATGTTGAAGAATCATTGTTCATGATTAGACTTTCACTTGCAAGTCAAAACTGAACCACTAAAAATCATCATGGAATATGATCACAGAGAATGATTGAAACAAGCTCAGTGTCATACCCTTCCAGACTAATCTCAGCATTATGATTAATAGTATCATTATTATTATCATTAAACTTTCAAATAAAGTACATCTAGATGTTGGACCAATAAATGATCAAAGTTTCCAAAAAGACACTTATGTTCAATAAACCAAATCTCTAAAGAGATCACTTTCCTGTGGTATTAAGAGAGAAATGAGACAGTTTTTGAAAGGGATAGAAATATCTCTGAGTATTTAAACCAGTTTTTGAACATTTGCATTTTGTTCTTGTATATTAAAAGAAACTCCTGTATTTCTTTTTTATATTTAAATTTTATATTTAAATATTAAAGTAAATTCCTTCTCCAATTTGGAATTGACTGGAAAAAAAGTTCAGGAGCTTAACTCAGGGCTAGTTTAAGTAAATAAGAGTTTTTCTTCTGCTTTGTTTGCCCTTACAAATCTCTCTCTCTACACACACACACACACACACACACATACACACAAATAGATACAAAGCCAGAAAAATCTAGATATGTCAGTAGTAGCTTACAGTTTGTTGCAGAAAATCCAAAGGCTTTAGAAGAAATCATCTAAGAACTCCAATAAAAAAAGAAAACAACAGAAGTAAAGTGATATATTAAAAGACCTTTAAAGGTCTTTCACAAGAATTGGAACAGATGGGTAAATACACAGTCTATTTGCTCTTTTTGCCTTTGAACATAAGTCTGGGGGGAAAAATGTGATAACCTATTTAGAAAGAAATAGTTGTGTTGAAAGCACTACTTACACTAGAATAAAAGGTGATATTTATTATTTCCTTATAATTGCAAATCTGTTAAATCCAACTCAATATTTTTCTTTGATGTTTTTAAAGATCTGTTTTGAGTAATGAAATATATTTTCATAATCAATTCAGTGGACATTTTAAAAATGTCTCTATGAATCTCAGTTTCCTCCTCTATAAAAGGAAAGTAACATCTACTTTTTTAGTTTGGTGTATTGAATGAGAAATTATACATTATACACTAACCACTATTTCTGGTTAAATACACACTTCTTCATATCTTCAGTAACAATGTGTCTTTATGGGGGAGGGCACAAGATGGAGGAGGAGTAGGAGACTCTCTTTCAACTTGTCCCCTGGACTGAGCTAGATATCTACCAGAGCACTCTGAACACACATGACTCAACCTGAGATGAAGATTATACTTCTGGATCTCTACAGGGACAGAGGATCATCAGCAGAGAGGTACAGAGATATTGGGAGTGTGCAGACAGATATCAGGGGATAAACAGAAGGGGGAGGGAGCCCTCAGAAGGGAGCCATTGAAAAGTAACACCCCAATGCAAAAGTGTCCTGTGCTTGCAGACTAGCAATAGCTTGGAGACCAGTGGCTGAGAGACGGTAAGGGATTGAAAACAATACTCAAATGGAAAAAAGGGACTTGAGGGGTAATTCTTGGGACCAGGTGGCCACAAGAGCAGACCTAAGCTGACGGTCCCAGGACAGGTCCCAGCCATGGCCCATCCATGCCTGAAAGGACCTGGTACAGACTCCATTCAGCAGTTCCTGGGGGCTGGTGGCTGCTGCCGTGACCACAGCTGCTGCCACCTCCGCCATAGCTGGCAGGACCCAGCACGGACTTCAGTCAGCAGCCCTGGGAATGACAGCTGCCGGGACTGTGCTCACCTGGACCAATATCACTCACAGTTTGGGTGGCACAGGGGTACAGAGAAAAGCGGAGGTCTTGGGTGACCACTGAGACAATGTGTAAGGGTGTGCACTGCCTGTGGGAGGCTGCAGTATTCAATGGGGTTGGCAGAGGGGGAGTCTGTGTGTTCTTGACCATTTTGAGAGGAGCAGACCATGGCTTCTTTCTGAGGCCAAGTCTGGTTGTGGAGAATTTATGTTGCTCTGACCTTCCAAAAGCCTGTGAAAAGCCACCAGAGAACAAAGCCTCCAGAGAACAAAACCCAGAAAAACCTCTTTCCATGGATCCCAGCCCCTTGATAGCAGGCAGGTCAACTCCACCCAAGCAGGACTGACTGAAAAACAACACGGCAGCTGAAAGAACAAGATCAAGCTGAAAGAACAAGCGGATCACAACCCCAGGGTCCGCATAAAACTGTAAAATCCCAACACCAGGGGAAAACAGTATATTAAGCTCCTGGTATTATCTTGAGGCCTGTGTATTTCTTAGATACAACTTTTCTCACTCTCTCTTTCTCTCTCTCTCTTTTTAAAATTCTTTTGCATGATTCTTGTTCTTTTATTTTTTTACCTACTTACCATTCAAATTGATTGCTTAATACTACATATTCCATAGTAACTTTTTAACTTGAACTTTTTCATACATATGCTTTTTTATTTTTCTTTTTTAAATATGTATAGATGTAAGATTCAATGTAGTCCTTTTTTCCCTATTCTATATACATATACGTATATATGTGTATATATATATATATATACACTGACATATATGTATATATATATATATATATATATATATATATATACACATATCAGTTTTAATTTCCCTGTTTCTCTGAAAAGTGAAGTCCTTTAACAAAGATATCAAGATATACCCAGGAAGAACTGAAGTACCCTTCCTCACCCACACTGAGGGATTATAACCACCATCCCATTACTAGCCCTTTTTATCTTGTGTTTTTCTTTTCTTTTTCTTTTTCTTTTGTCAGTCTTTCTGTTTGTTGGTTTTTGTTTTTGTACATTATGAATCTTATTCTTGGGGCTCAGTTGGCTGTTTTTTTTTTCTTTCTTTCTTTTGTTGGTATTTTTGTTTGTTTTTTTTTTTGTACTTTATAAATATTACTCTTGGGGCTCATTTTGGCTGGGTTTTTTATTTGTTTGTTTTTTATTGCTTTTTGGCAGTGACTTCCAGTTGCTCTGAAAATTCCTAAGGTGCACCTTGCTTGGATAGCGGTTGATATTTTCAGCTATACATCTCCTCAACCACAACTCAACAAAATGACAAGGGGGAGGAATTCCCAACAAAGAAAACCCAGACACAATGGCCTCTTTAGCAGATCTAATGGATATAGATCTAAACAAAATATCAGAAATGGACTTCATGGTAGCAGTTATGAAGATAATGGTCAGGCTGGATTAAACTATTAATGGCAACACCATTTGTTGAAGAGACTATCATTTTCCCATTGGACATTCTTTCCTCCTTTATCAAAGATTAGTTGACCATAGAGTTGAGGGTCTATTTCTGGGCACTCTATTCTGTTCTATTGATCTATGTGTCTGTTTTTGTGCCAATACCATACTGTCTTGATTACAGCTTTGTAATAGAGCTTGAAGTCTGGAATTGTGATGCCACCAACTTTGGCTTTCTTTTTCAACATTCTTCTGGCTATTTGGGGCCTTTTCTGGGTCCATATAAATTTTAGGGTTATTTGTTCCATTTCTTTGAAAAAAATTGATTTTATTTCGATAGGGATTGGATTAAGTGTATAGATTGCTTTAGGTAGCATAGACATTTTCACAATATTTGTTCTTCCAATCCATGAGCATGGAATACTTTTCCATTTCTTTGTGTCTTCCACAACTTCTTTCATGAATACTTTATAGGTTTCTGAGTACAGATTCTTTGCCTCTTTGGTTAGGTTTATTGCTAGGTATCTTATGATTTTGGGTGCAATTGTAAATGGGATTGACTCCTTAATTTCTCTTTCTTCTGTCTTGTTGTTGGTGTAGAGAAATGCAACTGATTTCTGTGCATTGATTTTATATCCTGACACTTTACTGAATTCCTGTACAAGTTCTAGCAGTTTTGGAGTGGAGTGTTTTGGGTTTTCCACATAAAATATCATATCATCTGCAAAGAGTGAGAGTTTAACTTCATCTTTGCTGATTCAGATGCCTTTTATTTCTTTTTGTTGTCTGATTGCTGAGGCTAGGACTTCTAGTATTACGTTGCATAGCAGTGGTGATACTGGACATCCCTGCTGTGTTCCTGACCGTGGGGGAAAATCTCTTAGTTATTCCCTATTGAGAATGATATTCACTGTGGGTTTTTCATAGATGGCTTTGATGATATTGAGGTATGTGCCCTCTATCCCTACACTTTGAAGAGTTTTCATCAAGAAAGGATACTGCACTTTTTCAGCCTCTATTGAGAGTATCATATGGTTCTTTTTCTTTCTTTTATTGAATCATAATGATTGATTTGGGGATGTTGAACCAAACTTGCAGCCCAAATCCCACTTGGTAGAGGTGCATAATCCTTTTAATGTACTGTTGGATCCTTTTGGCTAGGATTTTGGTGAGAATTTTTGCATCTGTGTTCATCAAGGATATTAGTCTGTAATTCTCCTTTTTGATGGGGTCTTTGTCTGGTTTTGGGATCAAGGTAATGCTGGTCTCATAAAATGAGTTTGGAAGTTTTCCTTCCATTTCTATTTTTTTGGAACAGTTTTAGGAGACTAGGTATTAATTCTTTAAGTATTTGGTAAAATTCCCCTGGGAAGCTGTCTGGCCCTGGGATCTTGTTTGTTGGGAGACTTTGGATGACTGCTTCAATCCCCTTACTGGTTATGAGTGTGTTCAGGTTTTCTATTTCTTCCTGGTTCAGTTGTGGTAGTTAATATGTCTCTAGGAATGTATTCATTTCTTCCAGATTGTCAAATTTGCAGACATATAGTTGCTCATAATATGTTCTTATAATTGTTTGTATTTCTTTGGTGTTGGTTATGATCTCTCTTCTTTCATTCATGATTTTATTTATTTGGGTCTTTCTCTTGTCTTTTTGATAAGACTGGCCAGGGGTTTATCAATCTTATTAATTCTTTCAAAGAACCAGCTCCAAGTTTTGTTGATTTGTTCTACTGTTCTTTTGGTTTCTATTTCACTGATTTCTGCTCTGATCTTTATGATTTCTCTTCTCCTGCTGGGTCTAGGCTTTCTTTGGTATTCTTTCTCCAGGTCCGTTAGATATAGGGTTAGGTTATGTACTTGACACTTTTCTTGTTTCTAGAGAATGGCTTGTATAGCAATACACTTTCCTCTCAGGACTGCCTTTGCTGTGTCCCACAGATTTTGAATATTTGTGTTTTCATTTTCATTTGTTTCTGTGACTTTAGTCAATTCTTCTTTAATTTCCTGGGTGGCCCATTCATTCTTTAGTAGGATTCTCTTTATCCTCCATGTATTTGAGTTCTTTCTAATTCTTTCCTCTTCTGATTGAGTTCTAGCTTCAGAGCACTGTGATCTGAAAATATGCAGTGAATGATCCCAATCTTTTGGTACTGGTTGAAACCTGATTTGTGACCTAAGATGTGATCTAATCTGGAGAATGTTCTGTGTACACTAGATAAGAATGTGTATTCTGTTGCTTTGGGGTAGAATGTTCTGATCATCTGTGATGTCCAATGGTCCTTTAAGGCCTTTATTTCCTTGTTGATGTCATTTAAGGCCTTTATTTCCTTATTGATCTTTTTCTTGGATGATCTGTCCATTTCAGTGAGGGGGGTATTAAAGTCCTCTACTATTATTGTATTATTGTCAATCTGTTTCTTTGATTTTGTTCTTAATTGGTTTATATAGTTGGCTGCTCCATGTTAGGGGCATAGATATTTAAAGTTGTTAGATCTTCTTGTTGGACAGATTCTTTGAGTATGATATAATGTCCTTCCTCATCTCTTATTATAGTCTTTGGCTTAAAATCTAAGTTATCTGATATAAGGATTGGCACCCAGTTTTCTTCTGATGTCCATTAGCATGGTAAATTATTTTCCATCTCCTCACTTTTAATCTGGAGGTGTCTTTGGGTCTAAAATGAGTTTCTTGCAGATAGCATATCGATGGGTCTTTTTTTTTTTTTTTTTTAAATCATTCTAATACCATGTGTCTTTTGATTGGGGCATTTAGCCCATTTACATTCAGGGTAACTATTGAAAGATATGAATTCAGTGCCATTGTATTGCCTATAAGGTCTTACTGTATATTGTCTCTGTTCCTTTCTGATCTGTTACTTTTAGGTTCTTTCTTTGTTTAGAGGACCCCTTTTAATATTTCCTATAGACTGGTTTGGTGTTTGCAAATTCTGTTCCTTTTTTTGTTCTGGAAGCTTTTTATCTCTCCTTCTATTTTCAATGACAACCTAGCTGGATATAGTATTCTTGGCTGCATATTTTTCTCATTTAGTGCTCTGAATATAGCATGCCAGTCCTTTCAGGCCTGCCAGGTCTCTGTGGATAAGTCTGCTGCCAGCCTAATATTTCTACCACTGTATGTTACAAAGCTCTTGTCCTGAGCTGCTTTCAGGATTTTCTCTTTGTCACTAAGACTTGTAAGTTTTACTATTAGGTGATGAGGTGTGGACCTATTTCTAATGATTTTGAGGGGGATTCTCTGTGCCTCCTGGATTTTGATGCTTGTTCCCTTTGCCATCTTAGGGAAATTTTCTACTATAATTCACTCCAATATACCTTCTGCCACACCCTCTCTTTCTGATATACAAATTATTCTAATATTGTTTCATCTTATGGTATCCCTTATCTCTCAAATTCTCCCCTCTCAGTCCAGTAGTTGTTTGTCTCTCTTTTGTTTAGCTTCTTTATTCTTAGTAATTTGGTCTTCTGTATCATTAATTCTTTCTTCTCCTCATTCATCCTAGCAGTAAGAGCCTCCATTTTTTTTTTTTCAGGCTTAAAAATGTATTTAAGAACTATCATGATACATGGTTACTTTTAATGGAAAATGTTTAGAAACCATTAAAATATGATTTGGATTTAGTTAGACAAACTCACTTATTGACTATTATTATATTTATGTGCACTATAAATATAGTTACATTTCTTATTCATTGGAAATCCAGAAGAACAACATCTTGTGTATATAGCAATATCTTTTTTCCCCCCACTGGTTTTCATTTTATTTATTTATTTATTTATTTATTTTGCTCTGTCTTTTTTTTTTTTTTTTTTTTAATTAACATATAATGTATTTTTAGTCCCAGGGATACAGGTCTGTGAATCATCAGGCTTACAAACTTCACAGCACTCACATAGCACACCCTCCCCAATGTCCATAACCCAACTACCTTCTCCTTACCCCCCTTCCCCTAGCAACACTCAGTTTGTTTGTGAGATTAAGTCTCTTATGGTTTGTCTCCCTCCCAATCCCATCTTGTTTCTTTTTTTCCTTCCCCACCCCCAAATACCCCACTTTGCCTCTCAAATTCCTCATATCAGGATGATCATATGATAATTATCTTTCTCGGAGTGACTTACTTTTAGAGACTCCATTTTTAAAAAAAAGATTTTATTTATTTATTTAACAGACAGATCACAAGTAGGCAGAGAGGCAGGCAAAGAGAGAGGGGAGGAAGCAGGCTCCCTGCTGAGCAGAGAGCCTGATGTGGGGCTCGATCCCAGCACCATGAGATCATGACATGAGCTGAAGGCAGAGGCTTTTAACCCTCTGAGCCACCCAGGCGCCCTGAGCCTCCATTTTTGATTGAACATCATTAATAGATTTTTTGATTTTTAACTTGGTTTGATTTTAGTTCTTTTATTTCTCCAGAAAGGGATTCTCTATCTTCCATGCCATTTTGCAGCCCAGCTAGCATGTTGATAATCATTATTCTGAACTCTAGTTCTGACGTATTACCAATGTCCATATTGCTTAGGTCCCTGGCTGTTGGTACTGCCTCTTGATTTTTTTTTTTTTTTTTTTTTTTGGTGGTGAGTTTTTCCACTTTGTCATTTTATCCAGATAAGAATATATGAATGAGAGATTAAGATACTAAAATACTAAAAGGGTGACAAAGACCTCAGAAAAATATATGTTAGCCACTGGGTGGGGGCAGAATGTAGAAAGGGGGAAAATTAAAATAATAAATAAATAAATAAATATATATATATACACATATATGTGTATATATATAGTAGACTGGTGAAAAAAAGCAGAGCCCCCCACTTGATTTTGGGTGTATTCTGGTCTCTTAGAAGAAACTACCTCCCAAAATTTTAAAGAAAGAAAAACTTATATGTATATGCAAAAAATAAGGGTAAGCGTGATGAAGGGATGGAATATGACTTTATTTTTTTATATTTTTAAAGATTTTATTTATTTATTTGACAGAGAGAGATATCACAAGTAGACAGAGAGGCAGGCAGAGAGAGAGGGTGAAGCAAGCTCCCCGCTGAGCAGAGAGCATGATGTGGGGCTTGATCCCAGGACCCTGAGACCATGACCCAAGCTGAAGGCATAGGTTTAACCCACTGAGCCACCCAGGTGCCTTGGAATATGACTTTAAAGATGAGAATGAAAAATATTCTAAAAAAGGTATTGATAAGATAAGTTGGTTGGAAATATAAGAAGAAAAAAAAGAGAGAATGTGTTCAGGCTGGAGCTAGATTTAGGGTGTATTTTGGTCTATTAGAAGAAATATATCCCAAAATCTTAAAGAAAAAGAACCTATATGTATACAAAAAATGAAGTTAAATACAATGAAGGGATAAAATGTGACTATAACAATAAAAATTTAAAAAGGTTTTTTAAAAAAGGTATTGATAAGCTAAAATAATTAAAAAACATTAAAAGAGGAGGACTGTCAAGATGGCGGAGAAGGAGGAGACACTGTTTCAACTTGTCTCCTAAAGTGAGTTAATTATCTACCAGAACAGTGAACACCCATGAAATCAACCTGAGATGGGCTTATACACTTCCGGATCTCTATGGGGTCAGAAGATACCTGTGGAGAGGTAAAGCAAAGTAAGAATGATTGAATCGATATTGGAAGATGAAGAGGAGGGGGAGGGGCCACCAGAACCAACCTATTGGAAAGTAATACCCCAATATGAAAGTGCCCTGTGATTGAGGACCAGCATTAACTTGGAGTCTGGTTAAAAGCACTCAAAAAGAGCAAAAGATCTTAAGGAACAACTGGTGGAATCAGATGGTCACGGGCACAGGCCCAAGCCCATGGACCCAGGATGGCCACTGCCAGCAACGACCTATGCCAGAGAGAATGAGGTGGCAGAGCCTCCAGTTCTTGGTCTTGGAGCTCCCCAGGTTGTGTGGCTTGCACCACCACTCAGCTGGGAACACTCCCGTCCCCCACATGAGGGAGTCTGATGTGGGTGCCAGCCTGTGCTCTCTAGAGATACAGCCTTTTGTGCTCTGTGTGCACTGCATGACCAGGCTCTGAACTTTGCTCTCCATCCATGCCTGAGAGTGTTCCATGAGGGCACTAGCCATCTGGCTCTAGGACCTGCCAAGAGTCTGGACACTCTCAACCCGGGCTTGAAAGAACTCAGCACACTATCTCTTGTCATGATCTCTCAGCAGACAATGACCTGTGAAACCATGAGGTCTGGACCCCAGACAGCAGTCCTGGCAAAGGCAACCACCAGAAGTGGGCTCCCTGGACCAATATCACTCATGGTTTTAGTGGCACAGAGGTGCAGAGACAAGTGGGCACTTTGGGCAACACCTGAGAGAGTGGCTGGGGATGTGCACTGCCTGTGGGAGGTTGCATGGTTCAGCGGAGTTTGCAGAGGAGGAGTCTGTGTGTTCTGGACCATCCAGAGAGGAGCAGACAGAAGCTTCTCTCTGAGATGGGGGGTTTGGGCGCAGTTTGCTTTCCACTAAAGCTCCAACAAGCTGCAAAAAGCTGCCAAAGAACAAAACCTCCAGAGAACAAAAGCCTGAGAAACTGGTTTCCACAGAGCTCAGCCCCTTGGATAGGGAGCAGTAGGACTCAACCCAAGCAAGACTGACTGAAAAACAATGTGGCAGGCCCCTCCCCTAGAAAGCCAGCCAAAAGAATGAGAGGACAACCACCACAGTGTCACCATAAAACTGTAAAACCCCAATATCAGGGGAAAACAAGATATTAAGCTCCTAGTATTACCCTAAAATCTGTGTATTTCATGGCTATAATTGTTATTTTTAATTCATTCTCACTATTCTTATTCTGTTTAATTCTTTTAACCTACTTACCATTACTACTAGGGTTTCAATACAACATATTCTGTAATAACCTTTTAACCTGAACTTTTTTCATACATATGTCTGTGCTTTTCTTTTTCTTTTCTATTTTTTAAATATACATGTAGATATAAGCTTCAAGGTAATCCTCTGTCTCTAATCAATATTACCCCTATATACAAACCAGTTTTAATCTCCCTTTGTCACTGGAAAGTTGAGTCCTTTAACAAAGATATCAAGATACAAATAACCTTCCTCCCCCCCATCAAGGAATTATAACCACCCTTCCATCTTTTTCTTCTGTCAGTGTTTCTGTGTATTTGTTTTTGTTCTGGTATTATATAAATCTTATCCTTGAGGTTCATTTTGGCTGGGTTCTTTTTTTTTTTTCCCTTGTCATTTACTTTTGTCAGTCTTTTTGTTTGTCCGTTTTTGTTTGTATAGCTTATAAATCTTATCTTTGGGGTCCATTCTGGCTGGGTCTTCAATTCTTTTTTCTCTCTCTCTTTCTTTCTTTTTTCTTTTTTTCTTTCCTTTTAGTGGTGATTTCTGATTGCTCAGAAGCATTCCAGGGTCCATTTGCCTTGATCATGGTTGATATATTCAGCTACACATCCCCTCAACTACCTGTCACCAAAATGACTAGGAGAAGGAACACTCAATAGAGGAAAAATTCAGAGACTTTGTCCTCTCCATCAGAAATATTGGATATAGACATCAATAGTATGTTGGAAAGGGAATTCAGGGTAACAATTATCCAGGCAATGGCTAGGTTGGAGAAAACCATTAGTGACAACATAGATCTCTAAGGGCTGAAGTGAAAGCTGCTTGGGAAGAAATTAAAAAAAAAAATGCTATCAATGAGAGCCAATCTAAACTAAATTCTCTAGCAGCTAGGGTAACTGAAGCAGAAGATAGAATTAGTGATCTAGAGGACAAACTGATTGAGAAAAAGGATCAGGAGGAGGCATGGGAGAAACAGCTTAGAAACCAAGAAAACAGAATTAGGAAATAAATGATGCCATGAAACTTTCCAATGTCAGAATTATTGGGGTCCCTGAGGGGGAGGAGAAAGAAAGAAGACTAGAAGATATGTTAAACAAATTCTCCATGAAAATTTTCCCATCTGGGGGATGGAACCAGCGTTTGTGTGCTAGAGACAGAAAGATCACTCCCCCAAGATCGATGAATCTAGAAAGACCTTGAGACACTTGATTGTGAGATTGATGAATCATAATTTTAGACAAGAGCTCCTGAGAGCAGCTAGGGGGAAGAGATTCCTTCCTTTTTCCTTCTTTACAAAGGAAGATCCACCAGCATAACGTCAGACCTGTCCACAGAAACCTGACAAGCCAGAAAGGGCTGGCAAGATGTATTCAGGGCACTAAATGAGAAAAACATGCAGCAAGACTGACATTCAAAATGGATGGAGGGATAAAGAGCCTCCAAGACCAGCAGGGTTTAAAAGAGTATGTGACCACCAAGCCGACACTGCAAGAAATATTAAGGGGGGGGGGGTGGAGGTTTTCTATAAAAGAGGAAAAGAAACCAAGGAATATCATTGAACAGAAATGTATGGAGACAATCTATAGAAACAAAGATTTCACAGGTAACACAATGTCAATAAAAACGTATCTCTCAATAATCACTGTCAAGGTGAATGTGCTAAATGTGCCCATAAAATGACACAGGTTTGCAGATTGGATAAAATGACAGGACCCAACCATATGTTGTCTCCAAGAGACCCATTTGAACCTAAGGATACACCCACACTGAAAGTGAAGGGATGGAGAAGCATCTTTCATGCCAATGGGCCTCAAAAGAAGGCTGGGGTAACGATTTTCATATCAAATAAATGAGATTTTAAACTAAAGACTGTAGTCAGAGATACAGAAGGACACTGTGTCATTCTTAAAGTGTATATCCACCAAGAGGATCTAACAATTGTAAATATTTAGGCCCCTAATATGGGAGCATCCAAATACATAAGCCAACTGTTAATGAGGATAAAGAGTCATATTGATATGAATACATTAATAGTAGGGGATCTTAACATGCCACTCTCAGTAATAGACAGATCATCCAAGCGGAAAATCAAAAAAGAAATGAGCATTGAATGACATGATGGACCAGATGGACTTTATAAGTATATATAGAACTTTCCACCCTAAAACAACAGAATACTCATTCTTCTCAAGTGTGCATGGAATCTTCTCCAGAATAGACTATATACTGCATCACAAATCAGGGCTCAACCAATACCAAAAGATGGAGATTATTCCCTGCATATTCTCAGACCATAATGCTTTGAAACTGGAATTCAACCAGAAGAAAAAGTATGGAAGGAATTCAAACACTTGGAAGCTAAAGACCACCTTGCTTAAGAATGTTTGGATCAACCAGGAATTCAAAGGACTTAAACAATTCATGGAAACCAATGAGAATGAAGACACACCAGTACAAAACCTATGGGATACGGCAAAGGCGGTCCTAAGGGGGAAATGCATAGCCATCCAAGTCTCTCTCAAAAAAATCGAAAAACCCAGAATACACCAGCTCTCTTTACACCTTAAAGAACTGGAGAATCAACAACAAATTAAGCCAAACCCACACACAAGAAGGGAAATAAATAATCAAGATTAGAGCAGAGATCAATGAAATAGAAACTAGAGATACAGTAGAACACATGATGCATTAAACATGCAACAGAAATGGATGCATTCCTGGAAACCTCTAAACTTCCAAACTTCCAAAACTGAATCATGAATAAATTGACAACCTGAATAGACCAATAGTTGATAACAATATTGAAGTAGTGATCAAAAACTTCCCCCCGAAACAAAAGTCCAGGACCTGATAGATTCCCTGCAGAATTTTACCAAACATTCAAAGAAGAAATAATACCTATTCTCCTGAAGCTGTTTCAAAAAGTAGAAACAGAAGGAAAAATTCCAGACTCTTTCTCTGAGGACAGTATTACCTTGATCTCAAAACCAGGCAAAGACCCCATTAAAAAGGAGAATTTCAGACCAATATCCCTGATGAATATGGATGCCAAGATTCTCAAAGAGATCCTAGCTAATAGGATACAACAGTACATTAAAGAGATTATCCACCACAACCAGGTGGGATTTATCCTTGGGATGCAAGTGTGGTTCAACAATCACAAATCTATCAATGTGATAGAAACAAATTAATAGGAGAAGAGAGAAGAACCTCATGGCCCTCTCAATTGATGCAGAAAAAGCATTTGACAAAATTCAGCATCCTTTCCTGATCAAAACCCTTCAGAGTATAGGGATAGAGGAAACATTCCTCAATTTCATAAAATCCATCTATGAAAAACCCACAGCAAATATCATTCTCAAAGGGAAAAGCTGAGAGCTTTCCCATTGAGATCAGGAACATGACAAGGATGCCCATGCTTGCCACTATTGTTCAACATAATACTAGAAGTCCTAACAAAAACAATCAGACAAAAAAAAAAAAAAAAGAAAAGAAATAAAATGTATTCAAATTGGCGATGAAGAAGTGAAATTCTCTCTTCTCATATGACATGATACTTTATATGGAAAAACCAAAAGGCTCCACCCCCAAATTACTATAGCAATTCATACAGCAATTCAGTAATGTGGCAGGATACAAAGTCAATGTACAGAAATCAATTGCTTTCTTATACACTAACAATGAAACTGGAGAAAGGGAAATTAGAGAATCAATTCCATTTACAAACACCAAAAACCATAAGATACCTTGGAGTAAACCTAACCAAAGAAGTAAAGGATCTATACTTGAGGAACTACAGAACACTCATGAAAGAAATTGAAGAAGACACAAAAAGATATAAAAACACCCCATGCTCATGGATTGGAAGAATAAACATTGTTAAAATGTTTGTGCTGCCTAGAGCAATCTATACTTTTAATGTCTTCCCAATCAAAATTCCATCAGCATTTTTCAAAGGGCTGGAATAAACAATCCTGAAATTTGTATGGAACCAGAAAAGACCCTGAATCACCAAGGGAATGTTGAAAAAGAGAAACAAAACTGGGGCATCATGTTGCCTGATTTCAAGCTTTATTACAAAGTTGTGATCACCAAGAGAGCATTTTACTGGCACAAAAACAGACACAAAGACCATTGAAACACAAAAGAGAGCTCAGATATGGACCCTAAACTCTATGGTCAAATAATCTTTGACAAAGCAGGGGAAAAATATCCAGTGGTGGGGGGGGAGGGGGATTGGGGAACAGTCTCTTCAATAAATGGTACTGGGAAAATTGGACAGCTATATACAGAAGAATGGAACTGGAACGTTCTCTTATACCATACACAAGATAAACACATAGTGAATAAAAGACCTCAATGTGAGACACGAAGACATCAAAATCCTAGAGGAGAACATAGGCAGTATCCTTTTTAACACTGGCTACAGCAAATTCTTTCAAGACCCATCTCCAAAAACAAGGGAAACAAAAGCAAAAAATGAATTTTTGGGACTTCATCAAGATTAAAAACCTTCTGCATAGTAAAGGACACAGTCAGCAAAACAAAGAGGCAACCCATGGAATGGGAGAAAATATTTGCAAATAACATTACAGAAAAAGATCCAAGATCTATAAAGAACTTCTCGAATTCAACACCCAAAAAACAGATAATCAAATCAAAAAATGGGCAGAAGACATGAACAGACATTTCTCTAATGAAGATGTAAAATGGCTAACAGACACATGAAAAAATGTTCATCATCATTAGCCATCAGGGAAATTCAAGTCAAAACCATATTGAGATACCACCAAAAATTACACCAGTTAGAATAGCAAAAGTTAACAAGGCAAGAAACAACAAATGGAGAGGATGTAAGAAAGGGGAACACTCTTACACTGTTGCTGGGAATGCAAGTTGGTGCAGCTACTTTGGAAAACAGTGTGGAGGTGCCTCAAAAAAATTAAAAATAGAGCTGTCCTATGAACCAGCAATTGCACTACTGGGTATTTAACCAAAGATACAGAGGTAGTGAAAAGAAGATCCGTGTGCACCCCAGTGTTCATAGCAGCAATGTCCACAATAGCCAAACTGTAAAAAGAGACAAGATGTCCTTCAGCAGTTGAATGGCTAAAGATGTGGTCCATATATACAATGGAATATTACTCAGCCATCAGAAATGATGAATACCCAGCTTTTGCATCAACATGGATGGGACTGGAGGAGATTATGCTGAGTGAAGTAAGTCAAGCAGAGAAAGCCAATTATCATATGGTTTCACTTACTTGTGGAACATAAGGAATAGCATGGAGGACATTAAGAGAAGAAGGGAAAAATAAAGGGGGAAAATCGGATGGGGAGAGAAACCAGGAGAGACTGTGGACTCAGAGAAACAAACCGAGGGTTTTAGAGGGGAGGCAGTGGGGGATGAGTTGGTTCAGTGATGGGCATAAAGGAGGGCACATATTGCATGAGGCACTGGGTGATATACGTAAACAATGAATCTTGGAACACTACATCAAAAACCAATGACGTACTCCTCTCCATCTCCCCATGTCCTCCGTGTTATTTCTTATGCTCCACAGATGGGTGAAACCATATGATAATTGACTCTCTCTGCTTGATTTATTTCACTCAGCATAATCTCTTCCAGTCCCGTCCATGTTGCTAAAAAAGTTGGGCATTCATCCTTTCTGATGGAGGCATAATACTCCATAGTGTATATGGACCACATCTTCCTTATCCATTTGCCTGTTGAAGGGCATCTTGGTTCTTTCCACAGTTTGGTGACTGTGGCCATTGCTGCTATGAACATTGGGGTACAGATGGCCCTTCTTTTCATTACATATGGATCTTCAGGGTAAATACCCAGCATTGTAATTGCAGGATCATGGGAAGCTCTATTTTTAATTTCTTAAGGAATCTCCACACTGTTTTCCAAAGTGACTGTATCAACTTGCATTCCCAACAGTGTAAGAGGGTTCCCCTTTCTCCACATCCTCTCCAACACACATTATCTTCTTAATTTTGGCCATTCTAACTGGTGTAAGGTGGTATCTCAATGTAGTTTTGATTTAAATCTCCTTGATGGCTAGTGAAATAACATTTTTTCATGTGTCTGTTAGCTATTTGTATGTTTTCATTGGAGAAGTGCCTGTTCATGTTTTCTGCCCATTTTTTGATGTGATTATCTGTTTTGTGTGTGTTGAGTTTGAGGAGTTCTTTACAGATCCGGGACATCAGCCTTTTGTTTGTACTGTCATTTGTGAATATCTTCTCCCATTCCGTGGATTGCCTCTTTGTTTTGTTGACTGTTTCCTTTGCTGTGCAGAAGCTTTTGACCTTGATGAAGTCCCCCAAATTCATTTTTGCTTTTGTTTCCTTTGCCGTTGGAGACATATCTTGAAAGAAGTTGCTATGGCTGATATCGAAGAGGTTACTGCCTATGTTCTCCTCTAGAATTCTGATGGATTCCTGCCTCAAGTTGAGGTCTTTTATCCATTTCAAGTCTATCTTTGTGTATGGTGTAAGAGAATGATCGAGTTTCATTCTTCTACATATAGCTGTCCAATTTTCCCAGCACCATTTATTGAAGAGACTTTTTTCCACTGTATATTTTTTCCTGCTTTGGTGAAGATTATTTGACCATAGAGTTGAGGGTCCATATCTGGGCTCTCTACTCTGTTCCACTGGCCTATGTGTCTGTTTTTATACCAGTACCATGCTGTCTTGGTGATCACAGCTTTGTAGTAAAGCTTGAAATTAGGCAATGTGATGTCCCAGTTTTGTTTTCTTTTTCAACACTTCCTTAGCAATTTGGGGTCTCTACTGATTCCATACAAATTTTAGAATTGTTTCCTCCAGCTCTTTGAAAAACGCTTGTGGAATTTTGATCAGAACGGCATTCAAAGTATGGATTGCTCTAGGCAGTATAGACATTTTTTTTTAATTTTATTTTTTATAAACATATAATGTATTTTTATCCCCAGGGGTACAGGTCTGAGAATCGCCAGGTTTACACACTTCACAGCACTCACCATACCCTCCCCGATGTCCATAACCCCACCCCCCTCTCCCAATCCCCCTCCCCCTATCAACCCTCAGTTTGTTTTGTGAGATTAAGAGTCACTTATGGTTTGTCTCCCTCCCAATCCCATCTTGTTTCATTTACTATTCTCCTACCCACTTAACCCCCATGTTGCATCTCCTCTCCCTCATATCAGGGAGATCATATGATAGTTGTCTTTCTCCGATTGACTTATTTCGCTAAGCATGATAACCTCTAGTTCCATCCACGTCGTCGCAAATGGCAAGATTTCATTTCTTTTGATGGCTGCATAGTATTCCATTGTGTATATATACCACTTCTTCTTTATCCATTCGTCTGTTGATGGACATCTAGGTTCTTTCCATAGTTTGGCTATTGTAGACATTGCTGCTATATACATTCAGGTGTACGTGCCCCTTCGGATCACTACATTTGTATCTTTAGGGTAAATACCCAGCAGTGCAATTGCTGGGTCATAGGGTAGTTCTATTTTCAACATTTTGAGGAACCTCCATGCTGTTTTCCAGAGTGGTTGCACCACCTTGCATTCCCACCAACAGCGTAGGAGGGTTCCCCTTTCTGCACATCTTCGCCAGCATCTGTCATTTCCTGACTTGTTCATTGTAGCCATTCTGACTGGTGTGAGGTGATATCTCATTGTGGTTTTGATTTGTATTTCCCTGATGCCGAGTGATATGGAGCACTTTTTCATGTGTCTGTTGGCCATCTGGATGTCTTCTTTGCAGAAATGTCTGTTCATGTCCTCTGCCCATTTCTTGATTGGATTATTTGTTCTTTGGGTGTTGAGTTTGCTAAGTTCTCTATAGGTTTTGGACACTAGCCCTTTATCTGATATGTCATTTGCAAATATCGTCTCCCATTCTGTCAGTTGTCTTTTGGTTTTGTTAACTGTTTCCTTTGCTGTGCAAAAGCTTTTGATCTTGATGAAATCCCAATAGTTCATTTTTGCCCTTGCTTCCCTTGACTTTGGCGATGTTCCTAGGAAGATGTTGCTACGGCTGAGGTCGAAGAGGTTGCTGCCTGTGTTCTCCTCAAGGATTTTGATGGATTCCTTTCTCACATTGAGGTCCTTCATCCATTTTGAGTCTATTTTCGTGTGTGGTGTAAGGAAATGATCCAATTTCATTTTTCTGCATGTGGCTGTCCAATTTTCCTAGCACCATTTATTGAAGAGGCTGTCTTTTTTCCATTGGACATTCTTTCCTGCTTTGTCGAAGATTAGTTGACCATAGAGTTGAGGGTCTACTTCTGGGCTCTCTATTCTGTTCCATTGATCTATGTGTCTGTTTTTGTGCCAGTACCATGCTGTCTTGATGATGGCAGCTTTGTAATAGAGCTTGAAGTCCGGAATTGTGATGCCACCAACTTTGGCTTTCTTTTTCAATATTCCTTTGGCTGTTCGAGGTCTTTTCTGGTTCCATATAAATTTTAGGATTATTTGTTCCATTTCTTTGAAAAAAATGGATGGTACTTTGATAGGAATTGCACTAAATGTGTAGATTGCTTTAGGTAGCATAGACATTTTCACAGTATTTGTTCTTCCAATCCAGGAGCATGGAACATTTTTCCATTTCTTTGTGTCTTCCTCAATTTCTTTCATGAGTACTTTATAGTTTTCTGTGTATAGATTCTCAGTCTCTTTGGTTAGGTGTATTCCTAGGTATCTTATAGTTTTGGGTGCAATTGTAAATGGGATGGACTCCTTAATTTCTCTTTCATCTGTCTTGTTGTTGGTGTAGAGAAATGCAACTGATTTCTGTGCATTGATTTTATATCCTGACACTTTACTGAATTCCTGTACAAGTTCTAGCAGTTTTGGAGTGGAGTCTTTTGGGTTTTCCACAGATAGTATCATATCATCTGCGAAGAGTGATAGTTTGACTTCTTCTTTGCCAATTTGGATGCCTTTAATTTCTTTTTGTTGTCTGATTGCTGAAGCTAGGACTTCTAGTACTATGTTGAATAGCAGTGGTGATAGCGGACATCCCTGCCGTGTTCCTGACCTTAGGGGAAAAGCTTTCAGTTTTTCTCCATTGAGAATGATATTTGCGGTGGGTTTTTCATAGATGACTTTGATAATATTGAGGTATGTGCCCTCTATCCCTACACTTTGAAGAGTTTTGATCAGGAAGGGATGCTGTACTTTGTCAAATGCTTTTTCAGCATCTATGGAGAGTATCATATGGTTCTTTTTCTTTCTTTTATTAATGTGTTGTATCACATTGATTGATTTGCGGATGTTGAACCAACCTTGCAGCCCTGGAATAAATCCCACTTGGTCATGGTGAATAATCCTTTTAATGTACTGTTGAATTCTATTGGCTAGTATTTTGGTGAGAATTTTTGCATCTGTGTTCATCAAGGATATTGGTCTGTAGTTCTCTTTTTTGATGGGATCCTTGTCTGGTTTTGGGATCAAGGTGATGCTGGCCTCATAAAATGAGTTTGGAAGTTTTCCTTCCATTTCTATTTTTTGGAACAGTTTCAGGAGAATAGGAATTAGTTCTTCCTTAAATGTTTGGTAGAATTCCCCCGGGAAGCCGTCTGGCCGTGGGCTTTTGTTTGTTTGGAGATTTTTGATGACTGTTTCAATCTCTTTACTGGTTATGGGTCTGTTCAGGCTTTCTATTTCTTCCTGGTTCAGTTGTGGTAGTTTATATGTCTCTAGGAATGCATCCATTTCTTCCAGATTGTCAAATTGGTTGGCATAGTGTTGCTCATAATATGTTCTTATGATTGTCTGTATTTCTTTGGTGTTAGTTGTGATCTCTCCTCTTTCATTCATGATTTTATTTATTTGGGTCCTTTCTCTTTTCTTTTTGATAAGTCTGGCCAGGGGTTTATCAATCTTATTAATTCTTTCAAAGAACCAGCTCCTAGTTTCATTGATTTGTTCTATTGTTTTTTTGGTTTCTATTTCATTGATTTCTGCTCTGATCTTTATGATTTCTCTTCTCCTGCTCGGTTTAGGGTTTCTTTCTTGTTCTTTCTCCAGCTCCTTTAGGTGTAGGGTTAGGTTGTGAACCTGAGACCTTTCTTGTTTCTTGAGAAAGGCTTGTACCACTATATATTTTCCTCTCAGGACTGCCTTTGTTGTGTCCCCCAGATTTTGAACTGTTGTGTTTTCATTATCATTTGTTTCCATGAATTTTTTCAATTCTTCTTTTATTTCCTGGTTGACCCATTCATTCTTTAGAAGGATGCTGTTTAGTCTTCATGTATTTGTGTTCTTTCCAAATTTCCTCTTGTGATTGAGTTCTAGCTTCAGAGCATTGTGGTCTGAAAATATGCAGGGAATGATCCCAATCTTTTGATACCGGTTGAGACCTGATTTAGGACCCAGGATGTGATCTATTCTGGAGAATGTTCCATGTGCACTAGAGAAGAATGTGTATTCTGTTGCTTTGGGATGAAATGTTCTGAATATATCTGTGATGTCCATCTGGTCCAGTGTGTCATTTAAGGCCTTTATTTCCTTGTTGATCTTTTGCTTGGAGGATCTGTCCATTTCAGTGAGGGGAGTGTTAAAGTCCCCTACTATTATTGTATTATTGTCGATGTGTTTCTTTGATTTTGTTATTAATTGGTTTATATAGTTGCCTGTTCCCACGTTAGGTGCATAGATATTTACAATTGTTAGATCTTCTTGTTGGACAGATCCTTTGAGTATGATATAGTGTCCTTCCTCATCTCTTATTATAGTCTTTGGCTTAAAATCTAATGGATCTGATATAAGGATTGCCACTCTTGCTTTCTTCTGATGTCCATTAGCATGGTAAATTGTTTTCCACCCCCTCACTTTAAATCTGGAGGTGTCTTCTGATCTAAAATGAGTTTCTTGTAGGCAACATATAGATGGGTTTTGTCTTTTTTATCCATTCTGATACCCTGTGTCTTTTGATTGGGGCATTTAGCTCATTAACATTCAGGGTAACTATTGAGAGATATGAATTTTGTGCCATTGTATTGCCTGTAAGGTGACTATTATTGTATATTGTCTCCGTTCCTTTCTGATCTACTACTTTTAGGGTCTCTCTTTGCTTAGAGGACCCCTTTCAATATTTCCTGTAGAGCTGGTTTGGTATTTGCAAATTCTTTCAGTTTTTGTTTGTCCTGGAAGCTTTTAATCTCTCCTTCTATTTTCAATTATAGCCTAGCTGGATATACTATTCTTGGCTGCATGTTTTTCTCGTTTATTGCTCTGAATATATCATGCCAGTTCTTCTGGCCTGCCAGGTCTCTGTGCATAAGTCTGCTGCCAGTCTAATATTTTTACCATTGTATGTTATAGACTTCTTTTCCTGGGCTGCTTTCAGGATTTTCTCTTTCTCACTAAGACTTGTAAATTTTACCATGAGGTGACGGGGTGTGGACCTATTCTTATTGATTTTGAGGGGGGTTCTCTGAACCTCCTGGATTTTGATGCTTGTTCCCTTTGCCATATTGGGGAAATTCTCTCCAATAATTCTCTCCAGTATACCTTCTGCTCCCCTCTCTCTTTCTTCTTCTTCTGGAATCCCAATTATTCTAATGTTGTTTTGTCTTATGTTGTCACTTACCTCTCGAATTCTCCCCTCGTGGTCCATAGCTGTTTGTTCCTCTTTTGCTCGGCTTCTTTATTCTCTGTCATTTGGTCTTCTATATCGCTAATTCTTTCTTCTGCCTCATTTATCCTAGCAGTGAGAGCCTCCCTTTTTGATTGTACCTCATTAATAGCTTTTTTTATTTCAACTTGGTTAGATTTTAGTTCTTTTATTTCTCCAGAAAGGCCTTTTATATCTCCCGAGAGGGTTTCTCTAATGTCTTCCATGCCTTTTTGAACCCAGCTAGAACCTTGAGAATCGTCATTCTGAACTCTAGATCTGACATATTACCAATGTCTGTATTGTTTAGGTCCCTAGCCTTTGGTACTGCCTCCTGTTCTTTTTTTGTGTGTGAATTTTTCCGCCTTGTCATTTTGTCCAGATAAGAGTATATGAAGGAGCAAGTAAAATATTAATAGGGTGGCAACAACCCCAGGAAAATATGCTTTAGCGAAATCAGAAGAGATCCCAAATCGTGAGGGGGGAGAAAGGGGATAAAAAGAGGTTCAGAAAGAAAAAAAAAAAAAGGAAACAATTAAAAGAAGTAAACCAATAAAGAAAAAGTATAAAAAGGAAATATATATATATATATATATTAGATAAACTAGTTAAAAAACGTTAAAAAAGAAAAGGGTAAACGTTAAAAAAATTTAGCAGAAGAAAAAAAAATTGAAAAAGAAAAAAAAATTAAATTAACTGCAAGCCTAAAGAATCATGGGGAGAAAGCCATGAGTTCGTGATTTGCTTTCTCCTCCTCTGGAATTCCGCTGCTCTCCTTGGTATTGAACCTGCACTCCTTGGTAGGTGAACTTGGTCCTGGCTGGGTTTCTTGTTGATCTTCTGTGGGAGGGGCCTGTTGTAGTGATTCTCAAGCATCTTTGCCCCAGGCAGAGTTGCACCGCCCTTACCAAGGGCCGGGCTGAGTAATCCGCTCGGGTTTGCTTTCGGGAGCTTTTGTTCCCTGAGTGCTTTCTGTAGAGTTCCGGAGGACGGGAATGAAGATGGCGGCCTCCCAGTCTCAGGCCCGGAGGAGCCAAGAGCCCGGGTCCCCACTCTTCAGTGCACCCTCAGAGAACAGCGCCCAATTACTCCCGTCACCCTGGCCTCCGGTCGTGCTTCGAGCTCCCCGAGCCAGTGACCGGTTCAAGGTAACCCCGAGCTTAGAGCTCACTCCTTGGCTCTGTCTCTGTAGCCAGCTTCCCCGTTCTAATACCTGTATGCTCTCCGACACTCAGACACCCCTGATTCTTCTGTGACCCTGTGGGACCTGAGGCCATGCTGACCCCTTGTGGGCTTCACCCCGGTTAAGCCTCTGGAGCGATGTCCCTCAGAGGAACAGACTTTTAAAAGTCCTGATTTTGTGCTCCATTGCTCCGCCGCTAGCCAGGAGCCGGCCCCTCCCCCCTCGGTCTATCTTCCCGTCGCTTTGGATTCACTTCTCCGCTAGTCCTACCTTTCAGAAAGTGGTTGATTTTCTGTTTCTAGAATTGCTGTTCTTCTTCTCTTCAATCTCCCGTTGGATTTGTAGGTGTTTGCAATCTTTAGATAAGCTATCTAGCTGATCTCCTGCTACCTGAAGTAGTCTCAGCCTGCTACTTCTCCACCATCTTGACTCCTCCCCCAGTATAGTCATTTTAACAATGTGTATTCTTCCAATCCATGAGCATGGAATGGTCTTCCATCATTTTGTGTCTTCTTTGATTTCTTTAAGAGTGTTCTGAGGTTCCTCAAGTACAGATCCTTTACCTCTTTGGGTAGGTTTATTCCCAGGATCTTATGGTTCTTGGTGCTATAGTAATTGGAATCGATTCTCTAATTTCACTTTCTGTATTTTCATTGTTAGTGTATAAGAAAGCAACTGATTTCTATACATTGACTTTGTATCCTGCCTCATTACTGAATTGCTGTATGAGTTCTAGTAGTTTGGGGGTGGAGTCTTTTGATTTTCCCATATAAAGTATCATGTCATCTGCACAGAGAGAGAGTTTGACTTCTTCTTTGCTGATTTGAATACCTTTTATTTCTCTTTGTTGTCTGATTGCTGTTGCTAGAACTTCTAATAATATGTTGAACAAGATTGGTGAGAGTGGGCATCCTTGTCATGTTCCTGATCTCAACAGGAAGGCTGTGAGCTTTTTCCCATTGAGGATGATATTTATGTGTGTTTTTCATAGATAAACTTTATGAAGTTTAGGAATGTTCCCTCTATCCCTATACTTTGAAGCATTTTAATCAGGAAGGGATGCTCAATTTTGTCAAATGCTTTTTCTGCATCAACTGAGAGGACCATGTGGTTCTTCTCTCTTCCCTTATTGATTTTTTCTGTCACATTGATTGATTTGTGAATGTTGAAACCCAGGGATGAATCCTACCTGGTCATGGTGGATAATCTTTTTAATGTGCTGTTGGATCCTATTAGCTAGAATCTTGTGAGAAACTTAGCATCCATATTCATCAGGGATATTGGTCTGAAATTCTCCTTTTGGTGGGGTCTTTGTCTTGTTTGGGGCTCAGGATAATGCTGGCTTCATAAAAAGAGTCTAGAAGTTTTCCTTCTGCTTCAATTTTTTGAAACAGCTTCAGGAGAATAGGTGTTATTTCATTTTTGAAAGTTTGGTAGAATTCCCCAGGGAATCCATCTGGTACTGGGCTCTTCTTTTTTGGGAAGTTTTTGATCACTGCTTCAATCTCATTTCTAGATATTGGTCTATTCAGGTTGTCAATCTCTTCCTGATTCAATTTTGGAAGTTTATAGTTTTCTAGGAGTGAATCAATTTCATCAAGATTGCTTAACTTATTGGCATATAACTGTGGATAATAATTTCTGATGATTTTTTCTATTTCCTTGGTGTTAGTTGTGATCTGACCCTTTTCATTCATAATTTTATTAATTTGGGCCTTCTCTCTTTTCTTTTGGATTAGTTTGGCCAATGGTTTATCGATCTTATTGATTCTTTTGAAAAAAAAAAAAAGCTTCTAGTTTCATTGATGCGTTCTACTGTATCTCTAGTTTCTATCTCATTGATTTCTCCTCTAATCTTGATTATTTCCATTCTTGTGTGTGGAGTTGGATTAATTTGTTGTTGATTCTCCAGGTCTTTAAGGTGTAGAGAGAGCTGGTGTTCTGGACTTTTCAATTTTTTTGAGGGAGGCTTGGATGACTATGTATTACCCCCTTAGGACCGCCTTTGCTGTATCCCATAAGTTTTGGACTGAAGTGTCTTCATTCTCATTGGTTTCCATGAATTGCTTAAGTTCTTCTTTGATTTCCTGGTTGATCCAAAGATTCTTAAGCAACGTGTTCTTTAGCTTCCAAGTGTTTGAATTCTTTCCATACTTTTCCTTATGGTAGACCTTCAGTTTCAAAGCATTGTGATCTGAGAATATACCATCTTTTGGCATTGGTTGAGCCCTGATTTGTGACCCAGTATATAGTCTATTCTGGAGAAGGTTCCATGTGCACTAGAGAAGAATGAGCATTCTTTTATTTTAGGGTGGAAAGTTCTGTTTGAGGTCTATCTGGTCCAATGTGTCATTCAATGCTAGTTTCTTTTTTGATTTTCTGCTTGGATGATCTATGTATTACTGAGAGTGGCATGTTAAGATCCCCTACTATTAATGTATTCATATCAATATGACTCTTTATCCTCATTAACAGTTGGCTTATGTATTTGGATGCTCCCATAATAGGGGCATAAATATTTACAATTGTAAATAGATCTTCTTGGTGGATATACACTTTAAGAATGACACAGTGTCCTTCTGAATCTCTGACTACAGTCTTTAGTTTAAAATCTCATTTATTTGATATGAGAATTGCTACCTCAGCCTTCTTTTGAGGTCCATTGGCATGAAAGATGCTTCCCTATCTCTTCACTTTCAGTTTGGTTGTATCTCTAGGTTCAAATGGGTCTCTTGGAGACATCATATGGATGGGTCCTGTCATTTTATCCAATCTGCAAACCTGTGTCATTTTATGGGCACATTTAGCACATTCACCTTGACAGTGATTATTGAGAGATACGTTTTTATTGACATTGTGTTACCTGTGAAATCTTTGTTTCTATAGATTGTCTCCATACATTTCTGTTCAATGATATTCCTTGGTTTCTTTTCCTCTTTTATAGAAACCCCCACTCCCCCTTAATATTTCTTGCAGTGTCGGCTTGGTGGTCACATACTCTTTTAAACCCTACTGGTCTTGGAGGCTCTTTATCTCTCCATCCATTTTGAATGTCAGTCTTGCTGCATGTTTTTCTCATTTAGTGCCCTGAATACATCTTGCCAGCCCTTTCTGGCTTGTCAGGTTTCTGTGGACAGGTCTGACATTATTCTGATGGGCTTTCCTCTGTAAGTAAGGGATTTCTTCCCCCTAGCTGCTCTCAGGAGCTCTTGTCTAAAATTATGATTCATCATTTTCACAATCAGGTGTCTTGAGGTCTTTCTAGATTCTATGATCTTGGGGGGAGACCTTTCTGTCTCTAGCACACAAACACTGGTTCCATTCACCAGATTGGTAAAATTTTCATGGAGAATTTATTCAACTATATCTTCTAGTCTTCTTTCTTTCTCCTCCCCCTCAGGAATTCCAATAATTCTGATGTTGGAATGTTTCATGGCATCATTTATTTCCACAATTCTTTTTTCAGGACTTCTAAGCTGTTTGTTCCAGGCTTCCTCCTGATCCCTTTTCTCTATCTCTTTGTCCTTCAGATCACTAATTCTATCTTCTGTCTCACTTACCCTAGCTTTTAGAGAATTTAGATTAGATTGGAACTCATTGAGTGCATTGTTGACATCATGCCTGGTGGCTTTCACTTCTTCCCTAGTCAATTCTATTTTGTCATCAAAGGCTTTCTTCAACCTAGCTATTGCCTGGATAATTGTTAGCCTGCATTCCCTTTTCGACATACTGTTTATGTCCATATCCAATAGCTCTGATGGAGAGGGCCCAGTCTCTGAATTTTTCTTCTCTTGGGCATTTCTCTTCCTAGTCATTTTGATGAGAGATAGCTGAATGGATGTGTAGCTGAATGTATCAACCATGGTGCAGGCAAGGTGCACTCTGGAACGCTTCTGAGCAATCGAGAGTTCCCACCAAAAAGAAAGAAAAAAGAAGAAAAAGAGAGAGAGAGAGAGACAGGGAAAGAAAAAAAAAAGAAAGATAAAATAAAAGAGAAGGCCTAGCCCAAATGGGCCCCACAGGTAAAATTTATGCAGTATAAAAACAAAAACAGACAAACAAAAGGACTGACAAATGTAGATGACAAGAGAAAAAAATAAGTAAATAAATTTAAAAAACAGCCCCATCAAAATGAACCCAAGTATAAGATTTATATACTACCAGAACAAAAACAAATACACAGAAACACTGACATAAGAAAAAGATGGGAGGGTGGTTATAAATTCTCAGTGTGGGCTAGGAATGTTATTTTTATTCTTCCTGGATGTATCTTGATATCTCGTTAACGGACTGAACTTTCCTGAGATAAAGAGGGATTAAAACTGGTTTACCTATAGAGGTAGCATTGACTGGGGAAAGGGGATTACCTTGAAGCTTATCTCTATATTATTATTTAAAAAAATAAATTAAAAAAATTAAAAAACAGAAAAGGAAAAGAAAAACACAGGTGTATGTATCAGAGTAGTGTGGGTTAAAAGGTTATTATGGAATTTGATTGTATGAACAGCTCATTGTGATGGTAAATAGGTAAAAAAAAATTATATTTAAAAAAAATGAAAAGAACCAGAATAGCAGGAATGCATTAAAAATAAAAGTTGTATCTATGAAGTAGTGGTGGTTGTCCTCTTGTTTTTATAAAAATTGTATCTATGAAGTAGTGGTGGTTGTCCTCTTGTTTTTTTTGTTGTTGTTGTTGTTGTTGTTTTTTTTTTTTTTTTTTTTTTTTCTGGCTTTCTGGGGTAGGGGCCTGCCACATGGTTTTTCAGGGAGTTGAGTTCTCTTGCCCCCATCAAGGGGCTGGGTTCTGAGGATACGGGATTTCCGGGCTTTTGTTCTCTGGAGGTTTTGTTTGTTTGTTTGTTAGCTTGTTTTTTCTCCCCATGGCAGCTTTTGGCAGTTCTTTGGAAGTTTAGAGGAAAGCTAACTGCACCCAGACCTCCATCTCAGAGAGAAGCCTCAGTCTGTTCCCCTCTGGGTGCTCCAGAGCACATAAATTCCCCCCTGCTGCTGGCAGAGCATGTCCCCACTCATGGTCTCTGAGGTCATAGGAACTCTTGCTTGTACCCAAAAGCATGAGAAATACTAGTCATGGCTGTTTGGGCAGCTCCAGACTGCCAGAGAGGTCCCAGGCAGAGATGGCACACTGAGATTTTCATGCTGGCCTGGGTTGAGAGTGCTTAGACTCTCCGGGTCCTAAAGAGTGCTGGCTGGCACCTGCACAGACCTATCTCAGGGGAGGGTGTGGGACACGACTCAGACCCTGGTCGTGCAGCATGCATACAGAGTGCAAAAGGCTGTGGTTCTGCCAGCTGATGTCCACAGTAAGCTCCCTTACCATCATGGGTGCCACCACCCAGATGCTCTCAGGTGCGCCGGTGGCCCAGGGACCAAGACCTGGCATCTTTGCTGCGCTCTCTGGTTTCCTGCCGGTGGTGGCCATCCTGGGTCTGTGGGCTTAAGTTCCTTTCCCTAACCACCCAATACACCAATTTCCCCTTAAGATCTTTTGCTCTTTTTGAGTTCTTTCAACCAGACTCCAAGTTAATGCTGGTCCCCTATCACAGGGCACTCTCGTATTGGGGTATTACTTTCCAATGGGTCACTTCTGGTGGCTCCCTCCCCCTTTTGTTTATCTTCTGATATCAGTCCAATGTTCCCACTCTGCTTTACCTGTTCACTGGCATCTTCTGCCCCCATAGAGATCCAGAAGTGTATAATTCTAATCTCAAGCTGATTTCATGGGTTATCAGAGTTCTTTGGTAGATAATCAGCTCATTTTAGGGGACAGGTTGAAACAGCACTTCCTCCTACTTCTCCGCCATCTTGTCTCTGTATAGTGTTTCTAATTCAGTTCTAGGTCCGATATAAGATCTGTAGGAATTCCTCTATCAGAGACTTCAGCCTCAGCTTTGTATATTACAATCTTAAACGTGCTGTAAGAGCTATAAGTAACGATTAAACAAATCTGTATATTATGATAAAAATGCACATCAACCAATCC
The DNA here is from genome assembly GCF_010015895.1 of Lontra canadensis. Lineage (NCBI taxonomy): Eukaryota > Metazoa > Chordata > Mammalia > Carnivora > Mustelidae > Lontra > Lontra canadensis. Next base: position 16,126,032 of record NW_022631027.1, read on the forward strand.
AACATATTAAGTATACAGCACTCTTTTAATACTTTGAAATATGTTATCTATATTTAAGTACAAAGTATAGTTTGGAAAATAAAATATTACTACATGATACATTAATGAAATTAGAGGAAAATATTTAAAGTTATGCAAATCAAAGTATGGATAATAGGTTGCTTGATTTCAAATGAAGGAGATAATGCATGTGCTGAAATGATCTGAGACAGATTTATGGAAAAGGAAGGTCTTGATATGGCTAAGAAAAATTTATAAGGAAGAGAAAAGAGTCATGGATATTCCAAGAAGAAAAAGGGAATGACAGAAGCACAAAGGAATGAGACTTCATGGCAAGGAATAGATTACTTGATTAGTTCTGGAGAAAAGAACTTTTAGGATACTAATGGAACATAGGTTGGAAAGGTAGAGTAAGACTAAAAACAGAATACGTTTTTCTGTCACGACTTTCCTATTAGGTTTGATATATTGATACCAGCAATGACATTTCTGAATATAAAGGATATCACTGTCTATGTAAGATAATGAAATTCTAGAAATTATCACTCATTATATTAATACGGAATTAGTTTATTAAGTTTTAGTGTATATTACCTTTATGGTTTGCTTCCCTCATCTCACCGTCTCCCAGCTATGTAGTTTAAATGAAACTGAATTCTGCAGTCCACTAGTTCATGGGTCTGCCAGTCTTTTTATTGTTTCAGATTTACATGAACCTGTATTTGACAGTCCTCACTCCAGGCTTCTATTGTCTTATGTTGAAATAATTGATTTTGAATGACAACCTGCTTCCTGCTTACTATTTTAACATCATTGGGGATAGAAATAATTGAATGATCCCTTGATTTAACTATCAATCAATTGGCACCTCAAGCATGCTATAAACCAAACAAAGCCTCTCAATCTGGAACTAATGATTTTTGTAATACTCCTGGCTTTGTAGAAGAAAGTTAATATATAAAATGCTTCCCTATAATATATGAGTATTAATATGTTTTAAAATTAAAATATGGAATTATATCCTGTAAAATTCTACTTCAGTGAGAATAAACCTATAATTTTCATTTGAGAGGAAAAACATTTGGTATATTGGCTTCCTTTTATTCTAAAGGTAACAAAACAATGAAGAAATGTATATGCATTTAATAAAAGCAGCTTAAAAAGGTAGAAAAAAAGGACTAATAGCTCAGTAGAAATTTTTCTGAGGAAGTGAATGTATCAGCAAAATGCAGTGTTATTTTACAGAGGCTTAATTTTAGAGATACTATACCGAAATATTTTAGAGCTACTGTATGCAGACTTAAATGCTTTCCAATATGGGCAAGTGGCATTTCTAATGGTGAACCTAAGACTTAGTTAGAAATTCCCACTCAACAGCCTGAAATGGGACAGAGGTATCCCAAAAAGATGAGCAAAACATCTCTAGAAAAAAACAAAGAAAGCAGAATATCTTTATCAGCAGAATATCTGAATCAATCCCAAGGGAAAGAGAAGAAGGAGCTAAGTTACATGTGCCCAGAATTTCTTTCTAAACATCAAGAAGATGTTGCCCTCTTCCTCTAGTGAGTGGAATAACACAGTGAAGCCAGAGTGTTCTGTGACTGTAGCTATTCCTTACGAAAACAAATAATGAGTAGGGAAAAATCATCTTCATTTTTTTGGTATTTTAGAAAGGTAATAAGTGTTTTATGTTAAAGTCAACAATTTAAAAGGAGAAAAGAAAGAAGGAGAAGAAAAAGAGTATGAAGAAAATAACTTCTGAATTGTAGTTTCTTTCTCTATTCTTTCATTATTCTTTGCTAGTGACATTTCAATAGAATTTCAGAGCTTTCTAGAGTAGTAAATTTGCATTGGAATTCCTTTGCATACCCCATGATTGTCTTTGGTCTTCTTTTCCTTTTTGGAGCCCTCCTATCCTTATGGAACAAGAAGAGCATCCTGCAGTTATGTGATTTTACTCTCCAAAATCCTTTCATTAAAACTTTTTCCCTTTTTGTTAACTCATGTCAAAGGTAACATGTTTGTCCTTCAAAAAAGATTCTAACTCCATTATAGTAAAAATAAAAGAAGGTTTACTGAGGAATGTTACAAACAAATATTATAGACAATTTGTTGTCCTACTGGGTGTTATGTTTTGACTAGCACACCTGGAGTGGGTGACCACTGAAAATACTTCAGTAAAAATTCCCCACCCCCAAATCCTAACAATGTGACATAAATATGGAGAAAGAACAGTAAATAAGTGACTCTGTTAAAAATGTGGCTTCTGGAATCCAGCTTCTGGTTAATACCTTTTCTCCCATTGAGTTTATTCAGACCTGTGGTGTCAGCTTGTTGGTAAGCTATCCAAACAGAAGAGGAAATGAGTCTTCAAAGAATACTGAATTTATCTCTCTTCATTGTTTCAAATATTTAGTTGATGTTAATCCTTTAATATAGTTTTTATTAAATAAATTAAAAATTTTAACTGAATTAAATTTTAATAGTTATTTAAAAATCTGGAGATAATGTCTTAACTTAAAGGTGTGACTTCAGTGATAGTAATTATTGACATCATAATGGTGAAAATATATAAGAAGTCTCTGGATAGTCTTCCAACCTCTAAGTGTCAGTCACTACCTACTATTTCCTTTTCCAATTAAGGTTAACAAATGTTCTGAATGTAAAAATCTGTCAATCATTTCTACCTATACATCAGCTGAAAAGTGGCATGAAAATATTTTTTAAAATTTTTTACTTATTAGTATCATGTGTATTCTACAGGTATAGACCCTTAAGAATGCAAATGACAAAGAATGGTTCATCTCCTCCCTCAAGAGTATCCTTCCCAAGGAAAAAAAAAAAATTAAAATAGACCATTTTTAACCTGATACATATTCTGGTAAGGAGATGATTAAAAGAGTGATAAGAAAAACACTTGCATTTCATAACATGATTATTTAGGCTGTGGGAGAAAGGAGTATTTCCTCTATGAGGCACAATTTAGCGTAATTATTTATTATTTTTAACCATTTATAGTTGGATTTAATTACTATATACATATATAAACAAATTACTTTTAGGAATAAGGAGAAAATTTGTATTTTTCTAGATAAGATGACTGTGTAGTGAATAGACTACAAACTTCTATGTTAATGTAGCAGAAAAATCCCCTCTCCCTCCGTAAAAACTGAAACTTTATGTGGAATTTCACTGTATAAAAACCTAGCAATGAGAGTTCTCTAAAGTTGCAGTGGGATGGGGTGAGGAACTGGAAAATTTTCCCCCATCTTCTCCCTCCCTATTCAGAACAGCCTGACAGCACCTAGAGGGGCATGATACATTGTTTATAAACTTAAGTATGGGAAGAAATCTATAAAATGCATTTTTAAGATATTTTTTAAATTTTACTATCTTATGTGGAAAAATTTTTGAGCAGCGTAAGAGTTAAATTGTGTTAAATTGTAAAACATGTTACATGTCAAAATTTTCTTACTATTTTTAACTGCACCATTTTTATATAATATGCTATATTGAAAAATAAGTGGAATATAACTCACAAGTAAGGTAAAAAGTTTAATGTTTAGTTTTCTGCTGCAATAATGCTGCACAATCAATGATTTCAAGATCTCAGTAACTTAAAACAACAAATGTTTATTTTTCTTGTCTTCAGGTTATTTGGGGAGACTGGTTCATGCTGCAGTTACCTGGGATTGACTCTAGGCTATGGGGTAAAGTCAAGTCTGTTCATTTTCTTCAATCAGTGACTACTCCAGATATGTTCTTTTCATGCTACAAGGCGGAAATACAAGGAACTAAGACGCTGAAAGGACATTTAAGAATTTGCTTGCCTCAATACGTAAAAATTCCACTGGTCAAAAGAAGACACATGGACAAGCCCAGTATCAATTGATTGAGTGGGAAAGTACTCTGTATATTCTAATAGGAATTGCAAAGACATACAGCAAAAAACATGGGTATATATTTCTCTAACACTGACAATTAAAGAGTTTGGAATAACAACCCAAATGAAAAAATCAAAGGAAAACAAAATAAAAAAAAAAACAACTCAGATTTTATCATGAACATTTCAGGACAAGTATGATTCTGAATTCAGAATTGGCAATGTCTTAGACAGCATTACATGCATGTGCACACTTTCCACTACCATAATTCTAAGATTTTAGAGTTCCCTTTTATAATTATTTTGGTTAGCAATAACTTTAGTGATAGTATCTTTTAGGGCCACCTGAACCAGAAGTTTTCAACATATGCATGTGATGAATATTTATTGTTTATTGCTGTCAAAGATCATTTCTTTCTTTATTGGTAACAATACATCACCTCCCGTTAATAAACCACCTAGAGACCATGTTTCACCCAAGCTGTGAAGGCACAGTTGAGCTCATTTCTCATCTTCAGGGGAAGGAATGTGATCTATGTTGATTATTATCACAACATCCCATTTCCTTCTCACAATGTTTGGGTTCCAGGATAGGCTTAAAAATCAAGCCAAATCAATTAAGAGTCACCCTTTGGTCTTTGGCTTAAACTGCTGGGAAAGAGCTCCTTCTTTTTTTGTTTTTTTCCAAGTTTGCCAATCTGTTAGGAAGTAAGTTTGACACTATGTTTGAACAGCTTTGACACTGTATGGGAAAAGCTTGACTGAATATACCCAAGATATAGTAAGGCTGAGCCAAGAGATGGAGAGAGAAAATGTTTTGAGGTTTTTCTGAGCTGCTAATTCCAGTCTGAAGCCATCTGTATCCCTGTATTTCCCAGCCATAAAACTAAAAAATTTTCATTGTGCTTGAGTCAGTTTGTCCCTTGAAACCCACTCCATTCATACTAATACTTATTGCTATTTTAGGTTCTGTAGGGTCTCCAAAATCCTCCCTTCTCTCTGGACTCCTGTGTCATATCATCTTGATTGATACAGGACACACGTGTCCCTGCATCTTTCATGAATCATCTACTTTCTTATGATCTTAGTTTTTCACCATACTAATTCATTTGTTATTTTGTCTTAAAAGTGAAGACTTGCTGAATAAAATGGCTTTTTAACCAACATTTTAATTTCCTCAGTTAAGCATTCATATTAGTCCCAGATCTCAGTGAAAATGTCCCAAATTTTATGTATTTCATTGTATCTCTTAGATTCTAACTACATCTATTACTGTGTATTGACAGCTTTCCTTCCAAGTCTCTTAAATTCTCTGTCTGCAAGACTTGATGCCATATCTCATGGCTGAACATATTCTAAACCATGTGGTACCTGAAAATTTTTTGGTTTCCTCAATGCTTGTTAAGCTACCACGTGAAATTGCCTTTTGATCAATATAGATTGCCAGTCCCTTCCCTGCTGATGCTAAGTCTCCTTGTAAAAAGATCATGGTGTACTGAAGCCACACTTCTATGCCAAAACTACTAAGAGAGCTCATGTACTTACTGATGGTTGGGAACTCTTGATGGGTCAAAGTCTTGTTTTGAATTCCTTTCTCTCAATAATGATGAACATATAAGTCTTAAATCAGTATTGTCTTTTAATTAAAATATATCACAAAGATTATCAATTTATATGCATAGTTTCCTTCTCCAGACCTTACCAATTAATCTATGGGTACTTGTAAAAAAAAATTTTTTTTTTGAGTGATGGAGGCAATATTATGGTACTCAGAATTATTCCTTTCCTTTAACCCTTTGATCAGGTTTTGCCTTTCTATTTCTTGAGATTTTATTTACAGAGGGAGAGAGAGAGGGATAGGGGCAGAGGGAGAAGGAGAGAGAAAATCTTTAGTTTCCTTACCCAGCATGGAGCCAGACATGGGACTCGATCTCATGACCCTGAGGTCATGACCTGAGTGAAACCAAGAGTCGGATGCTTAACCAACTGAACCATCCAGGCGCCCCAGGTTTTGATTTTCTTTCTATGAGTTCTCTCCTCAAATTTTCTTGATTTTTTGGGAAAGAGAGAGGACTTGCCCCTTGCAGTCTTCTTCATTGGTGGAATTCTATCATTATTACAGCTTCTGGTCATGTTAAGAATCCACCACAAAAAAATAAATAAATAAATAAATAAAACATTTCAGATTGGTTATATTGGGTTAATGGGTTCTTATAGGCATTAAACTTACAGGCTAAATTAGCTTCATTATCCCATCCTATTCTCAGAATAGCAAGCAAATAGATCAATGAGGGTTAAGATCACAGAAGTTTAACACTAAGATAGAATGGAGTATACCTTGTAGGCATAGACAAGCAGGAACACTTCAGAATTCTCAATGGATCTGTCATTCTCTGATAGAAATTAGAGAACTATTAGAATTAATTAATTAATTAACTTATTTATTTACTGTGTGTGAGAGAGAGCGTGTGTATCAACTGGGAGAGGGACAGAGGAAGAACCAGACTCCCCCTTGGACAGGGAGCCTGATCGGGGGCTGGATCGCAGGATTGTGGGACATAACCTGAGTTGAAGGCAGAGGCTTAACTGGCTGAGACACCAGGTACCCTAATAGAATTATTTTGATCATCAGACTTACTCTTTGCTTCCTTTTTTGACTATCTGGGATGGTTATTTTGGGTCCACGTTAACACCTAACTCTGCTCCAAGCCACCTACCCTTGAGCACAACATATCAATAGTTCTACTGGGAATTGACTTATTGTTTTACTTAGTTACTTTGATGTATTTATTAGGTTACCAATATGGGTTTTATAACATTTAAATATGGCAAAGTTTATATTTTGAAATATACTTTGACTCAGTGCTGTGATAATTATTAGCATTTAATGACCTATCTTATTTGAACCCCAAATCTTTTTGCAACTACCCTGTTTTTGATGGTACACTTGCAGTTTCAAATTTTTGTTCCTATGAGATTCTGTGAGAGAGCGAACTATGTCGGGAAAGATGTAACGTTAAAACGCTGTCACTGAGGGGCTTGCTCAGATGCTCTATGGTGCAATAGTGGACTGAGTGAGTTAAAGTGTAAAGATCTTACATCTGGTCATATTTGGGCCCTGTGATAGTGTCCTAATGGAATAGAAGCCACAGAATTGCCTTCTCTATATTTAGTGTTTTGTTGTAACTGATATTCTGTGGTTGTGTGTATTATTAATATCTATTAACCTCAGAATAAAATGTCATATTGAAATTGTAAAGGGATATTGGGACTCTGCTAAAGAAGATTGCTTTTTCAGATGCAATGAGATGTAAAATGGAACCTCTGTTTCCTAGTGGTACATTTTATAAGAATTGGGTGTTACTTTAGGAATTCTGCACAGTTCTATCTTAGATACTTGATTCTATTAATATCAATCCTCTCTATAATTTAATTTGACTGGGATATTTCTTTTTCTCTTTCTCTCTCTCTTTTTATTTGACAAGTGTTATTTTTCTGAAGATTTTCTATTTCCCTTCCTAGAAAGAATAGTTTGTTTTCTTTTAACTCATTGCAAATAACATTTAAAGTCCATAGAGACTAATGAGATAGAAAGTACCAACATTATAATTGACATATAATAATTATTAGAATGAGAATAATAAAAGGATATTGTTTAAATATTTCTAGCACATTTTTGACAACAGTACAATGCACACATACTGGAAGAGAGACTAACACCAACAAGATAAAATGCTAGGTATGAGAGGTAAAAAGATAAACAAGGTACACTGAAGAGCCTGTCATTTACTGAAATCTGGCTAGTAGTTCCCGACAGATCAGAGAATTTTGCATCTTATCCTTCTGTAACCCAATAATATCTAAGAACGATAATTCAAAAATAGGAATAAAGAAGAATATAGTAAAATATAATGTTTTCCACATCTTTGAAATGAATTAAATTCCTTTTTGCTGCAGATAAAATTTCCCTCTGTAGATACTGATTTAGAATAGTTGAAAAGAAATCTAAACTTTAGTTCTATTTGTCTTTATTTACCCTTATATTTGTCTGCCTATTATTTAAGGTAATATCCAAAAATTATTTTAAAATTTAAGCATTTACTTTCCAAAAGTTTTTTTTTGTGTATTTTCAAAGTTAAATTGATAGGGTTTTTCTTAATTATAAAGTTTTAAAAACTGATTTACAAAAAAAAAAAACACATGACTTTGAAGCAAATCTTGTTTTTAGAAACTTCTTCAAATTGTAGAACTTTTAGTTACAACAATAGAAGACCTTTAAAACAATATTTCCATTTTCTTATGTTTGCTGATTACAAAGTTATTTCCACTCCAACCCCCCTGCTTGGTGAAAATAGAAAATAACAAGAACAAAAACCATAGGAAAAAAAATTCCCTTCATCTCTAATAAAATTGTGGGATTTCCAGACCAAATAATAAATAATAAGAACCAACACAGAAATACCAATCAAGTGGAATTTGGTATAATCTATAGAGGAAGTAGTACCACCAGATTTTGTACATGGGAGAAACCTCTTAGAAATATGGTGGTCTCTGACCTTAAAGGTCTAATCAAATATTTCTTTCTTTGAATAGTGAGTTACTAGAATATAGTGGGGGCGTTGAAACTACACAAATCCTATTCCATAGTGTGAGAATGGAAAAGCCACAAAGAAAATCTATCTTTTCCAGAAGAAGTTAATTGGAGTTGCAAGTAGTAGCAAGGAATATGCTTGATGATCAGCCTGATAATTGTATCAAGTCCATTTAGAGCTATCTAGAAGTAATTAAAGCAGTTACCTAAAATCTGTCAGATGCCCTGGTAGATGGCACAAGGTAGATGAGTTAGAATCCCTTTGTCAGCTATATTTCTGGGGAAAGGATCTACCGATACTTGGTGGGAGGAAGAAACTTTATCTTTCAAATGCCCTTTGTGGAGTGTCCAGGGGTAAGGGTTACCTATAGTAACAGGAATCTATAATCTATGAGGCATGGTGATGTCTTATAAATTATACAATGCTCATATTTAAAATGGAGATATTTTATATCTTAAAAGCTTCTGTGTATGAGGTGACTCTATGATCCTTATTTAGAGACCTTATCTATTGTTCTGAGCCAGATAGTCATATACAGTGCTGGAAGATGGGACCTGGGGAGCTGTTTTTGATATCTTAGGCTTTTCTCTGTTTTGTCTAAACCTCTTGACTGACTATAACTTTGAAATTATTAGTAAGATTGATGCTGAAATAAGATCTCTGACTTGATAATCCAGTTCCATGTTTGACTTGGGGAAACAAAATGGACTAACACTACAGAGGAAATCTATAACATAAGAAGCTTTATAATGAGCCATACAGATTTTCCGTTCATTCCAAAAACATATTTAGAAACAGGCAAAAGTACTATGAAGAAAACAAACAAATAAACTGACACAGAAAAGTTGGTGAAAAAAGTGTCTTGAGACAATGTACAGAAAATGATGTTGTCCCAGCTCACCTGGGCCACCTAAACTCAAACACACACATGCAAAATTTTAGCTAGATTGAGACCTACTCATAATAAAAGTCGTTAATAATAAAAAACTAAATGACACATGACCCATGTTAAGTAATTATAAAAGGTGGAAAGGAAGATAAACAAAAGATAGCAGTACAGAATCAATTCCTAAAAAACATCAAAAAATTTGGAAAAAGTAATTTAAAAACATAATTTATAATAACAACAAAACCACAAGGAATATAAGAATACATTAACAAAAATGGAAATTAACACTATAAGGAAAATTCTATAATGTTTTAAGATAATACAAAAAGGCAATGGAAATATATTTGTACATATGAGTAAGAAAATTAAATTTTCAGAAAATTATTCTGAAATTAAAAATGTGCTAACTAAAATTAAAAAAAAACTTAATAGAAAGTTGGAATGTAAAACTAAGGAAACATCTTAGGAAACAGAGGAAAAAGCAAGAGATAGAAAATAAAATAAAGAGAAAATTAGAAGATTATTTCAGGAATTTCATCATTTAATTATAGTGATTTCTGAAGAGACTATAGGAAAAACAGATAAAAGACAATTGGAGCTCAAGCATATGAGCATATAGATTAAAAATTGAAATGTTAAAAGAAATGCATATTGTAATACTTCAGAAAATTAAAGGGGAAAAGGGAGACAAACTTAATTTTTTTGGATTTCAATTTTCTTATCTGTCATTAAAGATACTACTTTTCATAAGTTTGTTATAAGGAATGAGTAGGCTAGTATAGAACTTGGAATAGAATTTAGAATTTAGGAGTGCTAAATTAATGTTAGGTATTATTAGAAAACTTATTAACAGCAACACTGGAAATTTAAACATAGTAGAACATTATCTTTAAAATCCTGAGGAGAATAATTTCTTTTTTTTTAAATTTTATTAATTTATTTGACAGAGAGAGATATCACAAGTAGAGAGGCAGGCAGAGAGAGGGAGAAGCAGGCTCCCTGCTGAGCAGAGAGCCCAATGTGGGGCTCGATCCCAGGACCCTGAGATTATGACCTGGGCTAAAGGCAGAGGCTTAACTCACTGAACCACCCAGATGCCCCAAGAATAATTTCTAACTTAGAATTTTGTAGCCGGCCAAATTATCAGTCATGATTTGTGGGGGAGAATAGATATTTATCCATGTGAAAACCTAAAATATTCTAATTCTCATGTACCTCTTTTTTTTTTTCCCCACCAAAATGAAGTGGTAAACTCAGAAGGACTAAAATTAGTTTTCTGAGATAGAATTAAACATGAAAAAGAGACTAACAGAATATTCAATATAATGGCAGAAAGTCTCCAGGCAGTAGGATTCCAGCAGGCTAGGGGTAAACCAGTAAGTACTGGATCAGGACAGTAGTGAGATTTGTGAGAAAGGTGTTTTTAGAAGAATAAACTTGATATATTATCTGACAGTTTTGGCCATGTGAATAATTTGATTAAAAAGCATTATATAGAGAACTATTAGAAGTTTGAGAAGACTTTAGTAGATATCTGTGTTTTTTAATTTTGTTTTGCTTTAAAGATATTATTTATTTATTTGAGAGAGAATAAATCATGGGGTGAGGGGGAAGGTCAGAGGGAGAGGAAGAAGCAGACTCCCTGTGGAGTGGTGAGCCTGACATGGGGCCTGAACCCAGGACTCTGAGATCATGACATGAGCTGAATCCAGATGCTTAGTTGACTGAGCCATCCAGGTGCCCCTTTAGTAGGTGTTTGAAGACTGTCAAGCAAGTAAAAATAAATTTAAAAATTAACCTGGAAAAGTAAAAATTATTGTCCAAGAAAGATAATGGAATGGTTGGCTCAGAATAAAAAAAATATTTATATAGACATAATATTGAAAACAGTAAATTTGGACTTAATAAAACCAAATTGGGACAATAGGGAACAGAAAATGTGCATACATGAGGGATGTATTATAGTGCTAAATTATAGTCTTCTAAATTTGGAAGTCAATACATAATATCCACAACAAAGTGAGAGACAGAGAGAGAGAGAGAGAGAGAGAGAGAATACAGACATTTTCATAATAGGAATACCCTAGAAAAATAGAAGAATTCTTATTTTCACTTCACATTTATTACTACATATTAAAGGTCACCTGAATTAGAGCACTAAAGCCATTATTAGATTCAAACTTTTAGAGTCATTAACTACTAAAACCATTTTGAAATCCACATTCCTTTGCAATAGTAATTTTTAAAAAGATTTTATTTATTAGAGAGAGAGCACACAAGCAGTGAGAAGGAGGGCAGAAAGAGAAGCAGACACCCCACTGAGCAGGGAGCTTGTCGTGGGGATCAGTCCCAGGACCCTGAGACCAGGACTCTGAGCTGAAGGCAGGGACTTAATCAACTGAGTCTCCCAGGCACCCTTGTGATAATAATTTTTTAGAAAGAAACAAATGAAATACTGAAATGCATATAAATGCAAAGAACTCTAACAGAGTTCTGAGTTTTGTATTATATTTAAATGTTTTCTTTTTAAAAATACAAATATAGAGGCACCTGGGTGGCTCAGTGGGTTAAAGCCTCTGCTTTCGGCTCAGGTCATGATCCCAGAGTCCTGGGATCGAGCCCCCAATCGGGTTCTCTGCTCGGCAGGGAGCCTGCCTCCCCCTCTCTCTGTGCCTGCTTCTCTGCCTACTTGTGATTTCTGTCTGTCAAATAAATAAGTCTTTAAAAAAAAACAACACCCCAAAAAAAACAAATATAAAAATTTCCAAGCTGTATGTATATATTTTTTTTCCCATTTCACCTTTTCCAAAGCCACAGCATAGACTAATTGCCTGTTGTATGATTAATCTCAGGTTAAAACCTAGGCAGTCCTGTTGTAGTCTTCTCAGAGTATTAAACAGACTTTGGAAAATTCTAGGGATCCGTGCTACACTGCATAATGGGGATTTGGAAAAACACATTTTTACAGCATGATCAACATGGTAGACAGAATTGGATTTTACTAATGAGTGTTACAGATCTGTAATATGATACTGAAAAGAAATACCTTTTCCTAGTGAAGAGTCAGCTTGATGAATGGCTTAGTCTTTAAGAATGAGCCATGTCTGGGAAGAAACTCTGTATTGTGTTTATTTGGTTTTGTACCTTTTCTTTGAACTATGGGGAAAATAAAACTTACTGTCCTGAATTCTTCCTTTCCTATATTTACTCTGGTTTCTCCCAATCTTCAGTAATGGTTGAATTATACAGGAGAGGATAAAGTCTCAGGCCCTTAAAAGACAAGTGTGGCCAGTCCCTACTTCTGCCATTTGAGTGTAAGGGGCAACATTCTTGAGAATAATGCTGAAAAGATAAACAGGGACATGAATAGTGGCCTCCAATGGAGTTTGAGGCAGTAAGGATGAGTATTTGTATGGTGGACCATCCAGGGGTAGATGTGAGACAACTGCTCTTTTTCTATATATACCATAAAATGGTGACACTCATATTTGGAAGTGTATTAGAATTATCCCTGTAAGGATTTTGTATTCTCTTTTTCTCACATGTCTTAGATAATATACCTTATATCATTTTGTCTTTGATGTGGAAGTAGGTGAACAAGCTAATATTGAGGCCCTTGTGAGGGTCCTAGACAATTCTCAAAATTGAGGCTTTCTCTGAAATCTGCTAGTTTAGGCACAAATTGAAGTAGATCTAAAAAGGCTTCTGCTGCTCTTAACCTTCAATCTTCCACCAAATTAGCTGAAGTCCTATTAGATTTTGGAACAGATTTGCACCTGTTATTTAGCTGATTCTTGATAGATGATTGAAGTCAAGTATGTATTTTAATACAGGAGTTCAAAACTTTGAAAAATGGTTGCTTTATTTTTGGGAAAAAACGATTTATGCTGGGAATATTGGCTGTTCGTGTAGGTAAATCATCTGTGACATGTGAGTGCTTTACATGCTGCCAGGTCAGTTATCCCCATGCTCTTACTGCTGCCACGTCCATCATTACATGTCACCCAGAAAAATGTTGACATATTGCCAATTAGGTAGAGTCTTCCTGTCACCCCATCCTAGATTTTACAGCCTAAAGACAAATACTGTGCAAGTATGAACCAATATGTTAGGGACAGTCAAAAAAGCTAAGAAAATAGGTTCAATATAATTGGGAGATTGGGTCCATGTATGGGTCAGGCAAAACTGCATTCTCATTATTCCAGAGGTTTTGAAGGAAAAAATTTAAATGAGGAACTGGCAAGTCTTATAAGGGGAAAACAATATCTCAGCTTAGAAAAAGATTTTCAAAGTTTATTATTGCATTAAGTATTTATAGTTAACTATTTTAATAAATATATGTAATCTGAGAAAAGCTCACAAAATATTATTAAGAGGACAGATCTTTATAATTATGCAAATACCTATTTACATCTAAAGCTCTACTAAATCTTTAGCACCTAACATGATATCTGATACAAAATAGGCTTAATTTTTTTTTTAAGGATTTTATTTTTTTTAGAGAGAGAGAAAGAGCAAGCACAAGTGGGTGGAGGGACAAAGGGAGAAGCAGACTCCCCTTGCACAGGGAGCCCATGCAGGCTTTGATGCCAGGACTGGGGTAGCCCGAAGGCAGATGTTTAACCAATTGAACCACCCAGGTGCTCCACGAAATAGGCTTTAATTAAATATATGTTGAGTGAATTGATGAGTAATTGAAAGAAAATGTAGTTCTTCACTAGATACTAACATGCAACCTCTGAAAAATGACCTCCATGCAAATAGATATAAATAGTACAAGGATATTGATAATTACAAACAATAATAAATTTTCACATTAGTAGAAGTGTGCATTGTAGGTGGGACAGATTTGGGTTTGAATTTAATACCTGCTGCTTTATTTTGTGGCTAGAGGAATTTATGTAACCTTTCTGTACCCTAGTCTTCTTAGTTAATTATTCTAAGTAGTACTAATTTACAGAGAAGTTACAGAAATGGGATAATATATAGGACAAAGTGCCTGCCTCAATGAATGTGCAAGAAATTATAGTTATTATTATAACAAAACCTTCTTATCTTGACTAGAAAGAATAAATAAATAATGTAATTATATAAATTGAGTAGATACCAATTTAATTTAGTTACTGCAATGGATTCTTTCCATTTAAACATCCTTTTTTAAATTGAATTTACATATTGAACTAAAAATGTAAATAAAAATTGACTTCACAGCACTGATGAATTTAATTTAGCAATTATATACTAGATGGCTTTTTTTTTTTTTAATAGGCTTCAGTCACAGCATGAAGCCCAGCATAGGGCTTGAACTCATGACCCTGAGATCAAGACCTAAGCTGAGATCAAGAGTTGGATGCTTAACTGACTGAGTCACCCAGGTGGCCCACTATTTGAACTACAATTTGAATGTGAAACTGTAATTTGAACTATGATTTAAATCATAGGCATACACAATCAGTTTTTAAATGTAAACTCACACAAAAAATCTGGTCCATGAGTAGTTACTATCAATTTAAATATCAGTATCAAGGAAAATATGTTTAAATCTTCTTATTACATATTTTGAGTTTTTATCATTTGATTAAATTAAGAAAATTCTTTCAGTGAGTTGCCTAAATAATGATTGCATTTATTTGGAATATCAGTGCAGTATGAAGTAATAGAAAGAATACTGTAATGAGAATCCAGAGGCTCGAGATGCATTATGATTCTGATTAATAGTGAGATCTTGGGAAAGACATTTTCCTCCATAGGTCTCAGGATGTTGGACAAGATGATATTTATAATACTTGATAGGGCCTCCTTTCTATAGCCAACTTTGCAGCCAAGAAATAACTTCCCAAATTATAGAATTTAAATAAAAAGACGGATAGGAGAAGGTGAAATGTATTGTTTTAGTATCTGGTATGTGAATTGTCTCATAGGTAAAATGTGCCTCTTTAAGAAGATATCTTGAAAATCCACCAGCAGATTGAGATTCTGAGACAAGACCTCAAGAGTAAATATGGTTTTCTATTCCGTACTAGAAAGGAGGGGATTTCTTTTTTTCTAGGAAAGGTAATAAAATTAGGGACTGAAGAGGGAAGAGAGTTAAAAAAGCCAGTAAAACACTGTGAGATGACTGTGAGCACATTAACTCATTCCCTCCTACCATCCTTTAACAGAAATCTTGATGGCTTTAGATTTCCAAGGTAAGATGGATTGGGAGTTTTATCAAGTCTTATCTAGCTTTCAATGGGCAGGCAAGACCTAACTGACATCTGGACCACATTTTGGGGGCTCATCCAGGATCATGTGAACTAAGGCTTGGAATTAAAATTCTTTCTTTTTTCTTTTTCAAATTTTTATTTAAATTCTAATTAGTTAACATATTATTTAAAATTGGCTTCAGGTGTAGAATTCAGTGATTCATCACTTACATATAATACCCAGTGCTCATCATAACAAGTGCCCTCCTTAACACTCATCACCCATTTAGCCCATCCCCCATCCACCCCCATCCATCAACCCTCAGTTTGTTCTCTATAGTTAATTGTCTCTTATGACTTGCCTCTCTTTCTCTCCATTTTTCATTCCTTCCACTACGTTCCTCTGTTTTGTTTCTTAAATTCCACATATGAGTGAAATCATATGATATTTGCCTTTAACTGACTTATTTTGCTTAGCATAATACACTTTAGTTCCATCCACATCATTGCAAATGCCAAGTAAATCAACAATCTTAAACTAAGCCAGGAGTAACAAAGTTTTGGACACATGGAACAAAGTAAAAGATTTGAGTTGTCTTTAAAAATGGAATAATTACCACAATTAAGTTACTTAACACATTTGTTACCTTGTTTCTTTGGGATATATACTCAGGAGTGGAATTGCTGAATCACATAGTAGTTCAATTTATAATTTTTTGAGGAACTTCCATAATGTTCTTCATAATGGCTATGCCAACTCACATTTCCAACAATGATGTACAATTGTTTGCTTTTCTTCATATCATCTCCAACATTTGTTATCTCTTTTTGATAAGGGACATCCTAACAGATGTGAGGTAATACCTTATGGTTTTGATTTGCATTTCCCTGATGATTAGTACTGTTTAGCACTTTTTCATATGTCTGTTGGCCACTTATATGCCCCTTTTGGAAAAATGTCTATTCAGATCCTTTGCCCATTTTTTAATTAGGCTGTTTGTCTTTTGTTTTTTTCTCTGCCATTGTATTTTAAGAGTTCCTTATATATTTTGGATAAATATATGGTTTACAAATATTCTCTCCCATTCTGTAGATTACCTGTTTTCTTTGCTATGTAGATGTTGTTTAATTTGATGTAATTTTGTTTGTTTTTGTTTTTTTAACTTGTGTTTTTGGTGTCATATCCAGGAAACCATTGCCAAGACCAATGTCATGAAGCTTTTTCCTTATGATTTCTTTTAGGAGCCTTATGGTTTCAGGTTCTACATTTAAGTCTTTAATTAATTTCTAATTATTTTTTAAGTACTGTATGATAGGGATCCAGTTTCATTCTTTTGCATGTCAATATCTTTCTCCAAGTACTATCTATTAAAGAGACTATCATTTCCTCATTGTATGTTCTTGCACTCTTGCCAAAGATTAGTTGACCATATATGTGTGGGTTTACTTCTGGGTTCTGTATTTTTTTTTTTTAAGATTGATTTATTTATTTGAGAGAGAGAGAGAGAGAGAGAGAGGGAGTGCATGAGTGAGTGGGGGAAGGGCAGAGAAAGAAAGAGAATCCCAAGTAGACTACCCACTGAGCACTGAGCCCGTTGTGGGGCTGATTCCAGGGCTCAGTCTCAAGAGCCTGAGATCATGACCTGAGCCAAAGCAAGAGTTGGAAGCTCAACTGATTGAGCCACCCAGGCATGCCTGAGCTCTGTATTATATTTGATTGTCTTCTATGCCTGTTTTTACACCAGTACCACACTGTTGATTACTATAGCTTTGTAATATAGTTTGAAATCAGAAAGTGTGATGCCTCTAGTTTTGTGTTTCTCAAGTTTGGTTTGGCTATACAAGGTCTTTGTGGTTTCACACCATACCAATGTGTCAAAGAAGAAAACAACAGGATATTAAAAAAAACTTGAAACAAATGAAAATGGACCCATAGAATACCAAAACCTATAGGATGTAGCAAAAGCAATTCTGAGGGAGAAAGATTAGCAATAAATGCTTATATTAAGAAAAAAGAAATATCTCAAATTAACCATCTCACTTTCTAGTTCCTTATGGAAATAAAAAAGAGAAACAAACTAAGTCCAAAGTAAGAAGGGATAAAATAACAAAAGCAGAGCAAAAATAAATGAAATGAGACAAGAAACACAGTAGGAAAAAAAAAATCAATGAATATAAGAGCTTTTCTTTGGAAAAGATAAAACTGACAAACTTTTAGCTAGAGTAAGAAAAAAAATAAGATATAATAATCAGCCAAATAAAAACAGAAATGAAAGAGAAGGCACTATAACTGATGCCATAAATTACAAAGGATATTCAGAGACTACTATTAACAATTATATGCCAACAAATTAGAAGAAATTTAAAAACCTAGAAGAAATGAAAAAATTTCCTTAACCTATACAATCTGTCAACATTGGGTCATGAAAAATAGAAAATCTGAACATACCAATAGTAGATAAGGAGATTGAATGAGTAATTAAAACTCCTCCAACATAGTTAAGCTCAGGACCATGTCACTTCACTGATGAGTTCTACTAAACATTAAAAGAATGACTACCAATTCCTCTCAAACTCTTCCAAAAAAAACAAAACAAAACAAAATAAGACAAAAGAAAGAGAAAGGAACACTTTCAGACTCATTTTATGAGGCCAGCATTACTTTGATATCACAGCCAACGATGATACAAGATATAGAAATTATAGGCCACTATCTCTGATGAACATAGCTGCAAAAATCCTCAACAAAATTTTAACAAACAAAATTTAATAGCCCATTAAAAGGGTCATGCTATGATCAAGTGTGATTTATACCTGGTTCCAAAGATGGTTCAATATGCCAATCAATAAATGTAACACATTACATTAAGAGGATAAAGGTAAAAAATAGGTTATCTCAACGAAGAGACAACTGACAGAATGGGAGAAGATATTTGCAAACAACATAACAGATAAAGGGCTAGTATCCAAAATCTATAAAGACCTTAGCAAACTCAACACCCAAAGAACAAATAATCCAATCAAGAAATGGGAGAAAACATGAACAGACATTTCTGCAAAGAAGACATCCAGATGGCCAACAGACACATGAAAAAATGCTCCACATCACTCGGCATCAGGGAAATACAAATCACAATCACAATGACATACCACTTCACACCAGTCAGAATGGCTAAAATTAACAAGTCAGGAAGTGACAGATGCTAGCGAGGATATGGAGAAAGGGAACCCTCCTACACCCTTGGTGGGAATGCAAGCTGGTGCAACCACTCTGAAAAACAGCATGGAGGTTCCTCAAAAAGTTGAAAATACCCTATGACCCCGCAATTGCACTACTGGGTATTTACCCTAAAGATACAAACGTAGTGATCCGAAGGGGCACATGCACCCGAATGTTTATAGCAGCAATGTCCACAATAGCCAAACTGTGGAAGGAACCTAGATGTCCATCAACAGATGAATGGATAAAGAAGAGGTGGTATATATATACAACAGAATACTATGCAGCCATCAAAAGAAATGAAATCCTGCCATTTGAGACGATGTGGATGGAACTAGAGGGTATTATGTTTAGCGAAATAAGTCAATCAGAGAAAGACAACTATCATATGATCTCCCTGATATGAGGAAGTGGAGAGGCAATACGGGGGGCTTGGGGGGGTAGGAAAAGAATAAATGAAACAAGATGGGATCGGGAGGGAGACAAAGCATAAGTGACTCAATCTCACAAAACAGAGGGTTGCTGGGGGGAGGGGGGTTGGAAGGGGGGGTGGGGTTATGGACATTGGGGAGGGTATGTGCTATGGTGAGTGCTGTGAAATGTGTAAACCTGGCGATTCACAGACCTGTACCCCTGGGGCTAATAATACATTATATGTTTATAAAAAAATAAAAAAAATTAAAAAAAGTAAAAAATAAAATAAATTATCTCAATAAATTTAAAAAAACACATTGGGCAAAACTCAATATACTTTCATGATAACACATATCAACAAATTGGACATAGAAAGAATGTACCCCAACATAATAATGGCCATATATGACAAGCCACAGATACATCATATTCAGTGGTGAAAATTGTGAGCTTTTCCTCTAAGACCAGGAACAAGAAGATGATGCCTGCTTTTGCCACTTCTTTTCAGCACAGCCCTGAAAGTCCCAGCCAGGACAATTAGGCATGACAAAGAAATACAAGGCTTCCAAATTAGAAAGCATGAAATAGAACTGTCTTTTTTTTTTTTTTTTTTTTTTTTTTGCAGATGCCATGATCTTATATATAGAAAACCATAGTGACTCCAAAAAAAAAAAAAAAAAAAAAAAAAACTATTAGAACTAATACTCTAATTCAGTAAAGTTGCAGGATACAAAATCAGTGTACAGAAACCTATTGCATTTTTACATACTAACAATGAACTATTTGAAAGAGAAATTTAGAAAGCAATTCCATTTACAATAGCATGAAAAACTATAAAATACCTAGGAAAAAATTAAGCCAATCAGGTGAAAGACCTGTATGCTGAAAACTACAGAACATCGATGAAAGAAATGAGGAAGACACAAATAAAAGGAAAGGTAACTCATGTTCATGGATTGAAAAGAATGAATATTGTTAAAAATGTCCATCTCCTTGAAGCAGTTTATAGACTTCAATGTTATCACTATCAAAATTCCAGTGCCATTTTTCACAGAAAAGGAAAAACAATCATAAAATATATATGTAACACATGCTTTCTTAACACATTGGAGATTTGCTCAATGGTGGCCCATAACATATTTGTTTGATGGCTTTAAGTCCCCATCTCATTCCATCCATATTCTGTAGCTATAACATAGTTGATCATTGAAATTCTAAGAGAGAATAAATGCAGCTAGTAACTAGGGATGTTTGCGAAAATGCCACCAAAATGATGTAGGAGTGGAATTCTTAAAAGCATGGCAAGTAAAGGATAAATATAGATTGACATAGCCCAGCATTGCAAATCAGACATGTTTCCAGGGAAGCCAGTATTTGTGTTTCTGTCACCAATTGCATGACATCTGATTAGGTAGTGTAAATATTCACTCTCAAATGTTTGGCAACACGTGAGTGGGAAACAGAGAAGACCATTTTATTAGTGTTAGTTCTCCAGAGATGATTATATTTTCTTTTATATTTACTATACCTATGACTCGATAAGGACAATAACAAAGAACTCTTATAAAAAAAGGAAAGAAAAAGAAAGCAATGTATTCTTATTATTAGTGAAGATGATGATTTTGATGTGGTTGGGAAACGAGGCAGGTTGTTGCTAGTGAAAGATGCAGAGAATATGAATATAGACAGTGCTATGAGGATAGAAATTAAGGAAATGATCTTAAAGGTATTCACAAAGTGGAATTAAGATAATGGAATGAAATGTGGATGGTGAAGAAGAATGCTTTAAAAATAATCTATAAATTTCTGATTTAGTTTAGGAGATAGATGGTGCCATCACTATAATGGGGAACATAGTGAATATGAATGGAAATGTGGAGGTCAATAAAGAATTGAGTAAAGGATAAAGAATAAAGGGTAAATGATAGAGGATAAAGAATAAAGGATAAAGGAGGTGAATAAAATGGGATAAATATAATAATTAATTTAGATTTGAACACATGAGTTTCCAGGTAGTGATGTTCAATAGACAGCTGGACATGTAGATGCAGGCTTTACAAGAAAAATCTTTGCTATAAATATGTATTTGGGAGTTTCCAATATATATGTGTGGTTGAGGCCTTAAGTGAGGTTTTACTTATAGAGTAAAAAGAGAGGAGGAAAAGGGAAGGGAGAAAAGAGGGTGGAAAAGATGGGAATAGAAACAGTGAAAGATTGGAAAAAAGACTTAATAGAAGGATATAAGAAATGACTTTTGGAGGTCAGAATTAGGGTTATCAGTGTTAAAAACAAAGGAGTGAAAATCAGGAAGAAGAGTTATAAGAGACATAAGGGGCAGAAAGGCTGAAGAGACAAATGGTTATCTTGCTACTGGTGACCTTAACAGTAGCAGTAGAGGGATACAATTGGAAGCCTCCTAAGATTTATATGGGTAAGTTAAACAACTTCAAATAGCCCTGTTTAGAAATTTGTAGCTTAGGGGCCCCTGGGTGGCACAGTCAGTTAAGTGGCTGACTCTTTTTTTTTTTTTATGTTATATTAGTCATATACATTATATCATTAGTTTTTGATGTAGTGTTCCATGATTCATTATTTGCTTATAACACCCAGTGCTCCAGGAAATCCATGCCCTCCTTAGGCTCAACCATTCTCCCATCCCCCTCCCTTCTAAAACCCACAGTTTTTTTCCCAGGGTCCATAGTCTCTCATGGTTTGTCTCCCTGTCCAATTTCTCCCATTATTTTTCCCTTCCTTCTCCTAATATCCTCCATGCTATTCCTTATGTTCTGCAAATAAATGAAATCATATGATAATTGACTTTCTCTGCTTGACTTATTTCACTTAGCATAATCTTCTCTGACTCTTGATCTCAGCTTAGGTCATGATCTCAGGGTTGTGAGTTCAAACCCCATGTTGGGCTCCACAGTGGACATGGAGCTAACTTTAAAAAACAAACAAACAAAAATAACCCAAAAACCCTAAACTAAAGCTTAAATTCACTGAGAACATAAGAGTAATTCGAAGACAATATGCATAATATGGGCATTATAGAGCTTAAATAATATTGTAAAAGAAATGTGTGTTTACAAGGAGATTAGTAAATGTTTGAAAACAAAGTTATTTTTATAGATTTTAATTTAATTGTATAAATTTTTGATAGTTTGTGTTTTCACAGTACTGTGGCATTTAGATTTTTAAGCTTTGTAGAATTGCTAGCTGAATTGAAATAGATAGCTTAGGTTCTCTGATTTCCATTTAAATGCTCAACAAACTGTCACAAAGAAGTGGTGTTGCATGGTTCATAACAACTTTAAGAGATTTGCAGCTGTGCTATGAATATATCCAATTATACAAATATGACTTTCAAAATTACTTTTTGCTATTACTTGGACAAGTTAGTATAGAAGGAAGTGGTTTGCCTAGATTTAGGAAGCTAATACAGATTTGAACATTTGATATATTCAAACAACCTTCTCTACAAAAAAAAAAAAAAGGAAAAATTGGAGCAACTATTTATTACAGATAAAACATAATTAAAAAGAAAGAGTTGAGTTTTCAGGATTATTATTATTTTTTTAAATTTCAGAACCTGATATTTTTAAGTGGCAGGGAGGTCAATTAGAGTTCTCAATATTATCTATTGAATTTTAGATGACTCCATGTTTAATTTTGGTAAGAAACTGATTGCATGGGATGGCAGAATCTAGAATCATATAACATTATATCAGGAAGATAGCTGGCTGTCATCTTTTTAGATCCTAACTCTGCAGGTGAAGAAATTATAGCTTGAAAAAGTTAAAGAGAAACAAAGTGTCTGGGAAGGTGGGTCTGAATGGAGTGCTGCAGTAGATGTGCAACAAAGAGATACTGGCTTCCCATCGCTGGGTAACTACAGGATGTCAGGGATAAACCATTAGGGGAGACTGGATATAAAACAAAAGCAAAGGCAAAGCTCAAATACCATGAAAAAATTGCAAAGCTGTAACAAGCAACTCCATTAACTACAGCGAGACATGTTAGGTACTAGTGATGAATGCCAGTTCTTATTCTGGAGTCACTACATTTTATATGATTTTAAATATTACAGGTTGTATAATTAAGAGGTATATTTGATATTTTTCCTTATTAAAATAGATATCAAAGTTTATGGAGTTGATTCCGTCCTATAAAATTGCATATTGCTAACAGATTTGTTGCCAAATTGGGAGACAGATAGATGCATGGGGCTGGAGGAAGGAGAAAGGGTGGGGGAAAAAGAATAATTATCCATGAATAAAGATATTTATGTTATCTCTTAAAGTATCACTTTAAAGGTTAAGAGAATTGAAAGCAGACTAAATTTCAAAGAACAAGGGAAAATGGAGTAAATAAATTAAAATCTAGCTTTGTAATGACCCATTATTCAGTCATTTAAAATCATGGGTTCAAAGAATGTATAATGAATTTGGAAAAAGATAATTTATAATAAGCAGGAAATAGATGTTTAAACATATATGTCATATAATGTAAACAATATAGTATTACATAATATATGTGTATATAAGATGACACAGAAAAGGAAAAATCAAAAGCAAAACTACTATCTTGCTATGATTCCACTTAATTTTGATGCTTTCACTGTCCCTGTATTTTCCAACTTTTAAACTTCTCTCAAACAATGACAATTTATTGATTTTATTATGCTTTGTACTTGTATCATTTAGGTTTTAGTCACACAACTTCAGTACGATGTATTTAATATAAAGAATAGTTAACCAACTAACAAGTGGTTAACTACTGAAAGGTGTAAAAGTAAGCTTTAAGTGTAATGGGTTAAAAACTCAGAAGACTGTTGCCACCTCTAGGACCAAGGAAAGTTTCAACTGTGAACAAACTCAGAGTTTAGGGAACATTCTCTCCTTTTCCTCCTCTCCCAAAGCTGAGATTCATTTCTCTGAGATGTTGATGCAGTTGCTGCAGATAAATGCCTTCATACCCCCATCCCACCCTGCAGTGAAGAAAAGACTTACTGGAGGCTGCTCTCAGATACATGAAAGCTGCCAAGAAGAAACTTTTTGTAGACCATCAGGAACCACAAGAGCATCCCGTTACCACAAGGAACACACAGTGAACCGTATTTTCAGCCATTTACTGCTTAGGTGAAGGAGGCCAGTGAAAATGAAAGTCATTTCTTCCTTCTCTAGTTTTGTTTTAAGTGATTTAGTATGCAGTTAATAAATATGAACAATATGAAAATGGAAAACATAGAAATGTGTCTTTTAATAATTTTTTAATTAATGCATGCAACCTGGAGTTACACAGTTTTAACTATTATCTGGGTGAATGTCTGCTAGAGACATCAAATCAGTGCCTTGTACATTCATACATTGACATAAAGATTCTCAGTCTAATGATTAAGTAGTGGATGCCTGCTGACTTTATTAAGAATGGATTAATGTGTTTCAAAAATGCAAATCTATCATATCATTTGAAACTGAAAACATTGTTGTATTGTTTTTGTCCAGTTTTTTTTTCTGTTGCTATATTTGGTATGGTTTTCATCCTAAAAATATGTATCAGCATTACTTGTGACAGAGCTGGCTGCTCATGGCTGAATATTGAAATAGAAATCTAAAGTCCTTGTTAATTTTGAACTGTTAAATAAATACTTCTCCAGTTTTTTCCTTAAATCATATTAATATAAGCTGTAGTTTAATATTAGCTTTGTTTTAAAATTTATACATTGTTCTTTTACATTTGAATTTTTATATTGATATAGTTCTAGATATTAAATCTGTATTTTTAAAGATTTTATTTATTTATTTATTTATTTATTTGACACAGGGAGAGAGAGATCACAAGTAGGCAGGGAGGCAGGCAGAGAGAGAGAGGGGGAAGCAGGTCCCCCTCTGAGTAAGGAGCCCGATGCGGGTCTCAATCCTAGGACCCTGGGATCATGACCTGAGCCGAAAGCAGAGGCTTTAACCCACTGTGCCACCCAGACACCCCTAAATATGTTTTTGGTATAAGTGAAAACCAATAAAAAGAAACAAACAAATTTTGAGGAAATCCAAATTGGAATGATTATAACCAGCCCCAATTTTTTACCCTCTAAATTCATTCTTTGTCTTCTTGGTTTATATATTGTTGTTCTTTTCTTCCTACCTTTTTTTTTTTTTTAAATCTTGCTTCTGGCTTATAAATGTCTTTTACTGTCAAGAGGGAAATTGCCTCATCAATGTACAAATTTCCAGGGGAAAAATATTCTATTTTCTCACAACCTATGTAATGAGGAATTTCTTCTTTAATCTCTCTCATTTCCACTTAATCTAGCCTAGGGGAAAAACATACTTCTCTTTAATTTTTTGTATTAAAATATCAGCAGATTTAGGAAGGGGTTTATATTTAGCAGTCTTTAGAGGGGAAAGGACCCTTAGATTAGTTTAAAATTATGAATAGACATGAAGTATAAGCAATTCAATGTCTGAAAAATACCTATTTGCTATAAAAATTATTGGGAGGATAAAGCCTTATTTTTTAGAGATAACAACAGATAAATTTCTTATCAAATGCATAGTAAGTGAGTTAGATATTGTAGAAAAAGATTGAAGTATAATACTGGTGACTGGGATGAAGAAAAGAACTAGACACAGTTGTCATTGGTATTGCTTCATTTTCTTCTCTCTTTAGTATTCCAAAATTAGGACTCTGTAGTCCAACCAAGAGTGTAGTGGCCCCCACAGATGGGAGAGTGATAGATAGAGTTGAATTTTAAGGCAGAGGAATGGAAAATTTCCCTTGTTATCAGCTAGAATTTTGTCAAAGTAACTTGCACATCAGGAAGATAAATGTACTTGTTATTCCTTTTATTGTCTACTAAACATTCAATATAATTGTTGATTTGGGTTGAATCATAGGCACAAAACCTCACTGTAGTTTCCAGATCACTTTAGGTCATATTATATAATTTAACTATTCTGAAGATTAAAAAAAATCTCTTAAATATAACAACTGCATGCTGGGAGAAAAATTACATTGGAAAACATTAAAAATGTTTAGTGTCCATTAGTTTAGGCCTCCAGCACACAAACGCACGAGTGTGCATGTGTGCACACATGCGTGCACACACACACAAAATCCCACTGTATTGGGTACTTTTCATTTTTTATAGAAATTTACATTTCAAAAAATGTTTTCATCTTTTACCACTGGTAAAATGGAATAGAAATATAGAGCAGAACAAAATGTTAAGATAAAGGAAAAGTCCTTTCCAACTAGCTTGTATTAAAATATCTGTTCCATTCTAAGCAGATGATTATGAGATAATAGAAATTTTCCCTCTTCTCCAGGAAAGCCTTTCATGTTTGACGTATTCTGACAAATGCTACTTTTCACTATTTAATAGATTTACCATTTTTTTTTGTTTGTTTCTTGAGACTGTTTTTCTCAGTCTTTCTATTTGCTTTTGTTAGCAGTAGTTAGAACCAATTACTACTTCCTTTACAAAATTTTGTAAAGCATAGCAAAATGTTTTAGATAGGGCGCCTGGGTGGCTCAGTGGGTTGGGCCGCTGCCTTCGGCTCGGGTCGTGATCTCGGGGTCCTGGGATCGGGTCCCGCATCGGGCTCTCTGCTCAGCGGGGAGCCTGCTTCCCTCTCTCTCTCTCTGCCTGCCTCTCTGTCTACTTGTGATCTCTCTCTGTCAAATAAATAAATAAAAAATTAAAAAAAAAAAATCTAAAAAAATGTTTTAGATATAGCGGGTGTTTAAAAGTCTTGATGATTGTTAGTTTAATAAATAAAGTTGACTCTTTTCCTTTATTGAGTGATTTTTAAATCTCTTAAAGGAATCAAAGTACTTTATTTTTCTCATATCTTTATATGGTATAGGTCAAGAGAATTGGTTAAGATTAATGATGAAATATACATAGGGTTATATTGAAATATCTTGTCAGAAGGTGGCACTGTTGTTTCAAATATGAGGCTATCCAAATCTAGCACTTTTCTGTTTTTGGGTGATCTTTTAAAATGTTTAAAATGTTTTAAAACACCTTCATACTACTTTAAGGATCTTAGATCTCAGATAAGTTATAAAGAGAAATATTCACAATTAATGTTACCTACTGGCTACAATTTTTATTTTTTATTTATTTTTTATTTTTCTTAAATGAAGGCCCTTTGAAATTCTCAGTCTCAAACATCCAGCTTTGATTAAATTTAGATATACTAATATAATCTAATACCCTTAGGCAAAAAAATAACCAGATGGATATTCCAGACCATAATTTGTTTATTTTTTACTTTCATTTCTTTACTGACTTATTAAAATAATTGATTCCATTTTACTAAATGTCATTATCAGGGTATGACAATCAACTTTTGTCCATCAGGTTAATAATTATTATTAACTTTAGGAAAAAGGAAATATTTAAGATTCTGAATTGGTATTTTGGAAAAAAAAATGTATCACAGAGTTTACTACCAAAGTACATCTCGTATTCACAAGTTGAAATTACCACCAAGTAAAATAACATCACATGTTCTTATATTCTTTGTTAGAAACACTCATTTAGGCTTATTTTCACTCTCTATATAGTCATGCTTTTTATAACTATAGCTATAATTACAGTGTATTATTTTTTACATAAAAACAGTACTCTCAGAATAAAGTATTTGAGCTACAGAAGCCAAAAGGTGAGAGGTGATGCTCATTAAGCAGGTTGGAAAGACGAGTAAGGATAAAAGTTTGCTAAAGGCAAACAGTCACCTTCACAAGTGTAAAGAGAAAAGAATAATACCAAAACAACATTCCTACCTGAAGTTACCAAGAGAGATAGAATTAGTTTAAAAATATAATTTTAGAAAGATTAGCATAACAGCTTTTAAGCTTAGCCAATTGTATGTTCTCAAGGAATAATTAAGTTAGATCTCAAGCCCTGAATGAACCTGCTTGCCATATATAAATATCTTATGTTCCTGTTTTTGGATTTTTAAAAAATTAACATATAATGTATTATTAGCCCCCAGATACAAGTCTGTGAATTGTCAGACTTACACACTTCACAGCACTCCCCATAGCACATACCCTTCCCAATGTCCATAACCCAACCACCCTGTCCCTATCCCCCTACACTCTGGCAACCCTCAGTTTGTTTTGTGAGATTAAGAGTCTCTTATGGTTTGTCTCCCTCCTGATCCCATCTTGTTTCATTTTTATCTTCCGTACCCCTCAAACCCCCCACTCTGCCTCTCAGATTCCTCATATCAGGGAGATCATATGATAATTGTCTTTCTCTGATTGACTTATTTCGCTAAGCATAATACCCTCTAGTTCTATCCATGTCATTGCAAATGGCAAGATTTCATTTCTTTAGATGGCTGTGAAGTATTCTATTGTATACATAGACCACATCTTCTTTATCCATTCACCTGTTGATGGACATCTAGGTTCCTTCCACAGTTTGACTATTTTGGACATTGCTGCTATAAACATTTGGGTGCATGTGCCCCTTCGGATCACTACATTTATATCTTTAGGGTAAATACCCAGTAGTGCGATTGCTGGGTCATAGGGTAGCACTATTTTCAACTTTTTGAGGAACCTCCATGCTGTTTTCCAGAGTGGTTGCACCACCTTGCATTCCCACCAAGGGTGTAGGAGGGTTCCCCTTTCTCTGCATCCTCGCCAGCATGTCATTTCCTGACTTGTTCATTTTAGCCATTCTGACTGGTGTGAGGTGGTATCTCATTGTGGTTTTGATTTGTATTTCCCTGATGCTGAGTGACGTGCAACACTTTTTCATGTGTCCATTGGCCATCTGGATGTCTTCTTTGCATAAATGTCTGTTCATGTCCTCTTCCTATTTCTTGATTGAATTATTTGTTCTTTGGGTGTTGAGTTTGATATGTTCTTTATAGATTTTGGATACTAGCCCTTTATCTGATATGTTGTTTGCAAATATCTTTCTCCCATTCTGTCAGTTGTCTTTTGGTTTTGTTAACTGTTTCATTTGCTGTGCAAAAGCTTTTGATCTTGATGAAGTCCCAATAGTTCATTTTTGACCTTGCTTCCCTGCCTTTGGTGATGTTTCTGGGAAGAAGTTGCTGCGATTGAGGTTGAAGAGGTTGCTGCCTGTGTTCTCCTCAAAGATTTTGATGGATTCCTTTCTCACATTGAGGTCCTTCATCCATTTTGAGTCTATTTTTGTGTGTGGTGTAAGGAAACTGTCCATTTTCCAAAACCATTGGACAGCATGTGGCTGTCCAATTTTCCCAACATAATTTGTTGAAGAGACTGTCATTTTTCCATTGGACATTCTCTCCTGCTTTGTCAAAGATGAGTTGACCACAGAGTTGAGGGTCCATTTCTGGGCTCTTTATTCTGTTCCATTGATCTATATGTCTGTTTTTGTGCCAGTACCATACTGTCTTGATAATTACAGTTTTATAATAGAACTTGAAGTCTGGAATTGTGATGCCACCAACTTTGGCTTTCTTTTTCAACATTCCTCTAGCTATTTGAGGTCTTTTCTGGTTCCATATAAATTTTAGGATTATTTGTTCCATTTCTTTGAAAAATTGATGGTATTTTGATAGGGATTGCATTAAGTGTGTAGATTGCTTTAGATAGTATAGACATTTTCACAATATTTGTTCTTCCAATCCATGAGCATGGAATGCTTTTACATTTCTTTGTGTCTTCCTCATTTTCTTTCATGAATGCTTTATAGTTTTCTGAGTACAGATTCTTTGTCTCTTTGGTTAGGTTTATTGCTAGGTATCTTATGATTTTGGGTGCAATTGTAAATGGGATTGACTCCTTAATTTCTCTTTCTTCTGTCTTGTTGTTGGTGTAAAGAAATGCAACTGATTTCTGTGCATTGATTTTATATCCTGACACTTTACTAAATTCCTGTACAAGTTCTAGCAGTTTTGGAGTGGAGTCTTTTGGGTTTTCCACAAAGCGTATCATATTATCTGAAAAGAGTGATAGTTTGACTTCTTCTTTGCTGATTTGGATGCCTCTATATTCTTTTTGTTGTCTGATTGCTGAGGCTAGGACTTCTAGTACAATGTTGAATAGCAGTGGTGATAATGGACATCCATGCCATGTTCCTGACCTTAGTGGAAAGGCTCTTAGTTTTTCTCCATTGAGAATGATATTTGCTGTGGGTTTTTCATAGATGACTTTGATAATATTGAGGTATGTGCCCTCTATCCCTACACTTTGAAGAGTTTTGATCAAGACAGGATGCTGTACTCTGTCAAATGTTTTTTTTCAGCATCTATTGAGAATATCATATGGTTCTTGTTCTTTCTTTGATTAATGTACCATATCACATGATTGATTTGTGGATGTTGAACCAACTTTGCAGCTTGGAATAAATCCCACTTTGTAGAGGTGAATAATCCTTTTAATGTACTGTTGGATCCTATTGGCTAGTACTTTTGGTGAGAATTTTCACATCTGTGTTCATCAAGGATATTGGTCTGTGATTCCTTTTTGATGGGGTCTTTGTTTGGTTTTGGGATCAAGGTAATGCTGGGCTCATAAAGTGAGTTTGGAAGTTTTCCTTCCATTTCTGTTTTTTGGAACTGTTTCAGGAGAACAGGCATTAATTCTCCTTTAAATGACTGGTAGAATTCCCCTGGGATGCTGTCTGGCCCTGGGCTCTTGTTTGTTGGGAGATTTTTGATGACTGTTTCAATCTTCTTGCTGGTTATGGGTCTGTTCAGGCTTTCTATTTCTTCCTGGTTCAGCTTTGGTAGTTTATACATCTCTAGGAATGCATCCATGTCTTCCAGATTGTCAAATTTGCAGGCATATAGTTGCTCATAATATGCTCTTGTAATTGTCTGTATTTCTTTGGTGTTGGTTGTGATCTCTCCTCTTTCATTCATGATTTTATTTGTTTTGGTCCTTTCTCTTGTCTTTTTGATAAGTCTGGCCAGGGGCTTATCAATCTTATTAATTCTTTCAAAGAACTAGCTCCTAGTTTCGTTGATTTGTTCTACTGTTCTTTTGGTTTCTATTTCATTGATTTCTGCTCTGATCTTTATGATCTCTCTTCTGCTGGGTTTAGGCTTTCTTTGCTGTTCTTTCTCTAGCTCCTTTAGTTGTAGGGTTAGGTTATGTATTTGAGACCTTTCTTCTTGAGAAAGTCTTGTATAGCTGTATACTTTCCTCTCAGGACCACCTTTGCTGTGTCCCACAGATTTTGAACAGTTGTGTTTTCATTTTCACTTGTTTCCATGACTTTAGTCAATTCCTCTTTAATTTCCTGGTTGGTCCATTCATTCTTTAGTAAAATGCTCTTTACCCTCCATGTATTTGTGTTCTTTCCAAAATTCCTCTTGTGATTGAGTTCTAGCTTCAGAGCATTGTGGTCTGAAAATATGCAGGGAATGATCCCAATCTCTGGGTACTGGTTGAGACCTGATTTGTGACCCAGGCTATGATTTATTCTGGAGAACGTTCCATGTGGTCTAAAGGAAAACGTGTATTCTGTTTCTTTGGGATGGAATGTTCTGAATATATCTGTGATGTCCATCTGGTCCAATATGTCATTTAAGGCCTTTAATTTTTTGTTGATCTTTTTCTTGGATGATTTGTCCATTTCAGTGAGGGGGGTGTTAAAATCCCCTACTATTATTTTATTATTGTTGATGTGTTTCTTTCATTTTGTTTTTAATTGGTTTATATAGTTGGCTGCTCCCAAGTTAGGGGCATAGATATTTAAAATTGTTAGATTTTTTTTGTTGGACAGACCCTTTGCGTGTGATATAGTGTCCTTCCTCATCTCTTATTATAGTCTTTGGCTTAAAATCTAATTGATCTGATATAAGGATTGCTTTCTTTTGTTGTCCATTAGCATGGTAAATTGTTTTCCACCCCCTCACTTTTAACATGGAGGTTTCTTTGGGTCTAAAATGAGTTTCTTGCAGAAAGCATATTGATGTTTGTTTTTTTTTTTTTTTTTTTTTTTTAATCTATTCTGATACCCTGTGTCTTTTGATTGGGACATTTAGCCCATTTAAATTCAGTGTAACTATTGAAAGATATGAATTTAGTGCCATTGTATTGCCTGTAAGGTAACTGATACTGTATATTGTCTCTGTTCCTTTCTGTTCTGTTGCTTTTAGGCTCTCTCTTTGCTTATAGGACCCCTCTCAGTATTTCCTGTAGGGCTGGCTTGGTGTTTGCAAATTCTTTCAGTTTTTGTTTGTCCTGGAAGCTTTTTATCTCTCCTTCTATTTTTAAGGATAGGCTAGCTGGATATAGTATTCTTGGCTGCATATTTTTCTCATTTAGTGCTCTGAATATATCATGCCAGTCCTTTCTGGCCTGCCAGGTCTCTGTGGATAAGTCTGCTGCCAATCTAATGTTTTTACCATTGTGTGTTACAGACTTCTTGTTCTGGGGTGCTTTCAGGATTTTCTCTTTGTCGCTAAGACTTGTAAGTTTTACTATTAGATGATGTGGTGTGGACCTATTTTTATTGATTTTGAGGGGGATTCTCCGTGTCTCCTCGGTTTTGATGCTTGTTCCCTTTGCCATCTTAGGGAAATTCTCTACTATAATTCACTCTAATATAACTTGTGACTCCCTCTCTCTGTCTTCTTCTGGAATCCCAATTATTCTAATATTGTTTCATCTTATGGTATCACTTATTTCTCAAATTCTCCCCTCATTGCCCAGTCATTGTCTCTCTTTTGCTCAGCTTCTTTATTCTCCATCATTTGGTCTTCTATATAACTAATTCTCTCTTTTGTCTCATTTATCCTAGCAGTAAGAGCCTCCATTTTTTTATTGCACCTCATTAAAAGCTTTTTTGATTTCAGCTTGGTTAAGTTTTAGTTCTTTTATTTCTCCAGAAAGGGCTTTTATTTCTCCAGACAGGGTGTCTCTAATTTATTCCATGCCTTTTTTTATAGCCCAGTCTGCACCTTGGGAATTGTCATTCTGAGCTCTAGATCTGACATATTACCAATGTCCATATTGATTAGATCCCTAGTCTACAGTACTGCTTCTTGATTTTTTGTTTGTTTGTTTGTTTTTGTTTTTTGTTTTTTTTTGTGGTGAGTTTTTCTGCCTTGTCATTTTATCCAGATAAGAATACAGTAATGAGAGAATAAAATACTAAAAGGGTAGTAAAGACTCCGGAAAAATGTACCCTAGCCAAATCAGAAGAGACCCCAAATTGCGGGGAGAAGAACAGGGTAAAAAGAAGTTTAAAAAAAAAGAAAAGAAAAATTAAATGTATATATATTTAAATATATATTAAATATATATTTATATATATAAATATATATATTTAATTTTTCTCAAATGTTTCATATATATTAGACTGGTGAATAGAACAGAGCCACCCACTTGATTTTGGGTGTATTTTGGTCTCTTAGAGGAAACTACCTCCCAAAATTTTAAAGAAAGAACAACTTAGAGACAGAAAGATAAGAAAGAAAGATAAGAAAAAAGAAGGATAACTAGTTAAAAGATGTTAAAAAAGGAAAAGTTAAAAAAAATTAGAATAAGAAAAAAAAATTGAAAAAATTTAATTAACTTTGCAAGACTAAAGAATCATGGGGAGAAAGCCATGAATTCCATGCTTTGCTTTCCCTTCCTTTGGAGTTCTGCTCTTCTCCTTGAGCAGTGAGCTTGGTCTTGGCTGGATGTTCTTGTTGATCCCTGGGGGAGGGGTCTGTTGTAGGGATTTTCAAATGTCTTTGCCCAAGGCAGAATTGCACCACCCTCGTCAGTGACCATGCTAAGTAATCTGCTTAGGTTTTCCCTCAGCGCTTTCATTCCCTGAATGCTTTCCATAGATCTGGAGGACAGGAAAGAAAATGTTGACCTCCCAGTCTCTAGCCTGGAGGAGCAGAGAGCTCGGGGTCCCACTCCTCAGTGCACTCTTGTAAAAAAGCCCTCAATCATTCCTGTCTCCCTGGTCTCTGCCCGAGCTCTGAGCTCACCTGACCTGTGACTAAGCGATTCTGTTTCGGGTGCACAGCGCTGTTTGGAGTCTCCAAATCCAGCAGATTCCTGCCATGCTGCTTTTCTGGTGGATGAAGGCAGGTCTCCCTGGATCTGCCACTTGTGGGGTCCCTGCTCAAAGAGCAGTGGCTTGACTGTGCCACGGATCACAGTTTAAGTGACCCTGAGCTGAGAGCTCACTTCTCTGTTCCATTTCTGTAGCCAGCTTCCCCACTCTAATACTTGCGAGCTCTGCTACAATCAGACAGCCCTGATTCTTCTGTGACCTCACAGGACCTGAGACCCCACTGTCCCCATGAGGGTTCCACCCCTGCTTAGCCTCTGGAGTGATGTCCCTCAATGGAGAAGACTCAAAAGTTCAAATTTTATGCTATGTTGCTCTACCACTTGTCGGGAGCCTCCCCCTCCCAGGTCAATCTTCCCGTCGCTTTGGATTCATTTTTCTGTACGTCCTACCTTTCAGAAAGTGATGGATTTTCTGTTTCTAGAATTGCTGCTCTTCTTCTCTTCAATTTTCTGTTATGTTTGTAGGTGTTCTGAATGATTTGATAACTATCTAGGTGAACTCCTGTGACCTGATGTCATCTCAGTCTGCTACTCTTCTGCCATCTTGACTCCTCCTCCCTGTCTTTGGATTTAATGCATGATTCAGTCATGCTAACATTTGTGGATGATGCCAGTCTCATAGGTGCCTGCAGTTATTCTGCAATGAACCAGTCCTCTGAAAATTCTTTTCATTAGTTACTTGGAAGTAAGAAGGAGGAAAAGAAAGAAGAGAAATCGTATAGTTCTACATGAAAAGAGAAAACCTCCAGTTAGAGATTCCAACAGTAAGTTACCTTATTAGAGAGCCCCTTCCTTGAGTGCTCCTCATTGTTTACCCTAGTGTCCTGACAGGGCAGATGTGGACTTGTATTTTGCTTGTCTCCCTCACCAGAGTATAATCTCTGTGGGAGCAGAAATACTGTTTCTGCATCCTCAGGCTCTCAACCATTCAGCACATAATAGGTATCTCAATAAGCATTTGTTTCATAATTGAATTTTATACATGTATGTAGGGATATGACTTTTTTTTAAAATAATGAGCAATCTATAGCAGATATTTACTTAACACGAATTGGGCATGCTATTATTAGATAATGCCTAAACTCTAGTTTTAGCTGACCAAAACTTTGGACACCCTCTCTTGTTGTTGTTGTAGTTGTTGTTGTTTTCGCTAATTAATCTATAACATAGAATGTATGAGACATATGTAGAAGTTTGGAAATTCAAGATATTTGTGGTATGATCACCAAGGGAACTCACCAACGGGCATTAACTTGGTAAATTCAACATATTTTTGGTCTGATTTCAGCCTTGGGCAAAAACATCAATCAATCTTGCTATTCAGTATTCTTATTGGATATTATATTATTTTCAGAATAATAATTAAGCCTACTCAATCTTCCCAAATGGACATCCTTGCCCCTAGGGATAGCTGGCTGAGCACCACAGCCAATGTACTCCCGGGGAAGTGGGGGTGGGGTGGGGTAACAAGTGCAGAAATGTATGGATAGAGTGAAGCAGAGTGTTTCATCCTAGCTGTAAGCATAAGCGTAAGTGTGACCTCCAAAGATTTTCTCTATATGTATCTATGGACAGAGGTTGCAGATTATAGCTCGAAATAATTTATCTTGAATTCTAAGACTATAACTAAAATATGTTTACACATTTTATAACTTATTTCATAACATATCTATGTTTCTTTTATAATGAAAACAATGTTCTGACCTTACTGTCAAAAGATGATGCCCTGAATTGCTGCTCTCTCCTGTGGCTTCATATTTCACTGACACACAGCACTTAGCTTGATAAAAGTGCCATAAGCCATCATTCAGCCATTTATGTATTTGACCGCCTATTATGTGCCTAGTTCTGTGCAATGTGCTTGGAAAACAAAGATAAGCAAGACAAATTTGGGAGACAAACTAATAAACAAAGTACAATGCGATAAGTGCAATGATAGAGTTGGACACCGGCTGGTATGAATATTGGGGTGGGGATGGTATGTAGCCTGACATAGCAGAAATTTTATTGGGAAAAGCTTCTTGAATAAGTAGGATCCAAGTGGAGAGAGACAGATAAAGGAGAATAAAAGATGCATGAAGAGAAAAAATAAGTGTATTTACAAAATACATCTCCAAAGAGGTATGCATGTTACTATGATAGATACATCAAGAGTTTGAATGAGAGTAGTCCTGGAAAAGGCTTAAATGAGCACTGTTGAAGTCCATTTCCCCCATTTTTTTTTTCAATTAAAAATTTGACCTTATTAAATGGCAATTTTTTCTTTAGAAATGTTCATACTTTAGTCTTGCTTGCTAGGAGTTATTTAGTATTTTCTGCATTGATTGCAAGATACTCTATCAATATCTTTATTTTTTTCTGAAAAGACAGAAACCACTTTAAATGTTTCTGTCACTTGTAAGATGCCCCAGATTTAAGAATGTTAAAATGTTTAATGGTATCAAATAATGAAAGAAAAAAAATGATGTTCCTACTTAAATTTATCACCAGAGCATATCTCTGCTCTGATTATATAGTGGCTAACTTTAGAAAGTTATTTTCCTTACCTTCAAGCCCTATGGGGGTACTTTACTGTTACTTTTACACACTAGGCTTTTATTTGTCATTGTTAATATGTTTATCTTTAAAAAATCCTCCCTCTATAACTGCATCATTTTGTGTGAAAGCAGTGAGGGAGACAAAGAAGAACATATAAGGAAGTAAACCTATGTTGAAATTTGGAAATTTGCTGTTTCTTGAGATTATTTTTGATACTTCTGTATAACATTATATAATCTTAAACATTAAAGGTAATGGAATTCTGCATATAAGGCATACAATTAAGCTTAGATGGAATTAACTACCTTTCCTCACACTCACCTTTCCCAGTTCACTAATATGACTATATTATATATTTGTGACCAAATATGCCTTCAACTCTGATTATCTTAGTAAGTCCCAAACCAAACCCTGGCAAATGATATAGCATCACCGGAATTGTCGGAATAAAAAAAAATCTTGATATCTAACCCTTAAATAAACAAAAACAGTCTAAGACATTGGAATATCATCATGTTATATCAAGTTCTAAGATGGTCTCTCAAGATTTTCTTTCCCTAAAATAGTGACAGAAGGATATTATGGAACAGTTACTGTCATGATTAGATTATATGTTATCTGCAACAGTTGATTTTAAGAAAGCAAAATTATCCTAGGTAGAACTGTTCCAACAGGGGAGCCTGGGTGGCTCAGTGGGTTAAAGCATCTGCCTTCAGCTTGGGTCGTAATCCCAGGGTCCTGGGATCGAGCCCCACATTGGGCTCTCTGCCCGGCAGGGAGCCTATTTCCCCACCCCATGTCTCTGCCTGCCTCTCTGACTATTTGTGATCTCTGTCTGTCAAATAAATAAATAAAATCTTAAAAAAAAAAAAAGAACTGTTCCTACAGTTAAGCCCTTTCTTCATAAAGAAAGATTTCAATGTGAGAGAAGAATTTGTTGTGAGGGGAATTCTCTGTTGTTGGCTTTGAAGATGGAATGAGCTATGTATAAGGAATGTGAGGTCTTTAGGAGCTTAGAACAGTCATTTGCTTATCCAGCAAGGAAATAGCGAGTTCAGTCCTAGTACTGCAAGAAACTGAATCCTGCCTCAGCCACATAAGCTCGGAGGAGATCCCTAAGCTCCAGATCAGTGTGCAGCTCAACTGAAACCTTGATTTTATTTTATTTTATTATTTTTTTTAAAGATTTTATTTATTGATTTGACAGAGAGAGATCACAAGTAGACAGAGAGGCAGGCAGAGAGAGAGAGAGAGAGAGGGAAGCAGGCTCCCTGCTGAGCAGAGAGCCCGATGCGGGACTCGATCCCAGGACTCTGAGATCATGACCTGAGCCGAAGGCAGCGGCCCAACCCACTGAGCCACCCAGGTGCCCCTGAAACCTTGATTTTAGCTTTGATTTGAGACCCTGAACGAAGAGCTCAATAATTAACTTCTACCTCCTTCCTGGTGAGTACCAGCATCTCACCACATGCAGCTACTTCTATTAGGCTTTTCTCAATCAAAATTCTTTCAATCTTAGAATAATAATAATAATACTCTTGATTGATCACTTTCAACACCCAGTACTGAAATATTCATGAATTATTTCAATCAGTTTTTCATTGACCTTATGTTGAAGATGTTATTTAGTATTCCAATTTTACTGAAGAGAAAACTGACAGATCTTTGATGTCACTATTGTTTTGGGGTTCCATGAGCCACACACATATAAGATGGCAAACTTAATTGATAAATATTGTGTGTGTGCTGACTGCTCCACTGACACACATACACACACACAACCCACAAAATTTCATGAACATATGTATACATATATGTGTGTTTAATTTTTGAGACAGTTTTATAAAAATGAGGTCATTTTGTACAAAGTTGTCTGTTTTCTTTCTTTATTCCTTCAATATATAGCAACAGAGACTCTTGTGGAATATATTAAGGATATATTAAGGTCTTTGGTCTTTATTATGAAAACAGTGAAGATTATTAAGCTGAAAAGGTGACAAGATCAGCTTTGTATTTGAAAAATTACCTTGATTGCAGAATAGAAGAGGGCTACAGTTGATGCAGGACATCTAATTAGTCATTTATTTCAGTGATCCAAGCAAAGGGATGATAATGGTTTAAATTAGAATAGCAATAGGTGGTGATGGAGAGAAGTGAGTAGATTCAAGGATGAATATGTAGGAAATAAAATCCAAGTTTTCCTGTTTTGGCTTGTGGAACAAGATGGATGCTTGTTTCATTTGCTGAGTTGGTGCTACTTTCTTTCTATTTCTCTCCCTACTCCGAAAAGGGCCAAGTTGGAACAGAAGATCATGAGTTCAGTTTGAGTGTTAGGTAACCGCAAGAGCAGCACAAGCTGGTAAGAGGACAAACTCACAGGTAGTACTGTCAGCTCTTCATCTACTGTCACTCATAAGCTTTTGAGGAATTCTTCAACTACCCTTATGTGCTCATTCTTATGGGCTTCCATTGATTTTTAACTTCTGTCTCCTTGGGGAAAGAAACTAATTTCTGTCCTCTCTGTACTGGATTCTAACTCATCTCAGCTCTTCTTCCAACCAAAATGGTCTTGCTATCCAGATTGTAATAATGTTTTTAAGAAATACATTGCAGAAGTCTTTACTTAAAATTTTATACATTTTTCTGACTATAAAAGCAATACCTGTTTAATTAAGAACATATGTACAATATAGAAAAAATACAGAAATAAATAGAAATAATTATAGTTGTACTATCCAGTCACATGATCTGAATGGAGGCTCCTTGAATTGTATAATTTGGTATCCTAGATTGATGTCTACTATCAATTGGTGTTTTTCCTCAGCTTTTTTTTTTTTTAAAGCAAAACATTGAAGAAAAAAAAGAATATATACTGTATATGTATTCAGTTATACATATTTTCCCCAGTGAATGCAGTTTGAAAATTTCCCCAGATTCATTTAAATTTAGCTACAACAAAGAAGCTTGACAGGAAAACCCATGTACTTAAAATGTACCAAAATACAAGAGATAAAACTCTTATTTTTGCAAATGAAATATTTTCATTTCCTATGCCTGTAAAAGTGTGAGTCAAAAAGTGAAATTGCAATAAAATGCAATAAAAATGTATCACAGAAATTGTCAGATTGTGAAATGGTCAAATAATGAAAGAGAAAAGGGGTTAGAATTTGGGACTAGCTATTAGGAAATCTGAACTTTAAATTTCCTTCTATTGCTTACAATTCAGAAACCAAATGTACCCCAGGTTAGCAATTAAGGCATTTATTCCTGTTAGCTACTCTTTTTTTTTTTTCCAATTTTTTCCCAAAAATTGAATTATGGGGCTAGAGATAAGCAGTATTTGGTAAGAACCAATAATATGTTAGATATTATGATTTTTAAAAATAATTTTATAATAAATATTTCCAACACACACACAGAAGGGGGAGCAGTGTAATGAACTTCATTTGCCCATATCCCAGCTCTAACAATTATTATTTTACTAATCTTGTTTTAGGTATCACTGCTTCCTTATTTTTTGTGCTAATATATTTTAAAGCAAATTCCAGATATAATGTTATTTCCACTCTAAAAACTACCCAGTTGTGTTAAAAGTTAAATAAAACTTTTAAAATACAAACTTTTTATATTTTAATATAAACTTTTCTATTTTATGAAAATATAAATTTGTAACATAAACTTTTAAAATACAAAAGCTAAATATAGTATTTTATTACTTGAGATATACTTCTATTGAAGACAGTGAAACAGGGGAACTGGGTAGCTCAGTTGGTTAAGTGTCTGTCTCCAGCTCAGGTCATGATCCCAGAGCTCCAGAATGGAGCCACGCATTGTTCTCTCTGATGAGTGAGAAGTCTGCTTCTTCCTTTCCCTCTGCCCCTCACCTTGCTCATGCTCTCTCTCTTGTGCATGCTGTCTCTCTCAAATAAATAAATGTAATAAAAAAAGATAGTGCAACATCAGTCATTAATGTATATGAAATGCATCAAAATATTTCCAAAATATTTTATATTTTAAATATCCTATAATAGCATATGAAATATAACCTTACAATCTACTTGATTCTGCAAAAAATTTTTAGTGCCTTTTACTGGTCTGGGAGATTGTCTGGCTTTCAAAATGAATTTTGAACTGGTTTGAAGCCTTGGATAAGTTGCTTGACTTTCATGGTGCTATGTTAATTAGGGTTTTTTGTGTGGCAGTGACCTATATTAAACTTAGATTAGCCAAAGCAAAAGAAGAAATTTATTTGAAGGATGTTGGGTTATCTAATGGAATAATCAAGCACTGGACAAGAGGCTCAGGGACTCAGGGGTCAGAGACTTGAATCCTGATGGAGCTTTCTTTCATCTATCTCTGTTTCTTTTTATTGACCTCTCTTTTTGCCAGGAAGTTTTCTCTTAAATGATAGGAAACACCGATGTTAATAGTTTTATAACTTAGAGTCTATCAAAATCAACCACTCTTCATAAAGATGACAACTACTGGAATAATCAGCTGTGGTCAGGGGTAAAATGAAATAATTTAAGAATAGAGAAATAGAAATCATGTGGATGGAATAGGTGAAATGTAGTTCTCAGGAAAGCTGGGAGAAAGGATGTGCAAACAATGACATACACATTCTCTGTGGGGACTAAATGATTTTATCTGTAAAATGAAATCTTTGAATTCCATGATTGCTGAGGTACCTTCTAGTTCTGAATATATATCTCTTCCAAAGTCCCTAAAAATGTAAGAAGTTTGTTACTTTGGAAAGAAAGGGGGAAACTATAAATAAATAATAAAATGTCTTGTAATATGAGTTTATCTAAAGTTCAAGACTACAATATGACATTTTTAAGCATATATTTTAAGGTGACAAGCCATTAATATGAAACTTTAATAAGAGAAGAAACCAAAAAGAGACAATTTCATTTTACACTAAATACATCAGAACTGTGCTGTCATACTGACAATCTCCAACATGGAAATTATGGCAAAGTAAAATAAAGAATGAGATACTTTTTATGTAAAAAATAAGAGCTTATTTTTCATTGCTAGTATTTCATATTTTGAAGTCCCAGCTTTGGTCATTTTTAAACTTACCTAAACCTTCTTTATAGGCTTAATGCTCATAACTTGACCTACAAATTTATTGCTTATTATGTTTTCACACTGAAACTCCAATATGATTTCTTTTTTGTTATAGGCATTTTATTTTGTTACCTAATTCAGTTATTATTTATTGAGTGTCCAGTGAATATGTTAGGCTCTGATAAACAAAAAAACACCTTAAATGTATATAGTATTTCTCTTTATTTCTTTAAATTTTAGTATGGAAACTTTAAACTAGCACAAAAGTAGAGAAACTGATATGATGGACTCTTATATATCATCACCCAGGTTCAGTGATAATCAAGCCAAACTCTTTTAATCTGCTAAAGACAATGCAAATCTCCCATTTCCCCTGTCAAAATGGTATCAGGGAAAGCCAATAACAACAAAAGTTTCAAATAAAATCCAGAGTCTCACAACATAATACAAAGATGTTCAGATTTCAATAGAAAATCATTCATTGTACCAAGAATGAAGATCTAAATTTTAGAAAAAGATTTCCATAGATATCCACAATGAGATGACAGATGATAGAATTATTTGACAAAAATTTAAGCTTTTTTTAAAAAAGATTTATTTATTTGAGAGAGAGAGAGAGAAAGAGTAGAAGGGAGGGGCAGAGGAAGAAAATCTAAAACAGACTCCCTGCTGAGTGCAGAGCCCAATGCAGGGTTTGATCCTTTGACCTATGAGATCATGACTCATGAGATCCTGACCTGAGCTGAAACCGTGAATCAGATGGTTAACTGACTGAGCCACACAAGTGCCCCTGTTTGTAAAGCAAACATGTTTGTAAAGCTGTTTGTAAAGCAGTCATGACAAAAA
The DNA here is from genome assembly GCF_010015895.1 of Lontra canadensis. Classification (NCBI taxonomy): domain Eukaryota; kingdom Metazoa; phylum Chordata; class Mammalia; order Carnivora; family Mustelidae; genus Lontra; species Lontra canadensis. The sequence continues at coordinate 16,168,711 of NW_022631027.1, forward strand.
TGCTTAAACAAGCAACTAAAAACACACTTAAGACAAATTAAAAAAAAAAAAAAAAGAATGCTCAAACTATATGGGGCAAAAATTGATAAAATTGTAAGGAAAAATAGGTGAATACACTATCATAGTTGGAATCTTCAATATCTCTGTATCAGAAACAGATCCAGCAGATAGAAAAATCAGTAAGGACGTAATTAAACTCAACACCACCATCAATCAACTGGTTATAATTGACGTCTATAGACTACTTCATCCAACAATAGAAAAATGTGCATTTTTTCTCAAACTAATGTGGAATATTCGCTGAGATAGAACATTTTCTGGATTACAAGACAGATCTTAAAAAAATTAAAGAATAGAAAAGTAGAGACCTATATTTCTCATGAATATAGATGCAAAAATCCTAAACAAAATTTTAACAGGTTAAATACAACAATGTATAAAATGAATTATACACCACTAGCAAATGGGATTTATCCCTAGCACAAAGGTAAAGAAAATAATTAATGTAATCCATCATATAAACAGGCTAAAAAAGAAAAAAAACTATATTAATAAATGCAAAATAATTATATGACAAAATTGGACACTCATTCGTTATAAACACTCACAGAAAATTAACAATAGGGAGATTTTCCTCAATGTGATAAAGAATATTTAGAAAAACCCTACAGCTAATATTATACTTAATGGTAAGAAACGAGAAGCTTTCCTGCTAAGATCAAGAACAAGGCAAGAATGTCCTCTTTCACCACTCCTTTTCAACAGTATTTCAAAAGTCCTACATAATGCAATAAGATAAGGAAATAAAAGGTATACAGATTAGGAAAGAAGAAATAAAGCAATCTTTGACATATAACATAACTGTTTATATAGAAATTTCAATAGAATCAAAAACAACAAAAAAATCCTAGAACTAACAAATAATTGTAGCAAGGTCGAAGGATACAAGGTTAGTATACAAAAGTCAATTGCTTTCTTATATACAACAATGAACAGTTGGAATTTGAAATTAAAAACACAGTATAATTTACATTAGCACCCTGAAATGCAATATTTAGATATAAATTCTACAAAATATCCACAAGATCCATAAAACTATTTATAGTAAATAATTGTAAAACTGATTAACAAAATAAAAGAAGTAAATAAATAGATATCCCATATTCATTGATTTGATGACTCAACACTTCATAGATGTCAGTTTTTCTCAACTTGATCTATCAATTCGATGTAATCTCAAACAAAATCCCAGAAAGTTAGTTTCTGGATATTGACAAATTGATTCTAAAGTTTATATGAAGAGGCAAAATGCCCAAAGTAGCCAATACAATATTGAAGGAGGAAGAAAAAAATTGGAGGACTGACACTATCTGAGTTCAAGAATTAATATAAAGCTGTAATATTCAGGAGAATGTGGTATTGGGCAAAGAATAAACAAATACTTCAAGGGAATAGAATGGAAAGCCCAGAAATAGACCCCCATTAATATGTTCAACTAATCCTTGAAAAGATCAAAGACAATAATATAATAAAGCAAAGCTTGTCTCCTTAACAAACAGTGCTGGTACAGCTAGATATCCACATGCAAAAAAAAAAAAAAAAAAAGAGAGAGAGAGAGAGTATAGATACAGATTTTTCATCCTTCACAAAAATTAACTTAAAAAGAATCACAAACCTAAGTGCAAAATAAAAATTATAAAACTTATAGAAAATAACATAGAAGAAAACCTAGATGACCTTGGGTATGGCACTGTGTTTTTAGATGTAACACCAAAGGAAGGATCCCAAGGAAATAAATAATGGATAAGTTAGACTTCATTAAAATTTAAAACTTCTGGGATGTAGAGAAAAGGGAACACTCCTGCACTGTTGGTAGGAATGAAAACTGATGTAGCCACTGTGGAAAAGAGCATGGATATTCCTCAAAAAGTTTAAAGTAGAATTGCTCTGCAATTCAGTAATTGCATTCCTGGTTATCCCTGAAAATACAAAAACACTAATTCAAATGGATAGCAGCATTATATACAATAGCCAAGACATGAGGCAGCCCAGGTGTTCATTAACTGATGAATAGATAAAGAAAATGGTATATATATATACACAATGGAATATCATTCAGCTACATAAAAGAATAAAATCTTGCCATTTGCAATGACATAGATGGATTGTGAATGTCATTTCAAAAGAATGAAATCTTGACATTTTCAATGATATGGATGCAAAGACATGGATTTCACATAATGCTAAGTGAAATAAGTCAGTCAAAGAAAGGCAACTACCATATGTTTTCGCTCATATGTAGAATTTAAAACAAAACAAACAAATAAAGAGAAAAAAGAAGACAGAGAAGGAGAGAGATAAATCAAGAAACAGACTCTTAATTGTAGAGAACAAACTGATGGTTACCAGAGGGGAGGTGGGGGGGATGGGTTAAATTGGTGATAGGGATTAAGGAGTGCTTTTCTTGTAATAAGCACAGGGTGATGTATGGAAGTGTTGAATTACTATATTGTATAACTGAGACTAATATAACACTGTATGCTAACTAACTGGAATTAAAATAAAAAATTAAAATAAAAAAATAAACATGTACTCTACAGCTATTAAGATCATTGAATTTATTGACAGTAAGAAATCTTCAGGGCCAGGTTATTTCATTGGAGAATGCCAAGAAATATTTAAAGAACTAACATTGATTCTACACGATCTTTTCCATAAAATAAAGAGGATGGAATACTTCCCAATTCATTTAAAAAATAGATATATATATATTTACCTGATTCCAAAACCAGACAAAAAGAGTACAAAAAAGAAAAAAAGAAAGCTGCAGACCTAAATCCCTTATGTACACATAGATGCAAAAATCCTTAATGGTATTTTAGCAAATAGAATTTGCTATTTGCAGTACATAAAATTTGCAATACATAAAAATAATTATACATTTTGACTACATGAGAATTGTCCCAAGTTTGTGAGGCTGGATCAATATTTGAAAATGAATCACTGTACTATACCATATTAAAAAGCCTAAAGAAGGAAAATCACATGGACATATATAAATTAATGCAGAGAAGGCATTTGACCAAATTCAACATCCATTCATAATAAAAAAGTAATCTCAGAACATATGAATAGAGAGGGATTTCAATCTGAAATAAAGCAACTACAAAAGTCTACAGCTAACCTACTTAATGCTAAAAGATGGAATGTCCTCACCCTTAAAATCAGATACAAGGTGGCGCACCTTGGTGGCTCAGCTAATGATCTTATGGTTATGGGATCAAGCCCTGCTTCAGAGTCTGCACTCAGCACGGAGTCTGCCTCAGATTCTCTCTTCCTCTCCCTCTGCTTTCCCCTCACTTGTGCTCTCTTTCTAAAATAAATAAACAAATAAAATCTAAGAGGAAAAAAAAAATCAGATACAAGCCAAGGATGGCTACTCTCCCTACTCTTCAACATGGAGCTAAACATTCTAGCCAGTGCAAACAAGCAAGAAAAGGCATATGGATCAAAAAAGAAGGAATAAAATTGTCCTTATTTGCAGATGACATGATTATCTACATAGAAAATTCCAAGGAATCTACCAGAAAATTTCTAGAACTAATAAAGGAATTCAGCAAGTCCACAGAAAACAAGATAAATATGAAAATCAGTTGTATTTCTTTATACTAGCAATGAGCAAGTGACCAAAAAAATTAAAAATACAATACCATTTTTTGTTGTTGAAAGAAATATTTGCATAAATATAACAAAACATGTCCAGAACATGCATGCTGAAACTACACAGTGTTAATAAGTAAATAGAAAAAAATCTTAAAATGGAGACTCATACTGTACTTAGGAGTTTCAAGACCCAAAATAGTAAATATATCAATCTCTCCAAATCAATAAGCAGGTTTAATGAAATTCCTTTCAAAATTCCAGCAATACATTTCATAGATACAGATTACATTATTCTAAAATTTATATAGGAAGACAAAGAATAGCTGGAAACTATCTTGATAAAGAATAATAAAGTGGGACAAATTATCTGACTTTAAGATTTTTTATATACTACATTAATCAAGACTCTATGGTATTGGTGGAAGGACAAACATATTTAATGTCTATTAAATTCAATGGAAGAGAGAATCCAAAAATATCTTACACAAATATGCTCAACTAATATTTGATGAAAGTGAAAATGCAATCAGATGGAAGAAACACAGTCTTTTCAACAAGTGGTGCTGGAACAGTTGGACATCCATAGGCAAAGACAAATAAACAAGTAAAGAAAGAAAAAGAAAGGAAAAAATAGAACTATTTCAGGATGGATCAATGACCTAAATGTAAAAATGCAAAACTACAAATTTTTTAGGAAAATATAAGGAACAAATCTTAGGTCTCTAAAGCTAGACAGAGAGTCCTTAGATGTAATATCAAAAGGACAATCCATGAAAACAGAATTTGGTAAATTGCCTTCATTAAATTAAAAAAGAAAATTTATCTGGAAAGATCCCATTAAGGGAATGAAATGTTGAGCTACAGAGTAGAAGAAAATATTTGCAAACCAAATATCCAATAAAGAATTATAATGTAGAATATATAAATAACACTTAAAACTCAAATAAACAACCAAACAAAAATAATTCAAAAGTTAAAAGAAACTCCACTTAGAAAATAGGCAAAAGACATAGAAAGAAATTTCTTTAAAAAGGTGTATATATACTATGGAATATTATGTAGCCACCAAAAATTGATATCTTGCTATTTGCAATGACATGGATGGAACTAAAGGGTATTATGCTAAGAGAAATAAGTCAATCAGAGAAAGACAATTATCATATGATCTCACTGATGTGAGGAATTTGAGAAACAAGACAAGACAGAGGATCATAGGAGAAGGGAGCAAAAAATGAAACAAGATGAAACCAGAGAGGGAGTCATAGTAAGAAACTCTTAATCTCAGGAAACAAACTCAGGGTTGCTGGAGTGGAGTGGGGTGGGAGGGTTGGGGTGGCTGGGTGATGGACATTGCCCATGGTATGTGCTATGGTGAGCACTGTGAATTGTATAAGACTGAAGAATCACAGACCTGTACCCTGAAACAAATAATACATTATGTATTAATAAAAAATTAATTAATTGAGTAATATTACCAAAAATGATAAGATCAAAGAACTTAAAAAAATAAAAAAAAAGGATACACAGAGGGCAAGTAAGCACAGAAAGAGTTCAACACCATCATTTATTAGAGAAATGCACCTTAAAACCACAGTTGGAAATCACTATATGCCTACAAAAATGACAAAAATTAAAAATAGTGACAACACCAATTGCTGGTGATGATGCAGAACAATCAGTTTGCTCATATATTGCTGATGAAAATATAAAATAGTACAGCCATTCTTGAAAACAGTTTAATAGTTTCTTATAACATTAAACATGCAAATTCATATGACCCAACAATTACACACATAAGCATTTATCCTAGAGAAATGAAGACATGTTCATACAAAGTCTGTACACAAAGGTTTATATCATTTTTATTCCTTATAACCCTTAACCATAAACAACAGAGATTGTTCTTCAATGGGTGGTAGTAAAACGAATACCTCCATACCATGGAATACTACTTAGCAATAAAAAAGAATAGACTATTCATAAAGGCAGTAACATGAATAAACTTACAGAGAATTATCCTGAGTGAGACACTTTTGAAATGACAAAATTATAGAATAAAGAAGAGATTGTAGTTGACAAAGGTTAAGGAGTGAGAGAAGTAAATGTGGCCATAAAGGGACAACATGAGAGATCACAGTAGTGATATAAATGTTCTGTATTGTGACTATGTGACTGCTGACACTCTGGTTGTGATATTGCGTTGAAGTTTTGGAAGAGGTTACATTAGGGAAAAATTGAAAAGGATACACAGGCACTCTTTGTATTATTTCTATAAAAAGTTTAATTAAAAAAAAGAAAAAAAAAAACGAGAAAGAGAAGAAATCCCATCTTTCGAAAATGAAACCTCATTGGTGTTTTACTTTCAGAAGTTACATAGTATGGACAATATCTTTTCATTCTATAATATTCATTTATTCTTGTCTGTCATGGGGTAAAAATATCAGAACTATTTTTGCATCTACTAAGGAACAACATTATTACTAAAGTGGTTTGGATTTTGTTTTTCCTGTTGAATAAAGGTGAGTAAAAGGTGATTCAAATGAATTAAAAATGAAGGATTTTTTTTTCTGTTTGTTTATAGTCTTCTGTGCAGTATAGAGCATAACAGTAGCTGAATTTTATTTAGTAAATAGTTTACTGGGAGTACTATACCTCCAAAATTGAACTGTAAGTCATCTGCATTTTTTCTATTAAATTTCACATGATGAGCATATTATAAATTTCCATTTGTGTCACTAAAATAAAGTAGTTTGTTAATGAGTCATTTATTAAATAACAAATGTCAGGAAAAGACCTTATAAAATCTATTGGAAATTTAGCATTTAAAGTATTTGGAGGTTTACAATTATAGACTAGGATTAGACCATTGCATTTTCAAGAAGTTTTAGTACTCTTCAAATTACATATAAAGCAATGAATTCAAAGCATTAGATCTGTTTCCACTTCTTCATTTTATGTTTAAGTCTCAAAGACCAAATGGTTCTTCTAGTGTCAAAAGACAAGGAAATGTCAGAGGCTGTCCTTATACACAATACTTTTACTATCTATTTTAGAATTTTTTCTAGACTCAGATTTTTGTATTATCTAATTTAGAATCATCTCTGGATATTTTTTGTTGTTTTATTAGAATTTAATGGACATCTAAAAGTTGTTCCTAAATTTCTTATGTCTTACTACTGTTAACTGAACAACATTTTGAATAAAACATTTAATAACAAAAGTTATTAAATTATGAATTAGTCCTTAAGAGATTGTTATTGGTTTCAAATAATAGGGAACTTATAAAAAGCTGAATGGGGTTATCTTGATAACTTAACTATGTTTATTAGTTTATTTTCTGTTTCAAGATGCAATTTTATTTTATAGTGATGGGATCATAATAAAGAAAGATTGCTCTGAAGGTCAAGTTAAAATAAGTAGGTATTTGGCTCAGGGTTTATAGATTCTACATTGAAATGACATTTTAAAAACGTAAAAAGGTTTTAGGAAGCAAAATCTAAGAAGTAAGCAAAGGATAGTTTCCCAAGAGCACTTACACATCCATTCCAACCCCTCCCCAACAAAACTTTTCAAAAGATGCCAAAAAGAGTGTGGAGAAACCCTGCAAAACACAGATGGCAATGCTAAGGAAGCGAGAATGTCTGTGAAGCTAGCTATTTACCTTGAAAAAGGTTTATTTGAGCTCCTCTTATTTGAGCTGACTAAGATTAATCAAAAAGGAAAACTGCATAAAACTCTCTCTCTTTTCTAAGCTCAAGGAAAAAGCATTTTAAGGGAGGGAGTTTTTTCCACCTTTGCATATGATCAGAGAAGAGCATTGCAGAAGCTTAAGCAAAGTAAATTACTGGCTGTAATATTTTTCAGAATATTTGCATGCCATTAGGTGCTTCCTGTCCATTCTAAAACAGCTTTCCTCCTATCTCAGAGAATAAATTACCTGCACTTTCCCAATGTCTACTTTGGATGTCACTTAAGTGTTTTAAAACTTTTTATTATGAAATAATTTTAGATTTATAGACAAGGTACAAAAATAGAACAAGTAAGCCACCCAGATAAAATGCCAAATGTCAACATTTTACCACATTAGCCTTATCATTCTTTCTGACTCTCTGTATATGTGAATGTCTATATATGTATGTATGTCATGTTTTTGTCTGAATCAAAGTTTAGTGGTTCAGTAGAGAGTAACTTGTCATTTTACCCATTATTCTTGCATGCTTTAACATTTCCCAAAAGACTAAGACATGTATTATGTAACCACAGTATAATCACTCAAATCTGAAAATAAACATTGATACAATACTACCAACCAATTCATAGGTGCCATTCACATTTCACCAATTATCTCAACTCACTTCAAAAGGGGAAAAAAACAAAGTTTTTCCTTTTATTCAGGATCTAGACCAGGATTACATATTGCATATAGTCCAGATGTCTCTTGGGTTCTCCCAATAGTTCCTTAGCCTTGCCTTATCTTTCATCACTTCTATGATTTTTTAAAAAGATTTATTTATCTATTCTAGAGAGAGAGTGTGTGTATGTGCACTCATGAAGGGGGAAGGGGGAGAGGCAGATGGAGAGGAAGAGAATTCTCAGGCAGACTCTCTGCTTAGTGCAGAGCTCAACCAGGGCCAGTGGATCCCAGGACCCTGAGATCACCTCAGAGTCCAGAGCCCAACTGACTGAGCCACCCAGCACCGACTTCTAAGATTTTGAAGAGTAGAGGCCAGTTCTGCTGTAGAGTGTTCTTCATTTGGGGTTATCTAATATTCCGTCATGATAAATTCAACTTTTGCAATTGGGCAGGAATATCACAGAAGTGATACTTTGTTTTCTTTACAACGTATCATCATCATATCGATTTCATTACAGGTGATGTTTGTTACCTTTGATCACTTGGCTGAGACAGTTTTTGCTAGGATTCTGTTAAAAAGTTACAATTTTCCCTTTTATAATAACTTTGCCATTAAATATGTTTGTCCTCAGCAATTTTTTATGCAATTATTTTAGTAGTCATGGATGATTCATTCTTGTCTGAATATATTATTATTATAATGATTTACAAATGGCAATTCTTCTACATTTATTGTCATTTTAGTGTAAAGAAGAGCTTTCCCTTTCCCTCACTGTCTCTCTTTCTCTCTCTCTCTCTCTCTCTCTCTATATATATATATATATATATGCATGCAATCTATTCATGCATTGATATCAGGATAAATTAGAAATTAGAGGAAAAAATTAGGGGTGAGAATTTGGGAACCTGTGTATTTGACTGGACATAATAATTATAAAAATATCTTGGTTAAACTGCTTGCCCTCTTAGACTTAAAACAAATATAATTATTTTACTCTGTCAAACATAAGCTTTAGAAAGAAAAACAGTATTTCAGATTGTGTTTATACTACTTATGAGATAATGAAAAATTAAAGAATTTTCTCTCTCAACCAGCAAAATTAAAAAAATATATATTTATTTCCTTTTAAACTAGTAAGATCAGGGAGCCTGGGTGGCCTAGTCAGTTGAGTGTCTGCCTTTGGCTCTGGTCATGATCTCAGGGTCCTGGGATCAAGCCCTGTATTGGGCTCCTTGCTCAGTGAGGAGCCTCCTTCTCCTTCTCCCTCTGCCTGCTGCTGCCCCTGCTTGTGCTCTCACTCTTTATCTCTGTCAAATAAAAATAAAATCTTAAAAAAAAATAACCTAGCCATATCAGTGATGTCCAGTAGAAGTATGTGAACCACATATGTAATTTCAAATGTTTTAGGAGTCACATCAAAAAAAGGAAAAAGAAAAAGTAAAATTAATTTTAATAATATATTTTATTTAATGTAATATATTGAAATGTGATTTTAATATCTAATTAATATAAAAACTATTAATGAGGTATTTTACTTTTTTATCCTATTAAGTCTACAAAATCTCATAGTTATTTATACTTATAGCACATCTGAATTCATGCCAGTCACATTTCAAGTGTTCAATAGCCACATGTGACCTATGGCTACTGCATTGGAGAACACAGATTTAGTTAATTGAAACCAAAGGATTTTTAAAATCTAGAATATATAGACACTTGATTCAGTTATCCACTGCACTTTGCATGTGTAGACATAGTGTTATTTAAAAATGTTATTTTCTATTTAAAAATAGAAAAAGTAAAAAGCATAGTAAAATCATAATCATAATATAATAAAAATTCCACTAAACATATTCACCCTTATAACACTATAAAAATAAAATTAGTAGAAATGTCTATAATGGAGTAAAATGAGTGGAATTATTTAATTAAACTCTTTTAAATATATATATAATTAATATTTCTATATTACATTAGTTCATCCAAATCAACATTTAAAAAAATTATTTTATTTATGATTCATATGACTATAGTTTTACAACTATGAAATACTCATTTTCAACATATATATCCTACCTCTCACACACTTGATTGAAAAGTACATATACACGTATACATAGATACATACATATAAGCATAAGAAAATCTGTATCTACTGAACCCTTTTGCCAACATATATCCCTTATCATCACTTTAGGATTAAATTATTTATAAATAAAACAGAATGATTATAGAATGATCCTACTTATATTTAATTTAGACTAAGATCAGTGATGTTGGAAGACTATGTGGGAATAACTATTGCCGCCTGTTTCATACCAGGCAGTGTCTTAAATATACTGGTTCAGTTATGCACGTAAATCATTTAACTTTCACAGAATCCCATTATTAGGTATTATAACACTTACAGTCCTTTTACATATGAGGAAAGTAATGCACAAAGTAGTTAAGTAACTGTGCCAAATTTTCACAGCTAATAAATATTAGATTTGAAATTCAAACAAGTAATTTAAAAATGAGTGGAAAGAAGCCCTGGCCATCTCAGGCAGGATGAAGCAAGGGATGAGATTAGATACACTTACCTTGCACAGAAACTGTATCTTGTTGTAAATGGAAGGAGAGAGTTGGACTTTATGCAGAGATGTAAACAACCCTGATAACATTTTTAACCAGTCTATACATTTAACAAATATGTATTTCTCTGTGTTAGGTACTGTGCTGGGCATTGGAGTATGGTGATGCACAGGACATAGAGTTTACTGTTGCAGAGAAGCAGAGAAAGAAAACAAATACTTACAATACAATAGGCCTTCTTAGGAATAAACACAAATCATATAAGATTAGAAAGAAGGGATACTTAGTGCAGCCTTGAGCATTAAGAGTTGAAGACCTGCAAATATATTTAAAGATACCTAAGGGCCTACAATGTTACTTTACTGAGGGTAACATCTCTACCTGGATGACCTAGACACATTTCAACCTCAAAATATGATTAAAGATAACCAGGAAACCCAACCTTAAAATTTCATATGGAAGAACAAGTGAAGAGTGTTACCAATTGTTGTGTACCTACTCAGCTGGAGGTGCGTCATGTGCTTTATACATATTATCTTTACATTTCTATCTTCTGTATATGTAATGAAGCTTCATAGGAAACTTGCCCAAGGTTAATATGTTAGAGCTCTCTTGATTTCATAGAGGCTGATTCTTCTTTCTCAGTTGAATGCTGCCTCCCTCTTTTCTATAAAAAACTGCCATCTGAGAGAAAATGATTTGTTTACTACCTTGGGATACTACTTTGGGATAAGAGACTTATAAAATATTCAAACAAGTAACATTTTTGAAATAGTTACTAAGAAGTTTCATCATATGTAATGGTGATGATATTTTATATTTAAAGAACAGGGAATTTTTGTGGTGTATAAAGCTCTTTTATTTCTCTTATCACTTTAACTAGCATAAGTAACCACAGACAAGGTAACTTAGAGATGAGAATGAATGTATCTAAATAAATCACAAATTTGAAAGCACTTAGCCATATACCAAGCACATCCTTTGATGATTTTATTCAGATTCAGATTATTGTTAAGACACATATTTTTCAAGGTATCATTCTGTTCTTGTTTAACTCTCTCATTTTTATTTACATATTATTTAAAAAGTAGATTATTTGTGGTTATAAGGAAAAGTAAACATAATTGAAGTTTTTGAAAGAAGCAGCAGATAACTGAAGGATTTATTTTAATAGCCACCAGAGTTGTTTCTCAATTAATAGTGTAAAACAATTGTTTTTACATAGGCTAACTTGAAATATTAAGTATACTTTTATTTAAGCAAGTATTTTCTAGAAACCTTAGAGATTTACATTTTGCAGTGTGTACCAAATATTTTCTGAATGTCTTGTTGTGAATGATCACATTATTTTATACATTTACTAAATGAAACTTTGTAAGGATTTTTTGCTGAGCTAATATGTATTTTCTGGATTTTCTTTTTTTCTAGGAAGCATTAACTCTGTTAGACCAACAAATAAAGTAGAACCACTAAAATAACTTTTCTGTTAAAACTGAATTTATGAAAACAAATGTTAACTTTATAAGATCATAGTAAAATAACAGTTTTTATACCCTTAGATTAAAATTAATACAAAGAATAAAACATACACTTTCTCTGATTTTTTAATATCATTTTCAAAACTGACCTATATTACACTTAAATTTTCAAACAAAAAATTTCTTAGCAGCTAAATATATAAACCAATTAATAGCAAATTAAAGAAACTCATTGATAATAATACAATAATAGTATGGGACTTTAACACCCCATTCACAGCAATGGACAGATCATCTAAGTGGAAGATCAGCAAGGAAACAAGGGCTTGAGTGACACGCTGGACCAGATGGACTTAACAGATACATTCAGAACATTTCATACACATTCTTCTTGAGCGCACATGGAACAGTCTCCAGAATAGATCACATACTGGGCCACAAAACGGGTCTCAACTGGTACAAAAAGATTGAGATCATATAATGCATATTTTCAGACCAAATGTCATGAAACATGAATTCAACCATAAGAATAAATTTGGAAGGACCAAATACATGGAGGTTAAAGGACATCCTACTGAAGAATGAATGGGTTAATGAGGAAATTAAAGAAGAATTTTAAAAAATACAATGAAGCAAATGAAAACAAAAACAGAAGAGTGCAAAATCTTTGGGATGCAGCAAAGGCTGTCCTAAAACAGAAGTATATAACAATATAGGCCTTCCTCAAGGGATAAGAAAAGTCTCAGATACACAACCTATCATTACACCTAAAGGAGCTGGAGGAAGAACAACCAATAAAACCTAAATTCAGTAGGAAAAGAGAAATAATAAATATTAGAGCAGAAATCAATGATATGGAGATAAAAAAAAGAACCCATAAAAGCAGTAGAACAGATCAACAAAACTAGGAGCTGGTTCTTTGAGAGAAATAAGATTGATAAATCCCTAGCCAGACTTATTAAGAAGAAAAGAGAAAGGACCCAAATAAGTAAAGTCATGAATGAAAGAGGAAAGATCACAACCAATACTGAAGAAATACAAACAAATAAAAATGAAAAATGTTAAATTAATTTTCTTTTTAAAAATTTTTATTTAAATTCCAGGTGGTTAACATACAGTGCAATATTAGTTTCAGGTGTAGAGTTTAGTGATTCATCACTGACATACAACACCCAGTGTTCATCACAAGGACCCTCCATAATATCCATCATCCATTTAACACATTCCCCTGCCCACCTCCCTTCTAATAACCCTCTGTTCTCTATAGTAAAGTGTCTGTTTTATGGTTTGCCTCTCTTTTTTTCCTGCTGTGTTCATCTGCTTTGTTTCTTAAATTCCACATATGAGTGAAATCATATGGTATTTGTCTTTCTCTGACTGACTTATTTAATTTAGCATTATACTCTCTAGCTCCATCCATGTTGCAAATGACAAGATTTCAGTCTTTTTGGTAGCTGAGTAATATTCCACTGCATATGTATATACCACTTCTTCTGTACCCATCCATCAGTCAATGGACATTTGGGCTCTTTCTATCATTTAGCTATTGTTGACAATGCTACTATAAACATTGGGGTGCATACATTTCTTCAATTCAGTATTTCTGTATCCTTTGTGTAAATACCTAGTAGTGTAATTACTGGTGGTTTTATTTTAACTATGTGAAAAATCTCCATACTGTTTTCCAGAGTGGCTGTACCAGTTTGCTTTTCCACCAACAGTGTAAGAGGGTTCTTCTTTCTCTGCATCCTAACCAAATCTGTTGTTGCTTGTGTTGTTGGTTTTAGTTATTCTGACAGGTGTGAGGTGTACCTCATTGTAGTTTTGACTTGTATTTCCCTGATGATGAGTGATGTTGAGGATCTTTTCATGTGTCTGTTAGCCATCTGGATGTCTTCTTTGGAAAAATGTCTATTCCTGTCTTCTGCCCATTTTTAAATTTGATTATTCATTTTGAAGTGTTGAATTTTGCGTTTTTTAAAATGTATTTTGGATATTAACTCTTTATCAGATATGCAATTTGCAAATATCTTCTCTAATTCTGAAGGTTGTCTTTTAGTTTTATTGATTGTTTCTCTCATTGCAAAGAAGCTTTTCATTTTGATGAAGTCCCAATAGTTTTTGTTTTTGTTTCCCTTGCCTCAGGAGACATGCAGTAAAAAGTTGCTTTGGCTGATGTCAAAAAGTTTGCTGCCTGTGTTCTCTAGGATTTCGATGGTTTCCTGTCTTACATTTAGGTCTTTCATCCATTTTTGAGTCTGTTTCATGTATGGGGTGAGCCAGTGACCCAGTTTCATTCTTTTGTACGTTGCTGTCCTGCTTTACCAACCCCATTTGTTGAAGATTAGTTGACCATAAGCTGTGGATTCATTTCTAGGTTGTCTGTTCTGTTCCATTGATCTGTGTGTGTCTATTTTTGTGCCAGTATCATACTGTCTTGATCACTACAGCTTTGTAATATAACTTGAAGTCCAGAATTGTGATGTCTCCAGCTTTGTTTTCTTTTCAAGATTGCTTTGGCTATTTGGAGTCCTTGTGGTTCCATACAAATTTTAGGATTGTTTGTTCCATCTCCATGAAAAATGTTGGTGGTATTTTGATAAGGATTTCATCAAAGAATAGGAAAAACATTTCATTATCATGGATTAGAAGAACATATATTCTTTAAAAATGTCGTTACTATAAAAGCAATCTACACATTTATTCTGATATTTATGATTTCTCTTCTCCTGCTGGGTTTAGGCTTTCTTTACTATTCTTTCTCTAGCTCCTTTAGGTATAGGGTTAGGTTGTGTACTTGAGACCTTTCTTGTTTCTTGAGAAAGGCTTGTATCACTATATACTTTCCTCTCAGGACTGCCTTTGCTGTGTCCCACAGATTTTGAACAGCTGTGTTTTCATTATCATTTGTTTGCATAACTTTAGTCAATTCTTCTTTAATTTCCTGGTTGACCCATTCATTCTTTAGTAGGATGTTCTTTAGCCTCCATGTATTTGGGTTCTTTCCAACTTTCCTCTTGTGATTGAGTTCTAGCTTCAGAGCATAGTGGTCTGAAAACTTGTAGGGAATGATCCTAATCTTTGGGTACCAGTTGAGACCTGATTTGTGACCCAGAATGTGATCTATTCTGGAGAATGTTCCATGTGCACTAGAGAAAAATATGTATTCTGTTTCTTTAGGATGGAATGTTCTGAATATATCTGTGATGTGCATTGCATCCAGTGTGTCATTTAAGGCCTTTATTTCCTTGTTGATCTCTTGTTTGGATGATCTATCCATTTCAGTGAGGAGGGCATTAAAGTCCCCTATGATTATTGTATTATTGTTGATGTGTTTCTTTGATTTTTGTTATTAATTGGTTGATATAGTTGGCTGCTCCCATATTAGGGGCATGGATATTTAAAATTGTTAGATCTTCTTGTTGGACAGACCCTTTGAGTATGATATAGTGTCCTTCTTCATCTCTTATTATAGCCTTTGGTTTAAAATCTAGTTATCTGATAAAAGGATTGCCAAACTAGCTTTCTTTTGATGTCCATTAGCATAGTAAATTGTTTTCTGTCCCCTCATTTTTAATCTGGAGGTGTCTTTGGGTCTAAAATGAGTTTCCTGTAGATGGGATATATATATATATTTTTAATCCATTCTGATGTCCTGTGTCTTTTGATTGGGACATTTAGCCCATTTACACTCAGGGTAACTATTGAGAGATATTAATTTAGTGCCATTATATTGTCTGTAAGGTGACTGATACTGTATATTGCCCCTGTTCCTTTCTGGTCTACTACTTTTAGGCTCTCTCTTTGCTTATAGGACCCCTTTCAATATTTCCTATAGGGCTGGTTTGGTGTTTGCAAATTCTTTCAGTTTTTGTTTGTCCTGGAAGCTTTTTATCTCTCCTTCTATTTTTAAGGATAGGCTAGCTGGATATAGTGTTCTTGGTTGCATGTTTTTTCTTATTTAGTGTGCTGAATATATCATTCCAGTTCTCTCAGGCCTGCCAGGTCTCTGTGGATAAGTCTGCTGTCAATCTAATATTTTTACTATTGTATGTTACAGACTTCTTGTCCTGGGAAGCTTTCAGGATTTTCTCTTTGTCACTAAGACTTTCAAGTTTTATTATTAGATGATGGGATGTGGGCCTATTTTTATTGATTTTGAAGGGGGTTCTCTGTGCCTCCTGGGTTTTGATGCTTGGTCACTTTGCCATATGAGGGAAATTCTCTACAATAATTCACTCCAATATACCTTCTGCCTCCCTCTCTCTTACTTCTTCTTCTGCAATCCCAATTATTCTAATATTGTTTCATCTTATGGTATCACTTATCTCTTGAACTTTCCCCTCGTGGTCCAGTAGTTGTTTGTCTCTCTTTTGCTCAGCTTCTTTATTTTCCATCATTTCGTCTTCTGTATCACTAGTTCTTTCTTCTGTCTCATTTATCCTAGCAGTAAGAGCCTCCATTTTTTATTGCACCTCATTAATAGCTTTTTTGATTTCAGCTTGGTTAAATTTTAGTTCTTTTATTTCTCCAGAAAGGGCTTTATTTCTCCAGACAAGCCTTCTCTAATATCTTCCATGCCTTTTTCTAGCCCAGATAGCACCTTGAGAATCATCATTCTGAACTGTAGATCTGACATATTACCAATGTCCATATTGATTAGGTCTCTAGCCTTCAGTACATCCTCTTGTTCTTTTTTTGTGGTGACTTTTTCTGCCTTGTCATTTTATCCAGATAGTAATATATGAATGAGAGAATAAAATACTAAAAGGGTGGCAAAGACCCCAGAAAAATGTATGCTAGTGAAATCAGAAGAGACCCCAAATCAGGCGTAGCAGAGGGTAAAAAGAATTTAAAAAAAATTAAAAAATTATATATATATATATATATATATATATATATATATATATATATACTGGTGAATAGAACAGAGCCACCCACTTGATTTTGGGTGTATTTTGGTCTCTTAGAGGAAACTACCTCCCAAAATTTTAAAGAAAGAAAAACTTATATATATACAAAAATAAGGATAAACATGATGAAGGGATGGAATATGACTGCAAACTGAAAATTAAAAAAAAAATCTAAAAAAGGAATTGATAAGTTGGTTGTAAAAAGAAAGAAAAAGAAAGTGGAGAGAATTTGCTCAGTCTGGAGACTAGAACAAAGCCCTGTGCTAGATTTAGGGTATATTTTGAAATATTAGAAGAAATTGTATTTCAAAAATTTTTAGAAGAAAAAGCCCTATATGTATACAAAAAATAAAGTTAGATACAATGAAAGATAAAATATGACTACAACAAAGGTTTAAAAAGATTTTTTAAGAAAGATATTGTTAAGATAAACTAGTTAAAAAATCTTAAAAGAGGAAAGAGGAAAAGTTAAAAAAATTAGAAAAAAAAATAAAATTAAAAAAATTTAATTAACTTTGCAAGACTAAAGAATCATGGGGAGATAGCCATGAATTCCATGCATTGCTTTCCCCTCCTCTGGAATTCCACTGTTCTCCTTGATTAGTGAGCTTGGTCTTGGCTGGATGTTCTTGCTGATCTTCTGGGGGAGGGGCATGTTGTAATGATTCTCAAATGTCTTTGCCCAAGTTTGAATTGCACCACTCTTGCCAGGGCCAGGCTAAATAATCTGCCCGGGTTCACTCTTGGGAGTTTTTGTTTCCTGAATGCTTTATGTAGAGCTCTGGAGGATGGGAATGTAAATGACAGCTTCCCAATCTCTAGCTCAGAGAAGCTGAGTGCTCGGGACCCCATTCCTCAGTGCGCCCTCAGAGAAAAGCAGTCAATCACTCCTGTCTCCCTTGTCTCTGGCCATGCTCCGAGCTCACCTGGTCTGTGAACAAGTATTTCTGTTTCTGATGCATAGCCCCATTTGGAGTCTCCAAACCCAGCAGATTCCTTTCTACAGAGGAGGAAGGTGCATCTCCCTGGATCTGCTCCTTGCAGGGTCCCTGCTCAAAGACCAGTGGCTTGACTGCCATGGATCATGGTTTAAGATAACCCTGAGTTGAGAGTTCATTCCTTGGCTCTGTCTCTGTAGTTGGCTTCCCTACTCCGATACCTAGGAGCTCTGCCACATTCAGACACCCCCAATATTTTAGTGACCCCGTGGGTCCAGAGACCACGCTGTCCCTGTGAGGGCTCCATCCCTGCTTAGCCTCTGGAGCAATGTCCCTCAGTGGAGCTGTCTTTTAAAAGTTCTAATTTTGTGCTCCATTGCTCCGCTGCTTGCTGGGAGCTTGCCCCTTCCCCTGTGGTCTATCTTCCTGTCGCTTTGGATTCACTTCTCTGCATATCCTACCTTTCAGAAAGTGGTCGATTTTCTGTTTCTAGAATTGCTGTTCTTCTTCTCTTTGATCTCCTGTTGGATTTGTAGGTGTTTGGAATGGTTTGATAACTATCTAGCTGAACTCCTGCAACCAGATGTCATCTCAGTCTGCTACTCCTCTGCCATCTTGACTCTCCCTTCTAAAGCAATCTACACATTTAATGATAAATTTCTAATGAGATTTCATAAGATAATGATGCGACTGAATGTGATCAAAATTATTAGGCTGCAACTTTATTTTGGCAGTATGCCTAACTTGTTTTGTTAGTCAGTTGCTTCACAACTGTCAGTATTGGGATGATCATCTCTCTCAATTAGGGTGGTAGGCTACAATTAGGGATGTAGGCTACAATTATTAGCATATCTAGCATTTTTTTAAAATGTCAGAGGTTTCATTTATCAATGAATTTCTTTATGTAGAGAGCTCAGGAAAATTCTGCTTAGATCATTAGGAATTTCGCTTGCATTCTGTTATACCTTAGCAAGGAAAACAAAAAGAATTTGCCTAATTTCACTTATTTAAGTATTTAAACTAAGAAAACTTCCATGTAAGAAGTTTTTTAAAATAGGTTTCAGTTATCTGTTGATGTGTAACAAGCCACTCCAAAATTTAGAGACTAAATACTAATTATTTCTGATCATCCTGTGTGTTACATGGGCTCATCTGGGTGGTTTTACTCTCCATATTATTTAACTAAAATTACCCATGTGGCTGCATTCAGCTCGACTTTCTGGGCTAGAAGGTCCAAGATGGTTTCTAGCGCTTTAAGGTTTATCCCCATGTGACCTGTAGTGATTCAGCAGCCTGGTCTACACTACCTTACAGCTAGATGACTAAGTTCCTAATAGGAGCATTCCAAAAGGACAAGCTCCAAAATGCAAATGCTTAGATCCTCTGCTTTCATCAACTTGCAAATGTTGCATTGGCCAAATCAAGTCAAAGGTCCAAACCCAGGTTCAGTATGGAAGGGGATTACATAAGGGCTGGTACTGGAAGTTAGGTTTATTTTACATTTTACCATGGTCTCTTCTGGTCTATGATGATCCACCCCTCCTACATGCAAAATAAATTCATGTCATTTCCAAGGCTCCATAAGTCTCATCTTATTACGTTCTTAGGCCTAAGCTTGAACTTTAAGAGATTACATCTGTATGATACTCAGTGTGATCATTTAGGTGCAATTACTTGGGCTCAGTTGTTGGGTGTCGAGAACTATAAACTGGAATGGTAAATTACCAGCCCTTTACACACAGTCCCTACAATGGTAACGTAGAAAGAAGATAATTGCACTAGACGCTGTCACTCAGAAAGGAGGAGAGGAAGAAAAGTTGCATAGAAATTCTGAAATCCAGGGCGCCTGGGTGGCTCAGTGGGTTAAGCTGCTGCCTTCGGCTCAGGTCATGATCTCAGGGTCCTGGGATTGAGTCCCACATCGGGCTCTCTGCTCAGCAGGGAGCCTGCTTCCCTCTCTCTCTCTCTCTGCCTGCCTCTCCATCTATTTGTGATCTCTCTCTGTCAAATAAATAAATAAAATCTTAAAAAAAAAAAAAGAAATTCTGAAATCCAGTCAGGTCCATATAGCCAGTTCCCCTACAGGGAATCTATCTATCTTTCTTTCTTTCTTGATTTCTTTCTTTCTTGATTTCTTTCTTTCTTTCTTTAAGATCTTATTTATTTATTTGAGAGAGGGAATAAGAGAGAGCATGAGAGGTCAAGGTCAGAGGGAGAAGCAGACTCCCCATCGAGCTGGGATCCTGATGCAGAACTCAATCAGGGGACTCCAGGATCATGACCTGAGCTGAAGGCATTTACTTAACCCACTGAACCACTCAGGTGCCCAGGGAATATTCCTTGATTAAACTCAGTTTTTCTCTTTGAGAGTGGTTCCCCATGACCTGTGGCTCAGCTTGCTGGGTTCTTCATTCTGACCTCTTTTTCAGCAAACAAAACAAGCAAAACAAAACAAAGCAAAGCAAAGCAAAGCAAAACAAAACAAAACAAAACAAAATACCTGCTTTTGCTTATAGCTGAGTCACTTTATGAGCCTACAGGACTGTGCAATAGGGACTGAAGCCTCCTGTCAACAGCTATGTGAATGAGTGAACTGGGAAGTAGATCCTTCAGTCCTAAATGACTATAGCCCTGGTCAACAGCTTGACTGCAGCCTAGGAGAGACCCAAGATTGAACTGTCCTGTTAAGCTTGATCAGAATCTTGGCCTCAGAAACTGTGTGAGGTAGTAAGTGCTTGTCACTTTGGCTGAGGAGATCATAAATTTCAGGAGTTGAGAAGGTCAAGGTTAGTAACAAAATTTATCATATAGGATATAATGCTAAACATTTGTTTGTATTTATTTGCTCTCTATGGTTAAGTAGCTTTTCATGAATTACCTACCTGTTTTCCATAGCTAGGCCACAGCTCTACTGCAGTGATCTGTAGTTACGGTAAATTAAAACTGATTTCTCAGTTCTTTGAAGATTATGGAATGCCAATTAATAATATTATGTGGAATGTGAATGAAAGAAACTCTTTTAAGTGGTTGTCTCCTTTCCCAATAAAACCAACAGCAACGTATGTTACAAAAATCAAATGAATTTAATGAGGTTTATTTCCCCAAAGTTGCCTCTTCTAAAAAAACAAAATAATTTTCTCATGATGAAAATTTGCTTTGATTTTGTAATAAGAAATGAAAGAAAACTACAACATTGTCAAGTTGTCATTTCTAGTTTTGGTTTTGTTTGAGCATAGTTAAACAGAGAGCATAATTTAGGAGAACCTGAATTAATGAAATTCCAAATTATTCCTCAAGGTAGTAGTTGGTGAATGTGTCAGACACAATCTTCTGTTTGCAAATGTTTAGTGGTGTCAGGCAATATGACCTCAATGCATAAAAAACGAATCAGAGTCATTGACTATTATTAGGTAGGAGTAGACTAAATTATTCTATATTCTTCACCCAGCTTCTTTTTTTTTAAATTGTTTTAAATTTTTTTTATAAACATATAATGTATTTTTAGCCCCAGGGGTACAGGTCTGTGAATCGCCAGGTATACGCACTTCACAGCACTCACCACGGCACACCCTCCCCCAATGTCCATAGCCCCACCACCCTTTCCCTCCCACCCCCCAGCAACTCTCAGTTTGTTTTGCGAGATTAATAGTCTCTTATAGTTTGTCTCCCTCCCAATCCCATCTTGATTCATTTATTATTTTCCTACCCCCCAAACCCCCCATGTTGCCTCTCCACTTCCTCATAACAGGGAGATCATATGATAGTTGTCTTTCTCCAACTGACTTATTTCACTAAGCATAATACCCTCTAGTTCCATCCACGTTGTTGCAAATGGCAAGATGTCATTTCTTTTGATGACTGCATATTATTTCATTGTATATATACACCATTTCCTCTTTATCCATTCATCTGTTGATGGACATCTAGGTTCTTTCCATAGTTTGGCTATTGTGGACATTGCTGCTATAAACATTCAGGCACGTGCCCCTTCGGACCACTACATTTGTATGTTTAGGGTATATACCCAGTAGTGCGATTGCTGGGTCATAGGGTAGCTCTATTTTCAACTTTTTGAGGAACCTCCATGCTGTTTTCCAGAGTGGTTGCACCAGCTTGCATTCCCACCAACAGTGTAGGAGGGTTCCCCTTTCTCTGCATCCTCGCCAGCATCTGTCATTTCCTGACTTGTTAATTTTAGCCATTCTGATGTGTGAGGTGGTATCTCATTGTGGTTTTGATTTGTATTTCCCTGATGCCGAGTGATGTGGAGCATTTTTTCATGCGTCTGTTGGTCATCTGGATGTCTTCTTTGCAGAAATGTCCGTTCATGTCCTCTGCCCATTTCTTGATTGGATTATTTGTTCTTTGGGTGTTGAGTTTGCTAAGGTCTTTATATATTTTAGATACTAGCCCTTTATCTGATATGTTGTTTGCAAATATCTTCTCCCATTCTGTCAGTTGTCTTTTGGTTTTGTTAACTGTTTCCTTTGCTGTGCAAAAGCTTTTGATCTTGATAAAATCCCAATAGTTCATTTTTGCCCTTGCTTCCCTTGCCTTTGGCTATGTTCCTAGGAAGACATTGCTGCAGCTGAGGTTGAAGAGGTTGCTGCCTGTGTTCTCCTCAAGGATATTGATGGATTCCTTTCTCACATTGAGGTCCTTCATCCATTTTGAGTCTATTTTCATGTGTCGTGTAAGGAAATGGTCCAATTTCATTTTTCTGCATGTGGCTGTCCAATTTTCCCAACACAATTTATTGAAGAGGCTGTCTTTTTTCCATTGGACATTCTTTCCTGCTTTGTCAAAGATTAGTTGACCATAGAGTTGAGGGTCTACTTCTGGGCTCTCTATTCTGTTCCACTGATCTATGTGTCTGTTTTTGTGCCAGTACATGCTGTCTTGATGATGACAGCTTTGTAATAGAGCTTGAAGTCCGGAATTGTGATGTCAACACCTTTGGCTTCCTTTTTCAATATTCCCTTGGCTATTCGAGGTCTTTTCTGGTTCCATATAAATTTTAGGATTATTTGTTCCGTTTCTTTGAAAAAAATGGATGGTACTTTGATAGGAATTGCATTAAATGTGTAGATTGCTTTAGGTAGCATAGACATTTTTACAATATTTGTTCTTCCAATCCAGGAGCAAGGAAAATTTTTCCATTTCTTTGTGTCTTCCTCAATTTCTTTCATGAGTACTATATAGTTTTCTGAGTATAGATTCTTAGCCTCTTTGGTTAGGTTTATTCCTAGGTATCTTATGGTTCTGGGTGCAATTGTAAATGGGGTTGATTCCTTAATTTCTCTTTCATCTGTTTTGTTGTTCGTGTAGAGAAATGCAACTGATTTCTGTGCATTGATTTTATATCCTGACACTTTACTGAATTCCTGTACAAGTTCTAGCAGTTTTGGAGAGGAGTGTTTTGGGTTTTCCACATATAGTATCATATCATCTGCGAAAAGTGATAGTTTGACTTCTTTTTTGCCGATTTGGATGCCTTTAATTTATTTTTGTTGTCTGATTGCTGAGGCTAGGACTTCTAGTACTTTGTTGAATAGCAGTAGTGATAATGGACATCCATGCCAAGTTACTGACCTTAGCAGAGAAGCTTTCAGATTTTCTCCATTGAGAATGATATTTGCAGTGGGTTTTTCATAGATGGCTTTGATGATACTCAGGTATGTGCCCTCTATCCATACACTTTGAAGAGTTTTGATCAAGAAGTGATGCTGTACTTTGTCAGATGCTTTTTCAGCATCTGTTGAGAGTATTATATGGTTCTTGTTCTTTCTTGTATTAATGTATTATATCACATTGATTGATTTGTGGATGTTAAACCAACCTTGCAGCCCCAGGATAAATCCCACTTGTTCGTGGTGAATAATTCTTTTAATGTACTGTTGGATCCTATTGGCTAGTATTTTGGTGAGAATTTTCACATCTGTGTTCATCGAGGATATTGGTCTGTAATTTTCTTTTTTGATGGGATCCTTGTCTGGTTTTGGGATCAAGCTGATGCTGGCCTCATAAAATGGGTTTGGAAATTTTCTTTCCATTTCTATTTTTTGGAACAGTTTCAGGAGAATAGGAATTAGTTCTTCTTTAAATGTTTGGTAGAATTCCCCCGGGAAGCCGTCTGGCCCTGGGCTTTTGTTTGTTTGGAGATTTTTGATGACTGTTTCAATCTCCTTACTGGTTATGGGTCTGTTCAGGTTTTCTATTTCTTCCTGGTTCAGTTGTGGTAGTTTATATGTCTCTAGGAATGCATCCATTTCTTCCAGATTGTCGAATTTGTTGGCATAGAGTTGGTCATAGTATGTTCTTACAATTGTTTGTACTTCTTTGGTGTTGGTTGTGATCTCTCCTCTTTCATTCATAATTTTATTTATTTGGGTCCTTTCTCTTTTCTTTTTCTAAGTCTGGCCAGGGGTTTATCAGTGTTATTAATTCTTTCAAAGAACCAGTTTCTAGTTTCATTGATTTGTTCTATTGTCTTTTTTTTTTTTTTTTTTTTTTGGTTTCTATTTCATTGATTTTTCTCTGATCTTTATGATTTCTCTTCTCCTGCTGGCTTTAGGGTTTCTTTCTTGTTCTTTCTCCAGCTCATTTAGGTGTAGTGTTAGGTTGTGTATTTGATACCTTTCTTGTTTCTTAAGAAAGGCTTGTATCAGTATATAGTTTTTTCTCAGGACTGCCTTTGCTGTGTCCCACAGATTTTGAACAGCTGTGTTTTCATTATCACTTGTTTTCATGAATTTTTCAATTCTTCTTTAATTTTCTGGTTGACCCATTCGTTCTTTAGAAGGATGCTGTTTAGTCTCCATGTATTTGAATTCTTTCCAAATTTTCTCTTGTGATTGAGTTCTAGGTTCAGAGCATTGTGTTCTGAAAATATGCAGGGAATGATCCCAATCTTTTGATATCAGTTGAGACCTGATTTAGGACCCAGAATGTGATCTATTCTGGAGAATGTTCCATGTGCACTAGAGAAGAATGTGCATTTTGTTGCTTTGGGGTGGAATGTTCTGAATATGTATGTGATGTCCGTCTGGTCCAGTGTGTCATTTAAGACCTTTATTTCCTTGTTGATCTTTTGCTTGGATGATCTGTCCATTTCAGTGAGGGGAGTGTTAAAGTCCCCTACTATTATTGTATTATTGTCAATGTGTTCCTTTGATTTTGTTATTAGTTGGTTTATATAGTTGGCTGCTCCCATGTTAGGGGCATAGATATTTACAATTGTTAGATATTCTTGTTGGACAGACCCTTTGAGTATGAGATAGTGTCCTTCCTCATCTCTTATTATATTGTTTGGCTTAAAATCTAACTGATCTGATATAAGGATTGCCACCCCAGCTTTCTTTTGATGTCCGTTAGCATGGTAAATTGTTTTCTGTCCCCTCACTTTAAATCTGGAGGTGTCTTCAGGTCTAAGGTGAATTTCTTGTGGGCAGCATATTTATGGGTTTTGTTTTTTTATCTGTTCTGTTGCCCCGTGTCTTTTGATTGGGGCATTTAGCCCATTAACATTTAGGGTAACTATTGAGAGATATTAATTTAGTGCCATTTTATTGCTTGTAAGGTGACTGTTATTGTATATTGTCTCTGTTTCTTTCTGATCTACTACTTTTAGGGTCTCTCTTTGCTTAGAGGTCCCCTTTCAATATTTCCTGTAGAGCTGGTTTGGTGTTTGCAAATTCTTTCAGTTTTTGTTTGTCCTGGAAGCTTTTTATCTCTCCTTCTATTTTCAAGAATAGCCTAGCTGGATATAGTCTTCTTGGCTGCATGTTTTTCTCATTTAGTGCTCTGCATATATCATGCCAGTTTTTTCTGGCCTGCCAGGTCTCTCTGGATAAGTCTGCTGCCAATCTCATATTTTTCATTGTATGTTATAGACTTTTTTTTTCCCGGGCTGCTTTCAGGATTTTCTCTTTGTCACTATGGCTTGTAAATTTTACTATTAGGTGATGGGGTGTGGACCTATTCTTATTAATTTTGAGGGGTGTTCTCTGCACCTCCTGGGTTTTGATGCTTGTTCCCTTTGCCATATTATGGAAATTCTCTACTATAATTCTCTCCAATATACCTTCGGCTCCCCTCTCTCTTTCTTCTTCTTCTGGAATCCCAATTATTCTAATGTTGTTTAGTCTTATGGTGTCACATATCTCTCGAATTCTCCCCTCATGGTCCAGTATTTGTTTGTCTCTCTTTTGCTCAGCTTCTTTATTCTTTTCATTTGGTCTTCTATATCACTAATTCTTTCTTCTGCCTCATTTATCCTAGCAGTAAGAGCCTCCATTTTTTATTGCACCTCATTAATAGCTTTTTTTAAAATTTTAACTTGGTTAGATTTCAGTTCTTTTATTTCTCCGGAAAGGGCTTTTAAGTCTCTGGAGAGAGTTTCTCTAATATCTTCCATGCCTTTTTTGAGCCCAGGTAGAACCTTGAGAATCGTCATTCTGAACTCTAGATCTGACATATTAGCAATGTCTGTATTGATTCGGTCTCTAGCCTTTGGTACTGCCTCTTGTTCTTTGTGTGTGTGTGTGTGTGTGTGTGTGTGTGTGTGTGTGGTGAGTTTTTCCACGTTGTCATTTTGTCCAGATAAGAATATACTAAGGAGCAAATAAACACTAAAAGGGTGGCAAAGACCCCAGGAAAATGTGCTTTAACCAAATCAGAAGAGATCCTGTGGGAGGCCACAACAAGGCTTTACTTGACCAGGCCCTGACTTGTGCCTCCTTTAAAGTCCGAATAACCTAACAAAAGATTGAGGACGGGAAAAGTTGAGTAGCACTGAGAAAGGGTCTGTGCTATGTGTTGTGCGCTCGCCTATGTGACGTCCCACATGCTTGCTAAACAAATGAGAACAATTCTGTTTGGGGTCATAAGTTCATGGCTGGTCCTTGTTGCCCTAGTACAGCCCATAAATTACTTTCATATTTGCTGTATCAATACAGAACAATTGTACTGGCATCAGCCATTTGGCGTCACGAGGTCTGCTTAGAGTTAACTGTGAAATTATTATGGGAACTCGTGGTTGTTTAAGTAGACATAGGTGTATTGCTTTTCCTATTGTAATATCATTATATATATGGCTTTAATGCTTTGAATAAACTTAGCACTGTTGGACATCCTCCTCAGTGCTCCTCCTGTCCCCATCTCTCTGCTTCTTGAGTTCTTTTCTTCATCCTCTTACCCTCACATTCCTGGTCGATTTGTCGTGCTGGCTGCAACTAGATCCCAAGTCATGGGAGGGAGAAAGGGGATAAAAAGAAGTTCAGAAAAAAAAAATTAATTAAAGAAACAAATAAAGAAAATATATAAAAAAAAGAATATATATATATATATATATATATATATATATATATATATTAGACTGGTGACTAGAACAGGGTCACCCACTTAATTTTGGGAGTATTTTGGTCTCTTAGAAGAAAATACATCCAAAATTTTAAAGAATGAAAAACATATATAAGGGTAAACACAATGAAGGGATGGAATATGCCTATAAAGATGAAAAAAAGAATTTTTTAAAGATTTTACTTATTTATTTGACAGACAGAGATCACAAGTAGGCAGTGAGGCAGGCAGAGAGACAGGAGGGAAGCAGGCTCCCTGCAGAGCAGAGAGCCCAATGTGGGGCTCAATCCCAGGACCTTGGGATCATGACCCAAGCTGAAGCAGAGTCTTTAACCCACTGAGCCACCCAGGCTCCCCCACCAAAAAATTTTTTTTTTAAATTTCTAAAAAAGGAGTTGATAAAGTAAGTTGGTTGGGAGAATAATGAAAAAGAAAGTAGAGAGAATTTGCTCAGGCTGGAGACTAGAACAAGCCCGGAGCTAAATTTAGGGTATACTTTGATCTATTAGAAGAAGTTGTACCCCAAATTTTTTAGAAGAAAAAACCCTATGTGTATACAAAAAATAAAGTTAGATACAATGAAGGATAAAATATGACTATAATAATGAAAGTTCAAAAAAGATTATTATTATTTTTTCATGAATGTATTGTTAAGATAAACTAGTTAAAAATGTTAAAAGTTAAAAAAAATTAGGAGAAGAAAAAAAATAAAATTAAAAAAAATTAATTAACTGCAAGACTAAAGAATCATGGAGAGAAAGACATGAATTCCATGCTTTGCTTTCTCCTCCTCTGTAATTCCGCTGTTCTTCTTGGTAAGTGAACTTGGTCTTGGTTGGATTTCTTATTGATCTTCTGGGGGAGGGGCCTGTTGTAGTAATTCTCAAGTGTCTTTGCCTGAGGCAAAATTACACCGCCCTTACCATGGGCCGGGCTGAGTAATCCACTCAGGTTCCCTTTCCGGAGCTTTTGTTCCCTGAACACTTTCCATAGAGTTCTGGAGGATGGGAATAAAAATGGCAGCCTCCCAATCTCTGGCCCGGAGGAGCTGAGAGCTGGGGTCCCACTCCTCTATGCACCCTCAGAGAAAAGCACTCAATCACTCTTGTCTCCCTGGCCTCTGACTGTGCTGGGAGAAAAGCGCTTAATCACTCCCATCTCCCTGGCCTCCGGTCGTGCTCCGAGCTCACCCAACCTGTGACCAATTCAAGGTAACCCGAGTTGAGAGCTCACTCCTCAGCTCCGTCTCTGTAGCCAGCTTCCACACTCTAATACCTCTGAGCTCTGCAATACTCAGACACCCTCATCCTTCTGTGACCCCGTGGGACCTTGGGCCATGTTGACCACGTGTGGGCTTCACCCCGGTTTAGCCTTTGGAGTGATGTTCTCAGTGGAGCAAACTTTTAAAAGTCCTGATTTTGTGCTCCATTGTTCCATGGCTTGCCAGGAGCCAGCCCCTCCTACCGCGGTCTATCTTCCCATCGCTTTGGATTCACTTCTCACCCGGTCCTACCTTTCAGAAAGTGGATGATTTTCTGTTTCTAGAATTGTTGCTCTTCTTTTCTTATATCTCCTGTTGGATTTGTAGGAGTTCGCAGTGGTTTGGTAAGCTATCTAGCTGATCTCCTGCTACCTGATGTCATCTCAGCCTGCTACTTCTCTGCCATCTTGACTCCTCCTCCCTTCACCCAGCTTCTTAAATTGATAGTTTATTAATAGTACTTCACAAATACATCCTTTTCAAATAAGAAAACATTCTCGGCACGGAGATGTCTCCTTGTAAGGGAACTCTAGAATGTAAGACATCATTAATATTATTTTAACTGTTTCCTTGCTTTCTTCCCCAAAGATCTCTTCTTTTGTAAAGTCCTCTTGAACCTACACCCTCTACCCTCAGGTGGTTTACATACTCCAGCCCTTGCTTCATAAAATGCTGAGAACGTAACTCTATTACTGGGCTACTAGGTAGCTCTAAAAGAGTACTTTTCTATATGAGCCTATGAAGTGACTGCTTCTGAGTTTGGAGTGGTAGGATTTTTTAAATGAAAATATTCAAAATAGATTTTAAAGTAGAGACCTTTAAAAGTAAAATATTTTCCTACAAATTACATGGCCACTTTGTTTTTGGAGAGGCTGGGAAGTAAAAAACTGCATTTCACAGACTTGCTCAAGAGAGTCTAACTAGGGGTGAATTCTCACATGATTTGGACAGTGAAACTTAGGTGGCATGGCAGGCAAGGTCATAGACATTGGAAAGCATAAAAGCATTTGAGGAACCCCACACTCAGCTTCTCAGCCTTTAGCTATGAGCATTATGTGGATGAAAGGCAGTTTGGGCAACAGGAGCTGGACTGAAACCTTAGTGATGGGCAATATTCTAAGCTACAAATCCCTGAATCAGAATTCCTTTCTGCTTGACATACTTTGAAAAGGTTTTGCCTCTTGTACTAAACTAGAACTGATACATACTCTTTGTTATATTCTTCCGTTGCTTTTCTTTTCCTCTGCTAGACAGCAAATACTCTCCATGGATAGGGATAGAACTTGTCTTTGTTCATTCTTTCATTCATTCCTACATTTGTTTTTCATATCTACTCCTTATATTTGTATGTTCAGCAATTACAGTTTTGGCATAGAGGTGGACAACACATATCCTCATAATTAATGAATTAGTAAAGTGTCAGGTCAGGAAATAGGTAAGGTACTAGAGACATAAAGATGAGATGTCCTTAGTAACAATAAAATGAAAAATTACATTTATTAAACACTTATGTGTCAGGCCCTGTGTACAACATTTTATATGCATTGATTTGGATTTTCATTTTTTTGCCTGTTTGGTTTTATAATTGTTTGTAAAACTATATATTTGTTTGAAGAGCTAGATATTAATTATCACTTCCCATTTTATACATGAAACAACAGAAGATGGAAGAGGTTAAATAACTTGCCCTAAATTACATAGAATTGAAGTAGGTTAAATTTGAATATAGGCAATCTGATTCAATAATTCATACTATTAATCAATATTCTGAGATCTCTAATATAGTTGAACAGATTCATAAATAGTTTCATGATACTATGTGATAAATTCTACAACACATTAGTTGGCAGGATCAGAGGAGGCTTAGGTCTGAAGAGAGACCTAAGTACTGAGGAACAAAAGGTTATAACACAAGTTAGGGATAAGTGGAAGTGATAAAGAATGCTGTTTTAGGTGGTAAGAAGTACACATACTACAAAATAACAAAAGAAAAAATAGCGAGCATTGCTCAGACAGCATGGAGATTAATACGAGGCTTAGTGAAGAGGGGTGAAAAATAAAGGCAAAGAGGGACTGACCAAGAGAGTCTGGTATACATTTCTAGGGAATTAAAATTGTGTGTGTGTGTGTGTGTGTGTGTGTGTGTTAATGTAGTCCGCAGCATTAAAAAACCTTTGAGAATATTTCTATTACAAAGAGATCACTTTGGAGCAATGTTGCTGATTTAGAAATCATTGTGTGGGGTAAGATTGGAATTGGGAATTACAGCAACTAAGGTAGAAGTGATTCTCGTTTTTGGACTCCCAGAATTGAACGCAAGGACAAGCATCTAATATGAAAACAAATCCATATTCGCTGAGTTGAATTGAGCCTAAATAAACTGAGGGTCAGAGAAGTGTAATTAATTATCAAAATTTGCACAGTTTATTGGTGGTAGAAGTGGGATAAGAATTTAATCCAGTGCCTTTTTTGTGTGTGTTACTTTAAAAAGAATTAGGGAAAAAATAATTGCAAAGATACCATTTGAGATATAAAAACTTTTGCTCTGTGTGTCTAAAAATATACCTGAAAAATACACACAGGCATAAAGTTATGGCTAAATCTCATTTCTTGTCTTTCATCCTTGTGTGCTTATTTTCTGAGTCCATGATCTCAAATACTCAAGTTCCTACTTTCTCAGTGATCTCTGAACTCACTTCCCTTGCTAGATACTCCTCTCATTCCTGAGTTTCCCAGGTTTCTTCTAATGCCTAAGGGAAGAAGGAGTGAAACAGGAAAAGAAAATCTGGGCTGGGGAAAAATTAAACCACAACAATTAACTATTAAAACATGCCATTAGAAACTCACTGTAAAACCTATGAATTATTGAATCAGATCACCTAGGTTTAAATTCAACCTACCCCAGTACTGTGTAACCTAATCTAAAACCTATTGTAAAAAATACTTATTTTCCTCTTAGAAAGACTACGAAGCAACTCTTTGTTATTGTGCCTTGTTTATAGTTTCTTTTCTTTCCTCTTCCCAGTTACTGTTTCACAGTTGACTGTGTTCTCTCATGAGGTCTAGCCAATTGACAATTCTGTGGACTTTATCTACATGTTCAAGGACACTGCAAAGGTTAAGTAAATTCTATCTCTAATACCATGATTACCAAATTGTAAATGCTAGCAGCCTTAGGCTTTGACAATTTTGGGCTCTTTCACTTTTGAATAGAGGTTCTGTCACCATTGTGAAATATCAGATGCTATGCCTTAGCAATGGGCTATGAAAATCTATGGTATAAGATTTGCCAAACCAGGTTTTATGAGGACTTGACTGGTTCTAGAAATAGAATTGGCCTTAGTATACTCTGGCATATGAAAGATATAAATATATATATATATATGTATATATATATTTATATATATATTTTTTGAAATTAAATATACAATAAGTTTTAATCCAGTTTCCTTGTTTTCAAAGACAAATTTGGGGCAATGTGTTTAGGAAGGAAATTTTATAATTTAGCCAATAATATCTAAGCATGCCATTTAGCCCTTTCAGTCTTTAGAACACCACCTAAAGGGACTATCTTCACTTAGATAATTTATAATCATTTTATACTTTCTCTTCTATTGAATGATTTAGAAATGACAAAACAAAATTAAAATTGAAAAGGAATCAAAGCACTTGTTATAACTGAGCACCAGAGGCACAAGCCTAGGGTACAGCTGCATAACAGTGAATGTTCTTTTGCTGTTGACACCTGGGTTTTTCTATTTATAGGAAGATATCACAAGTTTAAACACAGAGAAAAATGACTCATAAATCCAATAAAATTTGGGATGCACAACTACCAGCAATATCAGGGGATTTCACCCAATATTTGCTAACAAATCAATAACATGATTAAATCTTTCTGTATTTGGGAAATCAAAGGCTTACTAACAGGTACTACTGCCTAAATTAATATAATCCCTGAAGTGCTCTGTTTGTGTCAAACCTAATACCACTGAGGCTTAAAATTCACGTGTGATAAGCTGGCGGATATTTCTTAATAATGCTTTAAATAAGATGAAATTTTGTGAAGATTCTGAATTAAATTCTTCCACACAGAGTGGGCTCAGTTTAAATTGCTCTTGTCTCTAGATGTCACGTTTCCTGCTGTCCATATTTCTTTATAGGTCCTACTTAAAGAAAGTAGGACTGTTAAAAAAATATATATATATATACATATGTATATATACACATATGTATATATATTTAACTAAAACTATGACTGCATCTTGCAATCTTTTTCATGAAGATTGCACTGACATGGCTCTCACCACTCACATTTTCAGACTCAGAACAAAAATTACTACCTCTCTGGAGCCTACCCAGACTTGCAAGGAAAATCAGTGCCTTTTTCCTTTGTTTCTAACTACTGTTCTATAGCATTTATCACACTATTTTGTAATCACTCCTTCTAGTCCTTGAGGGTGGCATAAGGATTTGGCACATATTATTCGGTAAATACAAAAGCCGTTTTGCTTTAGCTTTTTTTCTTTTGTTCATATGATATTGAACAAGCAATAGAGCATATGAACAAAATCTGCCATATAGTTTAATGGTAATATGGGGTTTTGTTAAATATAACTTTACTTTGAAGATCAAGGTTTGACATGAAAGATAGTCAATATAAAAAAAAATGCTGTAATTGTGTTTATGTTGACACAACCAGATTTTATCAATATGCTGACACTGTATTCTGCTTACTATGGGGGTTACTAATACAGTTAACATAAAAGCTTCAAATAGCTACTACCTACCAGGCACAGTATTAGGTGGGAGTTATGGCTAGAGGCATAAGTCAAGTAGCTGACTTTAAGGAAATAGCAATTGAGTGGAAGAGGCTTTCTATTGGCAGAAATCTTTGAACTTATTAGAAATATATTTGTATCATTTATTATTTCTACTGAATAATACTGATGCTGAAAAGAAATAAAGTTAACAAGACATTAAAAAAAAAAACCTGTTTTCCTCCTTAGAGAAGGAACTACAATTGTTTGGCCAACTTGACTCAAATTTAAGAATATGGACTAAAAATCTTTACTTAAGAAATGCTAATGTATGTGACATTTTAGTGCATTGCTAGTCGTGTGAGAGAGAGAGAATAGAGATAGGTCAGGGAAAGAAGGAAGAGGATGAAGAGAAAGAGGAGAAGGCAAAGGAAAAGAAGAAAATAAAGTAGAGCTAAGTTAGAAAAAGGAAAATAATAAGAATAGGATTAAAGGTGAGTTGGAAACAGAAATAAAAGGAAAGAAAAAGGGTGTGAGGAGAGAAAAAGAAAAATAGTGGAGAGGGAAAGTCTGGCATAAACAAAGGAACCAAACGCAGATACAAAAGCAAGAGGAAAGCAAAAGCAACAACTAAAATAGCTGAAAGATTTCTGAGTACTAGGATTTGTGAGAATTGCGCAAAAGGAAAGGATGTGTGTGATATAAGCACATAACAGTTACATTGTGTAGAAGCTTTTCAGAATTATTTAACTCTTTAAATAATTGCAAATGCATAACTAGGATTAAAACAAAACCTTAAATTAAGATCCTCCCTTGACCCTTAACTTTTCCATTCACCAACACTTTCTCAGCTCCCTTTTATGGTACTATCCCTTAAAATAGTTTTTTCTAAGCACTTTACCTCATCCCCCATTCTTTTCTCAAAGCATCCCAATAAATTTTTAGTATCTACTACTCTGTTGAATTGACTCTTGTCAAAGTCAATGATGAGCTGCAATTTGTCTCAGTCAGTGTTTCATTGTAGTTATCTTACTTGACTTCTCAATTGTGTTTCACATAACTGACCACTGGCTCCATTCTTAAAATATTTCTTCTAAATCCGCAGCAACGTAACATTTGACTGTTACTGTTATTATTATTATTTTTCCTTCTCTCTGCTTCCCTGGTAACTCCTTTGAAGTCTCCTTTATAACTTTTCCTCCTTTGACAGATTTCTTCATGCTAAAGGACTCCCATTTTTGGCCATTAGTCCCCTGTCTTTACTCTTCCTAGATTTTCTTCCAAGATGATCTTTCCAGTACCAAAGCCTTAAGTATTAGTGTATGTTAATGAAACTAAAGTTTATATTTCTAGATTGGCCTTCTCTTGGTTCCAGACTCTTGCGTTCCTTTGATTATTCAACATTTCCACTCTCTGTTTAGTAGACATATATAAGCTAACAATGCCAAAACAGAACTAATAATTGTCATTTTTTCTCAATCTGTTCCTGCTCAAATTCACTCTTCCCAAATTTTCTCCATCCCAGCCAGGTATTGGCATAGTTATCTACTCTATGCCAAATTAATGAGTATTGCTCAAACCAAAATATAAGTCATATTTCCTCATATTTCACACATATTCCCTCTGGATAGCCTGTTACATCTCTTCTGCCAAAATATATTCCAAATTAAAAAATTTCTCACCATTTCTTTTTCCATTTCTCACTGCATTTCTATAATATTCTCGTCTGAGATTGTGAAATAGCCCCCTAACTAGAATTTTTTACTTCGTTCTTGCTTAAATAGTTTAATCTCCACATAGAAACCAGAAGTATCTTCTAAAATGTAAATCAGATCATGCCATTTCATGCATAGAAGCTTCCAATGGGTTTCCACTGAAATCAGACTTACATCCACATTCATTTACCTAGTTTAGGTATCTCTGTAGAATTTGGCCCCTACCTGACTCTCCAAACTCATTCTTACTTTTTATTTACTATGTTCATTTCATTTTGGCTGTCCTAGTTTGTTTGGGTTGCTATTACAGAAAACAATAGACTGGGTGACCTGTCTATCCAGTCTGTCTTGACAATAGAAATTTCTCACTTTTCTGGTGGTTGAGAAATCCAAGATTAAGGTGCTGGCAATTTGGCCCCACTTTCTTGTTCATAAATGGCTGTCTTCTCACTGTGTCCTTACATGGTAGAAGGGGCAATGGCGCTCCCTGAGATCTCTTTTGTAGGAGTACTAATCCCATTCTTGAAGGTTCTATCCTCATGACCTTATCACCTCTCAAAGTCTCCATCTTCAAAGATCATCACACTGGGGATTAGAGTTAAACACATGGATTTTGTGGGATGGACATAATCATTCAGTCTATAGCATTAGCTTTTTTCCTACCCCTCCGATCTTCAAGCTGATTCCCATTTCTGTGCCATGGCACATAATTCTGCTTTGAAACTTTCTCCAGCAGATGTTTACATAGCTTTCTATCTCTTTATTCAAGTCTCAATAAACGTCACTTCTTCAGAGGATTCCATGACAACTCAAACTAGAACAAATCACTCTCTTTCCTCTTTGCCCACACTATGTTCTCTATAACACTAATTCATTGCCCCCCCGAAACACAGCATTCAATTTCTTATGTTTTTCAATATATTTTTCATATGTAAATTATATTATATTATTATATTATTATTCTATATATATTTTAGAAATATTTTCTCCTTCCATTAGAATATAGGTTGCTCCTTCCATATATTAGTCTCTGGGACATTTATATGGCACAAATAGATGTTTCAAAAAATGCTACGTAATATCTGTTGTTTTAATTCTACTACATGAAGAGAGAATTCAGAAGTCCTTAAGATGGCTTGAAAAATTGTGTAACTCCCCCAATGCATATACTTTCAGTCCCTCTTCCATATCCTGAGCTCTCACAATTTCAAACCACTTATAGGCCATTGAGTGCAGTATTGACTTATTCATATGTAAAGAGATATGTAAAGAGATTCATATGTAAAGAGATTTACATAGTTGTTCCCTTTACCTAAGATTCTTTTCGCTTCCCTTCCCCTCCATGAAAAATTCCAAATCTGCATCCACAAAAGGTATTTCCTCCTTTTCTATCCTATCACTAGATTTAGACTTTCTCTCTTTGCACTGTCTTAGCATGTTACATATTCTTAGTTTCCAAAATTCATTACATTGTTTTGTCACTTTTTGTTCCATTTGCTTCATAACTTTTTAGATTGTGAAATCTTGGAGGTTGGAAATTTAAATCTTATTTATATTTGTATACCTGGTACTTATAATTGCATTTGACATAATATATAATTCAGATCTACTACAGTCTCTCTAGAGAGAATCTTTTTTTCACTGAATCTATACCAACATTGAAACAGAACTCAATATATTTTTGAGTTACTAAATGAAAATTATGATTTCTGTAATGCTAGTGAACCATTTAGATTTTACTGAAGATTTGGTGGGAAGGTAGAAGTTACATTATGTATTATGTATCAGTTTTTCTCCAAAAATCTTCAGTACAATTCTCTTCCCAGAGTAACTTCTTCATTAACCATTTCTTTCTTGACCTTTCTCCCACTCTGTCTCCAAACCTTACTGTCTTCAATTTTCTTTGCTACTGATATCACTCTTCTTTTCTTTTTTTTTCAATAACAAAAAGTTTAACTTTAACTTTGCTTCTTTACTATTATATCCTAATATCCACTATGCCAACTTAGCAATAAAAATAATTCATATCTCTTAAAATCTATGTATTTAAATAAAAAGCAGATTGCCCCTTTCACAAGAATTTTCTTTTTTAAAAATATTTTCCCCTCCATTTCTAATTGATAATAAAACTGCTTGTTTAAAGTATGAATGATTATACATTCATTTTGTGTGCTCTCCTTTTTGGATTCTTTAGCTGTCAGGTCTACTTGATCTTCTAGTGTTAATGACTGCTGTCAGTTAGATGCATCCTTAGTGAATATTTGTATTTGTTGGGATATAGGATACTGTCTGAAAACAAAAACAAAACAAAACAAAACCCAGTGGCTTAAATGAGATAGAAATAGCTTTCCCTCTCAGGTAATAAAATGCAAATAGAGGCTAAAGGCTGCTTTGGCAGGTATGCTCCATGAAATTTTCTAGGGACTTAACACTTACTACATTGTTGTTTTGCGATAGAAAACGACCTTTATCTTTATCATATATGGTCCCAAATGTATCATTATCACACTCACATTTCAGGCAATAGAGTGAAAGAAAGAAAGGAACAAGAAATTTATATTCCTTCCCTTACATGGTAAAATTTAGAGTTGCTCACATTACTTTTGGAAACACCACGTTGGCCAGAATGTGATCATCACTCTACCCTTAGCCGCAAGAAAGATTGGAAGATATAGACTTTATTCTAGTCAGCCATTGGTCCAGTTATTGTATACTTTAAAATGGTGAAGATAGTAAATATTGTGTTTTGCCACATTACAAAAATTGAAGAAAAAAATCCTTGCCCAAGACCAAGTTACAAAGATTTTATTTTGTCTTTTCTTGTAGGAATTGTACAGTTTTAGATTTCACATTTAAGTCTGTGATACATTTTGAGGGTTTTTTTTTTTTCATATTATGCTATATATAGGACCCTTTTTGGGTTTGTGGATATCTAATTATTCAAGCATCATTTGTTAAAATGCCTATATTGTTTTTACAATTTATTTATTAATTTATTTAATTTTAAAAAGATTTTATTTATTTATTTATTTATTTGACACAGAGAGAGAGAGAGAGAGAATAAGCAGGGGGAGCAGCAGGCAGAGGGAGAGGGAGAAGCAGGCTCCCCAGTGAGCAGGGATCCTGACATGGGTCTTAATCCTAGGACTCTGAAATGACCTGAGACAAAGGTAGATGCTTAACCAACTGAACCACATAGATGCCTAGCCTAAATTGTTTATATATATAGAGAGAGATATTTTATATTGGCTTTTTGGTTCAATTAAATATATCAATCTTTTAAAAATAATTCTCTTAAAATATATGCATGGCCATATTTTTCTATATATGGTTATGCTTTTAAAAAATTCTCTATAAGTCTGTTTTTTTTTAATTTTTTTGTATTTGACACTTAAAAGTATAGGGTGTTATATACCTACATGCTTATAGTTGTTATTTCTAGATTGTGAGGTTGAAGATGATTTTTATTTTCCTCTTTTTGCTTAAGTTAATATACTTGCTTTCTTTTTTTTTTTTTTAAGATTTTATTTATTTATTTGACAGGCAGAGATCACAAGTAAGCAGAGAGGCAGGCAGATAGAGAGAGAGGTGGAAGCAGGCTCCCTGTTGAGCAGAGAGCCCAATGTGGGGCTCAATCCCAGGACCCTGGGATCATGACCTGAGCCGAAGGCAGAGGCTTTAACCCATTGAGCCATCCAGGTGCCCCAATATATTTGCTTTCTTAAAAGGACATAGCTAATTGAGAAATAACAAATTTTTATAAAATATTAAAAGTATGTTTTGACTAGTGGTGCCTGGGTGGCTCTGTTGTTAAGCGTTTGACTTTTGGTTTCAGCTCAGGTCATGATGTCATGCGTCATGAGATTGAGCCCTGCCTTGGGCTCCATACTCAGTGGGAAGTCTGCTTGAAGAATCTCTCCCTCTGTTTCTCCTCACGCACACTCTGTCTCCCTCTCTCAAATAAAATAAAAAGTATGTTTTGACTATATGTGTACATTCATAGAAAAAAACTAAAAACTGTGAAAAAGTAAATAAATAAAAATTAAGGAGTCTTGTACTATGACAGATAAGGGAAGATTGGACATTGGCTAGGGACAACTGACATTTTTTGCTAAAATCTCCTTCAAAATATATTCATCCTGATAAGGAAATGGACAAAAATTATAAACAGTTTATAGAATATCAAAATGGGCCCCAGACATACAAAGAGATGTTCAATTTTACTCATAATAAGATATTAAAATTTAAACAAATGAAGTGACATCAGTGAAAATGGTGAAGTAGGTAGATATCTCCAAGGGCATGTTTTCCCACAGAAGCACACAAAAGAAATATGAGTGAAAGTTGTCAGAATCAATATTAATAGAATTCCAGAAAAATAGGCAAAGGCTATAGCAACTAAGCAAATATAGTATCAAGAAAAAGACAGCCAAAAAATAGTAGAAGAACTTTGTGTCATGTTTACTTCTCTTTGCACTACCTCCCTCATTGGATCCACTGGGATTTTATTTATTTTTTATTTTTTAAAATATTTTATTTATTTATTTGACAGAGAGAGAGATCACGAGTAGGCAGAGAGGCAGGCAGAGAGAAAGGGGGAAGCAGACTCCCCACTGAGCAGAGAGCCTGGTGTGGGCCTCCATCCCAGGACCCCGAGCTCATAACATGAGCTGAAGACAGAGGTTTAACCCACTGAGCCACCCAGGAGCCCCTCCACTGTGATTTTTAAAGATGACAGTTTATGTTTCCAATATGGAACCCTGCTTCCTGATTCCAGAAAGAGAATGGCAGACCTTGTTCTCAAAGAATTGTGTTTCTTTGTATGACCTGAGGGTTACCTGAGGAACTGATGCAAGATGTTGGTCTTTGTTTTTCCTAACTAGAACTTCCTCATGACAGGAAAATGGCTACACAGATAACATCCCTCAAAATCACTGACAAGAAAATAAACAACCTGCTTCCATCTGGGGCAAAAGAGAAAAACTGGAAACAGTTGTTTTGTTTTTGTTTTTAAAATTAGGACATTGAGATTTTCTGTGTATATGGGGGGATTTAGAAAGCCATGCACATGCCCACAGGAGGAATCATGCTCAAAAAAAAAAGACCTTGAGAAGAACCTTTCATCTCTGTCTGGTCTTTGGCCTCAGCAAAAATAAAAAGTGAAGGCTGAAGAATAGTTGTAAACAGCCTAGCTAAACATTAAAGACCCCAGCACAGAACCAGCAGAGACCAGCAAAGACCAGAAGAGTTGTTTTTTTTTTTCCCCCCCTCCACGTGTTTAAGGAAAATCTGTTAAAACAATACTAAACCCAACCTACAGGATCAAAAATCTCAGAAACCACACATGGTAAAGGATATAACCTTTACAAAAATAGTATAGAAAAGTCACCAACAAAGAGCTATAACCCACACAATCAACAGAATCAAGGCATGAGGAGGAGAATATGATTTCCAGAATTTTTACATTATAACATTTCAAAATGTTGTTTTCAACAAAAAACTATAAAACATGCAAAGAAACAAGAAAGTATGGTTCAATCACAGGAGAATTTAGTAGAAACTGTCTCTGTGGGAGCAGAGACACTGATTTTACTAGATAAAGTTCAAGTCAAAGAACTAAAGGAACCATGGACCAAGAACTGAAAGAAACCATGAGAAAGATGCCTTAGTGAATAGAGAATGTCAATACAGAGATAGAAATTATTAAAAGGAAAAAAAAAAACCACGGAAATTCTAGAGCTAACCAGTACAATAACTAGAATCAAGAAATCACTTTGGATGTTTTCAATGGCATATCTGAGCAGCTGAATAGAGTCAGCAAACTTCTGAGGAGCAGAAAGAAAAAAGAATGGAGAAAAACTGGCAGAGCTAAAGAGATCTGTAAAATACCACCAAGTATACCACCTAATT
Source organism: Lontra canadensis (assembly GCF_010015895.1). Lineage (NCBI taxonomy): Eukaryota > Metazoa > Chordata > Mammalia > Carnivora > Mustelidae > Lontra > Lontra canadensis. Next base: position 16,209,638 of record NW_022631027.1, read on the forward strand.
GGAATGCCAGAAAGGGAGAAAAAGGGGAAGAAAGGATATTTGAAAAATTAATGGCCTAAAACTTCCCATTTTGGATAGAAGACATGAATCTAAACACTGAAGGACTCAACAAATTCCAAGAAGTATAAACACAAAGGGATCCATACCAAGACAAACTGTTGAAAGACAAAGGCAAAGAGAAATCTTGAAAATAGCTAGAGAGAGGAAATTTATTATATACAAAGAATCCTTGATAAGATTAAAAAACAATCATCAGAAACCATGGAGTCCAGAAAGCACTGGAATAACATATTTAAAGTGTGGAAAGAAAAAAAAAAAAACAATCAATATTACATATCTGGCAAACTATTCTTCAAAAATGGAGAAATTAAGACATTCCCAGAAAAACAAAAGCTGAGGATATTTGTCTCTGGTAGGCTTGCCTACAGGAAATATTAAAGGAAGTACTTCAGGCTGAAATATAAGGATACTGGACAATCGCATGAAGCCATACGAAGAATAAACACTCTGTAGGTAACTACATAGGTAAATACAAAGGTTATATTATTGTCTTTTGAGCCTGTAACTGCTCTTCTCTTACCCTATATGATTTAAAAGACAAACTAATAAAATATTAATTAAAAATCTATGTTAATGGGTAACAGTGATTACAGATGTAATTTGTGACAATATAAAGGAGCTGTATAGGAGTAGAGATCTTGTATACTATTGACGTTTAGGTGGTATTATTACAAAATAGATTGTTATAAGTTTAAGAGGTTAATTGTAATCCTCAGGGAAACCACTAAGAAAATAACTGTAAAAAATACAGAAAAAGAAATGAGAACAGACTAAATTTGTACACTGTAAAGAATGAAATAATTATAAATAAGGCAGTAATAAAGGAAATAAGAAACAACAAAGACAAAACATAAAACAAAATGGCAGAAACTTTCCCTTATCATTAATTACTTTATATTTAAATGAATTAAATTTTCCAGTTAAAAGGCAGAAATTTCCCAAATAGATTTTTTTAGAATATGATCTACTTATATGTTGTCTAGTTGAGATTCACTTGAAAGAAATTAAGTGGCATCTATTTTACAAGAAAGAGATTTAAAAGATAAAATAAAACAAAAATCCATGTCAGAAATTTTAGATTCTTTTCCAAAAAAGCAACTGTATGAGTACATTTCAAAAGTACTAAAAGAAATTTGACTGTGGAAATCTGATAATGATATTAAATGACACTATGGAATATCATCACTTTAATTGATCATGATAATTCTGTAGCTTTGGGAATTCATAATAAAGCAGTCTGGGAGTATTGCAAGATATTTAGGGATTGCCTTAAGATATTTTGTAAGAAAGAACATAATAAAGAGGGAAAAACAAATATGCCAAAATCCTGGTAATTCTCCTTTATGAGTAATGGGTAAGGGATTTATAACATTATGATTTTACTTTGTGCTATGTTTTAAAATTTTCATAATAAAATTTTTAAAACACTCAGAGTCTGATTATTTTTGACCCCTCTACTGCTTCTTCCCTAACATAAGTCATCATTGTCTCTCACTGGGATTACTACAATAGCATCAGACACTTAACCAATTGAACCACCCCGGTGACCCATGAATGAATGAATTTTTAAACTGGTGGTAAAATTACATTTGAAAACATTAAATATGAGAGTGTTTGTGAATAAGCCACACTACTGTAAAAATTCAATAAACATCAATTTGGATAAAATGCAGAATTAGGAGTTGGTTTTTAGTTTACAAAGCCTTGATTCATTTATCTACCCATCTAAACAAGTTTGATAGTCTCCAGCTAAAAGATCAGATGCATTCTAATTTATAATTAAAGCTATGGCTTTGGTTTAGTTTTGAGTGAGACAATGAAAAGTAGAACTTCTACACTTATCAAAACACATGCCATTATTTTTTAATATATCTGTTGCTGTTCAAGGGATGGTAATTAACAAAGAATGTAATTTTTGAGAATTACTGTGATATGTGCTCCAATATAAATTAGAAATAATAAATTTTTATTAAAACTGATAAAAATCACATTTTTATAACTCACCTTTTCCCAAAGGAAAAAAACTAGATGGATAAAAGTTTATTTAAAAGCTGTGTTCAGTCCTCGTATCTTCTCAGTGTGATACTATACCTCTTGCTTGTTAAGAAGAATCCACCTGCAGTCAGTAATAAATGAAAAGAAAAAAAGAAGGGTTATCTTTGAAATTGGAAATAAAATTCAAAGAGTGGAAAAGGAGAAACATGTACTGTGCATACCATTTACATAACAATTAAAAATATTACATAAGGAAAAAGCTGGCAGGCAATTTCCCTTCAATTCTTTGATGAGTTTTGATATTATTGGGCAGAGTGAAAAAGAAGAGGACCAAATGATGTTTGTTTGGATTACTAAATAAATGCACAAATTATAAAGGAATGACACGGAAAATTAGGGAATATATATATATATATATACATATATATATTATATATATGTATGTGTATATATATATATATATATATATATATATATATATTTATCTTGGTTTTGGCAAGCCTTTGAGTCTGCCACAATAGCTTTATGAAACAAATAGAGAAAGATGGGTGAAATACCAGCACACAATTGAGTACATTTTAACTGGCTGGACAAATATACCTAATTGCCACTTCCTGATGGCACAGAGCAGAAGAATTAGGCACAAACAAGTCAACTGCAAGAGAAAGGGAGCAGGGGTCAATAGTAGAAAAGACTGTTATGCCAAAAAACTCAGTCTCATATTTATTGGAAACTAGGTACCAACCAACAAAGAAGCTGGAATAGGTTACACATTGACCACGAATCTTGTAGATAAGTATGAAGAAAGGCAAAATATACCTGGTCACATAGTCCATGACCTATAGTGAACAAGCCCATCCAAAGGGATCATCTAATTAGCCACAGGTGGTCTCTGGAGTAGGGGAGATAACAGAAAGAAGAAGCAGGGGGCGTTCCAGCCTGATCTGGGGGGGCTTTCCCTGCTGCTCAGCTTCAAGGACATATATCATCCTCTTCCCCAGAGGCCTGCTGGCAGTACATGTTTTTCTTAAGGTTATATCTAAGCATGTTGGATGGCTAGTATAATTTCTCATGGGTTATATTTTAAGCAGTACATTGTTCTGAGGGAGGGTTACACCTAATGATTGTTGATTAATGGAGAGCTTTAATTACAAAATTAATGAGAGCTTTAATTACACAAACAACACTCTTTGGTTTATGATGGATTAACTCAGAAGAATAATAATGTCTGACATTGTATAGCATTTGATAGTTCACAAAGAGCTTTCAGGTAAAATATCTCATTTGATCCTCATCATAGCCTTATGCTAAAGGCTGGGACAATGTAATTACCTTTAACTAGAGGTGGAAAATGATTTTCAAAGGGGTAAATAATTTATTTAAGGACATATAGGAGTGCTTATGCTTATTAATCTTTCGGATGATACAAACCTAAAAGGAATAACATGTTGGATAAAATAATGCAGATTAAAAAACATCCCCAAAGTGGATGCATAGGACAAATCTAGCAAGAAAAAGTTGAATTAAAATAACTATAAATGTGGGTGCCTGGGTGGCTCAGTTGGTTGGGCAACTGCCTTCGGCTTAGTTCATGATCCTGGAGTCCCGGGATCGAGTCCCACATCAGACTTCCTGCCAAGGGAGTTTGGTCCTCCTGCTGACCTTTCTCCTTGCATGCTCTCTCTCTTCTAAATAAATAATAAAAATGTTTAAAAAATAACTATAAATGTATGTAATAAACTGTTCTCTTTTGAGCATTTATTTTGGTTTATAATTATGTATTTATTGCTGTGATTATTTGATTGCCTGATTCTTTCTAGAGACTATATGGCCATTGGGATCAAATTGTGCTCATCAATCCATCTCCAGCACCTGGGGTAATGCTTGGCACTCGTAGTTATGTGTCAAAAAACAACAAATTCAGCACAAAGTTTATAAAACACATCAAATATAAACCTCAGAACTCAAAAGACCTATCTTAAGAACTTTATATTAGAAAATAAAAAAGGGTATGAGTTGACAGAACAAAGAAAACATTAAAGAAAAAGTCTATTGTAATCTCAGCCTATGCAACTGTGAAAAATTTTAAGTTAACTCATATATTCAGGGTAATAGCCAACTAGATTGTGTGCAGGAAAGCCATATCAGAAATTACTGAAAAAAACTCTAGACATACTTCAGCATGTCTTAAGCTAAAAAAATTTTTAAACTTAGCAAGAAGTTAATGTGTAAGAAGGAAACTTATAATGAATGGCTCTAGGGTGAAACTAGGGTCAATGAGTGGATGGTCTAAAGAAACAGGTTTATTTTCTATGAAAGCAAAACTTTTAGAAGATATAAAAATAGAACAACTCAACACAGTAGGAGACAGTGTGAAAATAAGGTATCTGTATCACTGGAAGTATTTAAGTAGATCTGAATAAACTTGCCAAAGTCATGACAGAGAACATTTGTTTTCTTGGATAGAAATGTATTAAATTTCATTTATTATAACATATCTCTAATTAAATTGGTTATTATGTTCTTGAATATAAAAATAGTACTTTGCACTGGAGCAAACACACACTATATGTACATATCTTTTTGATATTTTACCTGATTTTTAGCATGAAGCATTATATTTAAACTCTTGTCTTTATGACAAAATATGACTTAGTTTTTGTTATTGTTGTCAACTTCGAAAATATCTAGGTTTTAAACAAAAAAGGAATTATATCAGATAGTGATTTATTAAGCTAAATTAAAAAAAATGTTCAGAATGTATACGCATAAGGTATTATTTAAGGCAAATACTGGATAAAATAAGTTCCAGATAAAAACAAAGAAAACTTCTTCATTCTTCCAGAGAATCCTCTTCCCTATGTTTAGAAATTTATAAAAGGAATTTAGTGGCTTTAAGCGATAGAGTTATGTCTGTTAGATTTTAACATTTGGATCCCTGAAGTGGGACATTGACTTAATGCCAATAATGCTAGCTTTTGCTTTGGTGTTCAGAATCACGCTTTGCAAGCCCATCCATTGAGAAATTCTTTCTAAAGTATATCTAAGTATTTCCTGCTGTGCCGAGTGTACTAATATCTATTACTTTATAGTGTCTTCCTGTTCGTAATCAACTGTACACACAACCACTTGTAGAAGAGCAGCACTATGTTTACATATTAATAAAATAGGCTATATATACATACTTCTCCACTTTTCTCTACAAAAAAAAATAAGGTCTTTTACTCCTGAGATTCAATACATTTTGAACATGTGCTGTTCTGTAAATTTAAAGCAAGTTTAAAAAGGAAATTAAACAAGATTCATCTGGAAGCATTCCAAGTTAGTATCATACACCCGGTACATAGTTTCTAAAGCAAAGTGATTCTGTGAGAAAGAACTGCTTGATAAGCAACAGAACTAACAAAGATGAGCAGGTGACAGTGTATTGAAAGTTAGATGAAAGCCTTCAATGTGATATTGCAGGAAGAAAAGGAGAAATAATGAGATGAGACAGAGGAAAGGGAAAGCAACAGAATAAGGCGAGGTCTGTTACAGTGCCAAATAGCTTCCCAAGAAGTAGAGAAAACTGTCCCTTGTAAAACCTCAGAGTAGGAAGTCAGACTGAGAATATAAAGTGGCAAAACTTTACATTAGTGACCAAAGAACAGGATGATAACAGAAAGAAGACAAATCAGACTTAGGTGACTTTGAATGTGATAGTTTTGTCGATGTTTTCTTTGATTTAATTTTGGTAGATATGTTGGAAAACTTAGACTTACAGTTGAATCTCTTAAGAGACTGCACTTCCTACTGATACTTTTTTTTTTTATTACTGTGTTATGTTAGTCACCATACAGTACATCATTAGTTTTTGAAGTAGTGTTCCAAGACTCATTGTTTATATATAACACCCAGTGCTCCATGCAGTATGTGTCCTCCTTAATAGCCCCCACCAGACTAACCCATCCCTCCACCCCCGTCCCCTCTAACCCTCAGCCTGTTTCTCGGAGTCCACAGTCTCTCATGTTTGTTGTGACTTCCCCACTTAACTTTTCTCTTCCTTCTCCTAATGTCCTCCATGTTATTCCTTACATTCCACAAGTAAGTGAAACCATATGACAATTAGATAATAGCTTAAAAGGACTAACTGAGCTGTGCCCAGACTCCTGTCCATGATAACTATAAGATAGTAAACGTGTGTAATTTTTTAAAAATGTGAGCTATTTAAGCTGTTAAGTCTGTGTTAATTTGTTATACAACAGTGGAAATTTAGCATAGGCTTTCATGCTTAAAATAAGAAAATGCTACTTATAAGATTTTAGAAAGATATTTATCAAATATACGGTATTGAATTGGAATGAATTTTGTCAGAAAACTGTTGGCTTGTTCTCATGTTTAACTTTAAAATTTAAGTCCTTTCCAGAATACATCTTTCATTTCCATCTCTAGTTAAATTGGGACAGAAGGCTCTCCTTTTGCTTATTAAAATCTTACTTTAGCTTTTGGGAAAAAATCAGTAAAATGACTGCATTTTTTCGTTAAAAATCTATAGAAGTTATTTATAAAATAATCAGAAAGTAATTTGGGAGAATCTCAAGTTTTTTTTTTCTTTGTTCTAAGTATTACCTAAAAGTGCTTTAAAAATGCTCAGTCAATAAAGGCCATATATGAAAAACCCACAGCTAATATTATATTCAACAGTGAAAAACTGAAAAATTTTTCTCTAAAATCAGGAACAAGGCAAGGATGACCACTCTTGATACTTCCATTCAATGTAGTACCCAAAGTCCTAGCTATATCAAATAGGCAAGAAAAAGAAGAGACATCCAAATTGAAAAGAAGAAATAAAATTGTCCCTGTTTGCAGAGGACATGATCTTATGCATACAAAACCTAAAGACTGCATTAAAAAAATTATAAGAAATAGTCAACTATCTCCATAAAGTTGCAGGGTACAAAATCAACACACAGAAATCAGTTGCATTTCTATACACCAAATCGACTATTTGAAAAGGAAATTAGGAAAACTATCTCATTTATAATAGCATCAAAAAGAATAAAATACTTAAGAATAAGCTTAACTAAGGAGATGAAAAACTTGTACAGTCAAAACTATAAAATACCAATGAAAGAAATTAAAGAAGACAAAAAATAGAAAAACAACCTGTATTTATGGGTTATAAGACTTAAGCATGGGGCGCCTGGGTGGCTCAGCGGGTTAAGCTGCTGCCTTCGGCTCAGGTCATGATCTCAGGGTCCTGGGATCGAGTCCCGCATCGGGCTCTCTGCTCAGCAAGGAGCCTGTTTCCCTCTCTCTCTCTCTCTCTCTCTCTCTGCCTGCCTCTCCATCTACTTGTGATCTCTCTCTGTCAAATAAATAAATAAAATCTTTAAAAAAAAAAAAAGACTTAAGCATGTCCATACTTCCCAAAATGATCCAGATTTAATGCAATCTCTACCAAAATTTCAATGGCATTTTTTTTTTTTTACAGAAATAGAAAAAAAATTCTAGAATTCATATGGAAAGACTCTGAATAGCCAAAAAGTTTGAGGAAGAAGCTGGAGGCATCACACTTCCTGATTTCAAACTATATAAAAATGCTACAATAAAATAATATGGTATTGGCATAGAGACAGATTATATAAACCAATGGAACTCAATAGAGAATGGAGAAATCAGTCCATGAGTATATGATCAACTGATCTATTTTTTTTTTTCAACTGATCTTTGATAGGAGTGCCAAAATACACAGTGGGTAAGGGGATAGTATTTTCAACAAATGTTACTGGGAAAATTGGATATTCACACATAAAAGAATGAAATTTGACCCTTATCTTAAACTATACGCAATAATTAACTCAAAGTTGACAAAAGACTTAAATTTATGCTTTGAAACTGTAAAGTTCCTAGAAGAAAACACAGGCAAAACTTCATGACATTGGTCTTGGCAGTGATTTCATAAATATGACACTAAAAGCACAGACAAAAAAAAAGCAAAAATAGAAAAGTGAGACTACATCAAAGTAAAACACAGCTCTGCATAGGTCTCACTGAGCTGGCGGTAAGCTGAAAGAGAGGCATTCCATTGATTCCAGGTTTCTTAATTGTTTTAGACAAGGGCATAGTAATATTACACAGCATCCTGATGAAGAGAGCTGTTGTCAGTTCCACATGAGGGACTGCCTATGCTGAATTAGATCAGTGTATCATTCGTCCTCCAACTTGATCATAAGGAACATTTTTTTTCGGTGGGGGGAGGGAATGTACAGAAATCTCATCACCTTTCTCATTAAAAACATTATAGAAACCAACCAACCAACAAAAAACCAAAACAAAACAAAGAACCCACTTCTACACAGGAAAATAAACATTCAACAAAGTGGAAAGGCAATCTACAGAATGAAATAAAATATTCCCAAACCATGTATCTAATAAGGGATTAATTTCCAAAATATATAAGGAACTCCTACCATTCAATAGCAAAACATAAATAACCCAATTAAAAAAAGGATTATGACTTGAATAGAGATTTCACCAAAGAAGACATCCAAATGGCCAATAGGTATATGAAAAGATATTCAATATCACTAATCATCAGAGGGATTCAGTCAAAACCACAGTGATGATTTCACAACATAAATATCCATTGATGGATGAATAGATAAAGAAAATGAGGTACATACACGCAATGGAATATTATTCATCCTTAAAATGGAGGAAATCCTGCAATATTCAATAGTATAGATAAATCATGAAAATGGTTTGCTAAATAAAATAAACGAGTTTGAGAAAGGCAAATGCTGCCTGATTCTAAAGTGTCTAATATAGAATCAGGGAGTAGAATGATGCTTGCCAGAGGCTGGGAAGATTAGAAATTGGGAGAGTCACTAATAAAAGACTAAAGTTTTAATTGTTCAAGACAAATCAGTTCTAGATATTTGCTTCACAACATTGTCCCTATAATTAATGATACTGTATTTCACTTGAAAACATCAAAATAGTAAGTCTTTTGCTAAATGTTTTTACTATGATCAAATAAAATTTAAGAAGATTTTCAGATAATAAAAAAAATTTTAACAAATAATAAAAATACTGTTAACTTGTATTTCTATTGAATAAATCAATAATTAAAATTAAATGTTTACTTGTTCTATTTTTATCCAAAATAAAGAAGAATTATTTTATTCATTATTATGAATCTCTTTTGTCTGTGAAAAGCAATAAGTGGTACTTTTGGTCTAGATGGCTATAACTTCAACTGCTACTCTTAGCAAATGCATTCACTCTATGATCTTGAAATATAAGGAACAAATCCATAATGTTCCTTGCACTATAGCAATATTAGTAATAAGATAATGAGTCATTATACTTGGGTATCTACTTTGTGCTCATAGTCCCTATGGGAATTTCATGTTTTATCTAATCCTGACATCCACTCAATGAGATAAATAATATTAGCCTTATTTTCCATCTGAGGAAACAGAGGCTTAGAAAATTTATATAACTTATCTAAGAACATACATTTACTAAGTGTGGGCTAAGGAATTTGAACAAGGTTCTTTAGATATGACCTAATATGGAGTGATTCTGATAATTACAGGAATTATTAAAAGAACTATTATTGCATTTATAGAAAAATATTCTTTTAAAAATATTGTTTAAGAATGAAGGACAATTAAAAGTGTTAGCTATGTATTAAGACACTTTTAGAAAGAAAACTCAGAACATTCATGAAAAAAAGTGAGAGCAAAATAGGAGCTAGACAGATATGTTTGAACCCCAGTTTCATTCACAATTGAGCTTATAAAAAAGCTGTCTCCTCTGAAAATTTTCTCTATTAAATTTCTTTCATCCCCAGTCCATGTAATATGATCTGTTGCCTTTCTTCTTCCTGAAATTTCAATACTTGAAATCATGTTTGAATTCCTAATTGTCAAATCTAATGAAAATCTGCTCTTGTTATAGCCATGCTCTATTAAACATTTGAAAATGTTGACTATCTCTAAATGAAATTCTCTCTCACTTTGGTTTTTATGACTAATTATTCCAAAATTCCCTTCTATTTCTATGGCTAGTCTTTGCCCTATGTCTGAATGTTAGTGTTATCCACAATTCTATCCTCAGATTTCCCATTCTTGTCCTCTATAGATTCTTCATGGGAGATGATATCCTGCCAATGCCCTCAGCTGCTACTTGACCATTGAAGATACCCAGTCACATTCTGTGCTCTAGAGTCACATAACCAAAGCTTACTCGAAATTTACTCATGGACATTTTTTAACAGACCTTGTGATCTCCTCCTCATCCCACAACATATTACTTCTGGATACCTTTACTTCATTTTATATTTAGTATTTAGTAAGGGGCTCAAAAATGTGTATTAAATAAATGGAATTATGTACTTCTAAAAATGTGCATTTAATCTGGAAAATGAGTAATGATTGTCAGATTGTTTTCTAATCACGAAAACTTATTTCAGAGGAATAAATAACCTCATGGACTTCAAGGAATATATATATGTGTATATATATATATATGTGTATACATATATATATATATGCCAAAATGAACAAATATTTCTTCTCATAGGCTAGTTTCAAGTAATATTACTGAGGGAAGTCGTTTTGGTTCTCTAACTTTTCTTTTAGTGTTCCAACATCCAGGAACACAGAGCCCTAGAAATATCCTTTAACCATTATGACAGGTTGTACTGGTTAGTTATTTCCATAGTACTGCTACATAACAAATAACCCAAAAACGTAAAATATTTTTTCTTTAGTCACCTTTTTGCAAGATTGGCTCAAATAAGCTCATTTTGTCTGAATTCAGCTTGATGTGGCTCCAAGTTGAGGTTAGGTCCAGGTGTGCTCCATATATTTTTATATCTTCTTGGAATAGTAGACTGACCCAGGCATGTTAATTTCATGGCACTATGCTATAGTTGAGGTGCTACATAAATCACTATTGAGTTGAAGAGAAAAAGAATAATATTGAATATTGATGCTAGAAATCCTCCACAGAGGAGGTGATATTTGATCTATCTGTACATTGATGTTTGGGAAAATAAACTTAGTCAATTACAGAATGAGGGAAGAGCATTTCAATGTACAAGATTATATTGGGTTAAAATAATTTACTATACTAGCTGAGGGAAAGGAGTTTGAATCCTAGCACAAAAAGTATGAAAACTGAAATCCCGACTTTTACAGAGTTGACTATTACAGAAATGACTATCACAGAATTTTGCAAACTGAGGCAGGTGGGCCTTCTGGCATTGAGATAATGCGTGCTAGATGGCCCGTAGCACATTGAATTAAAGGGCACTTAATGGGAAACTAGCTGCATGGGACCTAATAAATCTTACTGATGTGTTTGGTTTGGTCTGAATAATGTTCTTTAATAATTTAAACTAATAATTTCAAATAGGGCAATCTCATATAAAAATGTAAATTGCTGGCAATCTCTAGTCTGTATTACCATATAAGAGCTGTCTAGAGCTGTGGGGTGGGCCCTTTGTTAAAAGTGATGTATACTTTCCAAGTTAGTCCACACCTCACTGAGTGCTATTGTCTCCCTTACCCAGAAACATATTGTCAGTTGCCATTTATCATCAAGCATGAACTATTTGTTTTTTCTGGTAGAAGAGAAATGTTTTTCTGTACTTCATCAAAAATAGAGTCGGGTTCCTGGCTGGCTCAGTCAATGGAGCATGTGACTCTTGATCTTAAGGTTGTGAATATGAGCCCCACAATGGGTGTAGAGATTACTTAAAAATAAAATCTTAAAAGAATAGACAAATGAAAGCTATGCAAAAAGACATGTTTCAAGAAAAATGGGAGAAAGCATATTTATGAATACTATTTCTCTTTTAATTTGCACCAGAGATGCTATAATAGAAGATAATGATATTAAGCAGCCATTTCCAAAAGTTGTACAACCCTAGTTTTATACTTTCTGCTGCTCCAACAGCCAATACTGCATCTCATCCTCAGAACAACTTATCACAATGCAGGATCAAAAAGTTCCCAGAACTTAGCCACCCCAGATTTTAAGAATCTCAAACCCTAACTTAAAAAGATAGTTATCCTCTTTGAGTCCCCTCTCTGCTAGAAGATACCTGAGTGGAATTTTATACAGTTCATGCAGGAGAGGAAACAGCATGGACTATTCTGGACAAGGCTATCCTGAGAGTAATCTTTTGTTATCCCTCTTCCTACATCATCAACACCAGAGAAATGGGAAATGTTGGACCTAACAGAGTACAAAGAAAGATATCAAATTGAGCCCAATATAATTTTAATATCACAAAGTTTTGCACAGACTTTGTAAATATATAAAATAATGCAGTTTCCATTCAGAAAGAAAAATATTTTGGAGTGAACAACAGATATGTTTATTTATCTCCAAAAGTAAGTTTTTTTTGTTTGTTCTCCCCCACCCCCCATGGGACTCCAATAGGAAGTTTTCCCAGGAGTAGTTGACTTTGGACAAGGATGGGGCTGAGAGTTGGCCTACCATATCCAGGGCTGGGAACTACATCCCCCACCTGGCAAGACCCTGGTAAGGCCCATAAATTCTTTTCTCTAGTTTGTCATGGACCCAGGTAGAGACTGAGCTATGCTTCCCAACTTGGGTCCCTTTAGCATCCCATGGCCACGAAGGTCTGCAAACCACCTTCAGAGGCAAAAGAAATGCAAAATCCAGTCAAACTGGGTGGTAGCTCTAGACCTGTGTGAGCAGATGTAGATAAATCCAGGGGCATGGATAAAACATAGTTAATTTGTAAACATGGTAGATTTGGAGAGTTAACCCTGTAAACTTGAGGAATAATATAATACTTCCTTAGTGGGAGAGGAAGACAAATTTCAATCCCAGAGAGATTTAAAATTGAATGTAGAAACATTTAAGAGATTCAAACTCAGCATTAATATTCTTTAGTCAAAAATAGGTGCATATTTACTATTGGTATCTTTAATGTTGAAGAGAACTGGACAACTAGAATAACACTGGGTCAACTGTGTGATTCCATTTTTAAATCCCAGTAATATCAAATTGAGACAATTATGAAACCATTTTAGGCTTATGTTTTTCTGTTGTTTAAATCTCACTAATATTTTAAATAATATTTAAGATAATTCTAGTTTTATAAATTTAACTTACTAGATTTATGAGAAGTTGAGCAGTTGGAAAATTGTAGTCAGAAAACTGAAAATATATATAAGAAAATAAATTTTAAAATGTAAATGTGGTTTAAAATGTTTAAATGTTCATAAGTAAAATTATAAATGAGATTATAAAATTACTGAAAAGTCCTTAAAATAATTGGATAATTAGCTAGAGCTATAAATAGAATAAGATAAGTGAACTGAGCTTAAAATGAACTTTAAGCTTAAAAGCTTAAAAATGAATTGAGCTTTTATAATTGCAAATTTAACTAGTTGATTTTTTAAAGATTAAAGTAAGCCTCTGAATATCCATTTCTATAAATAAAAACCATTCTGAGGGTAGAAAGCAAAAACAAAACAAACAACGACCCCACAACCCCCCTTTAATATTAGGAATAAAGTACATAAACTTCTGGAATAAAGTGGAGCATTTGGATATCACTTTTCAAGACTTAAGGGCTTTAGGCATGTGCTCAGTTTCCTCATATTCCTCCCTGTCCAGACCAATATTAGGAATCAAAACTTGGCAAGAAATATTACTGGTATAGTTAAAGATGATCCATGAAGATCTTAATAAACTTCTTAATATGACTACATGTCAGTAGAGTTTGATTTTGCATTTGAATGTGAACACCAAAGCCATGAGAATCATTTGAGTCACTTGGTTAAGATCAGGTTTTGACTTCTGTTCAAATAAATTCTCAAAAGCAACTATGTGCTCTCATGTACTTGCCGCATATTTATTAACTAAACAAACAAAAAATAATTTGAGGCAACTGAAAAAAATGGTTAATTTACTTGAACAATTAGTCAACTTAAATTTTTGTTAGTTTTCAACAATTGAAAATTTCTATGACATTTTGTAGTATTTGTGGTGGATTTAGGCTCCTTGGAGGTTTGGTAGTACATTTATAGTAGAGTCTGGATTGTGTTCTCCTTTGCTGTGCGGTTCTGACTGATTTTCATTCATTTCTTTATATTTTTGTGTATTTTTCTTTTTTCTTTCAATGAGCATAACAGGAGGGAAAAGTCATTAAAACATAATGTGAGTTTTAAAATATGTTTTTCCCCCCAGAGACTTCTTAACTATATAAAGCGAAACCATGAATTGGTGTAACACCATGTGGTGTAACATATCTAAGACTTTAATATTTTAATGATTGTGAAGTGTATCATTTTTTAAAGAAAGGAAAGAGCTTTGCTCCAAGCTCAATCCCTTCTGTGATGTATCCCAACTTCGAAGGCTGTGGACTAATTAGACACACAGCATATGCCTCCCTATGGTTTCCCTTCCCCTATATCAGTTTCCATTCTTCAGTCAGAACTTGGTAGACATGTTATTTTGCTGTTAAACTTTTCTTTTTGAGGAAACCGCTTTTAATTACAACATTTAAAAAGGGAAACAACAAAAAAAAACCCCTTCTTATCTAGCACTAATAAAAAACTGCAGCAGGTGGTCAGAGCCACATGATAGTCAACCTCATGCAATGTGACTTTTGCCAAGGACTCTGATTGCAATCCTGCTGAACTCAACTGCAGTTCTTGTGTCAGCCCTGTCCTGTAGTGCAAATCAATCATCAGGTACCCTTTGAGCTCTTGTGGACATTCAAGATTCCAAAGCCTGAGTCCCACATACATTTACAGAAGAAGCAGAGAGCAACCACTCTCCAGTCCTGTACTCAAACCCAGCATGATATGCAATAATGACCTGTCAGGAAAGGAGGCTGTGTATCCTCACACTGTGAAATATCCTGAGGGACTCTTTTTATGAATTTGAAAAAAGATTCAGCAGGGCTCTAGCCAAGAACTCATGCACACAATTTCAAAAGTTCATCACAATCTTTTTAAAAAATTTCAGGGGTATCATTGCCTTGGTGTATTTTCATGTGTCCTTTTAAAAAAATTATAAAAATGAAAAAGATGGCCTGAAACAGTCTCCTGACTACAAAGAATAGTCAGCTTATTAAAAAAAAAAAAAAAAAAAAAAAAAGGTTTATCATTCTTTTTTTACTTTAGCAGGATGCTTTTTACCTTGTAAGTGTTCATTGATTTAGTTTCATTTTTGTCCACTCATGACATGATAGATATTGAATGGTTAATATGTATGCACTAGTTATTGTGCAGAATTTGTTTTAATTAAGTCAAAGGCTAAAATATCTACATTTTGTTTTCATTTTTTCTTAGTAATGGGATGATCTTCACCACACTTGCATGATACTTGCATTTTTTGATACAAAGCCCACCTAGGAAAAACCTCTACCAAGAAAATACATGTATACTTATAAGATAAACACACGCCTGTACATTTAGAGGATTCACAGATTTCTTGAAGCCCTGTGTTCCAGGTTGGATTAGGGTGGAGGAACCCAACTTTAAGACACTTTAGGATGCAGGATATTTGCTAGGTAGCAATACCTACAGAAAGGAAAGTAAGGATGCAAGATTGGGCAAAAGGAGAAGCTGAGCTGTGATACAAAGCCAAAAAAAAAAAAAGAGGCTTAGACAATCATAATCCTAATCATATGGGGACAATCATGGCCAGGAGCTTGTCAAGAGTTGGGCCTTCCTGTATTGATCTGTCATGTAATGTGAGTTGCCCAAGAAGCAGTGGATGTAGACCACTATGCTACTGAGGAGATCTCTGAAGGTGACACCTGTTGATGACAGCACTCCCAGCTGCTGGGGCCACAAGTTCTTCCATTAACAGAATCTGGGTGATACCTCACAGTGTCCATCACACCCAGGTTATGAGAAACCCAGCACTAGAGTCTTTAGCTTTCTCCCTTCAATTTTAGCCACTAAAGTAATTTTCAGACATCACTTCTAAAATCTAAGTCTAAGACCAATTTAGAACAATTTAATTCATATAGTTCCTGCCTCACTTATATAATAATATATGCAATTTACTAAGTATAGGTTAAGCAATTTATATTTTGAACTTATTTTGAACTGATCCTTTAAAAATAATATTATTTTAACAATTGCACTTATCCAGTGAATGGTTTCAAATAGATACTAAAATAACAAGAAAGTTGTTAGAATGAAGGAAAAGATGACCTCAACACTACAAAACTTGGTGAATCCGAAAGGGAATTTTTTTTTGCCCTGGTTCCATTAATGTAGCCAAATGAGTGACTGGCATGGCACAAAAACAGGAATAAAGAGAAATAAAACATGGCATTATTATCCTCTTCATTATAAAAGATAACTGAAATAAAACAAGATGAAAGATAATAACATATTTTTCATGGAAAAAAGTTTTTGAAGTAGTGAAAGTAATCTCTTCATTGTTAGAGATTTTTACCTTTTGTCAAATTAGGTTGTTACTGAAATATTTTTATCCCTAAATCTAATTATGCAAAGGGGAGAGTACTATTTTCAGAATGCCATATTTAATTCTCTAAAATGTCTTTGTTCGGTAAGGCCCTGAAGGGATGAATGATAGCCTGGCAGGTTTTCAATAAATAATAACAATTTATCAGTAAGGAGGTTTATTTTCAAGAGATGAATAGCTAGATACAGCTGTAACATTAATTTCCAAATCCTCAAGACAAAATACCATTGCTAGAAATCATAAAATTTGGAGGACAAACTAGTTCGGGTGGGAGGCAGAGGGAATGGGAACAGAGCAAATATACATTTTATTTTAGACATGTTGCTTTTGCAGTACTGTGGCACATCCAAGGAGACATAGATTAAGCAGGTTGCTAGAAATACAGGTCTGAGGGCACCTGGGTGGCTTGCTTGGTTGGGCGGCTGCCTTCGGTTCAGGGTTCAGGTCATGATCCTGGAGTCCCAGGATGGAGTCCACCTCAGGCTCCCTGCTCCATGGGGAATCTCCTTCTCCTGCTGTTCTCTCTCCTCCCATGCTCTTTCTCTCTCTCTCTGTCTCTCAAATAAATAAATGAAATCTTAAAAAAAAAAAAGAAATATAGGTCTGGAGCTCAGAGAGAACAGATCAGACCCACTTGAGCAGAGGTGTCTGCTGCCCTAGGTTAGGCTTTCTTAGGTTAGGAGATGTATCTGGCGTGTTTCAGAAAGAGGGGGTCAAGGAGAGTGAGGCCCCTCTCTGGAGAGTAGTAGACAGTGTAGTCTGTTGAAACACTTATGTCCAGAATTAAATTCCATCATTAGCTGTTTGACCTTGAATACATCTCTCTGAATCTCAACTTTCCCTGTTATCAAAAATGAAAAAAAAAAACCAATTAATGTTTTCTTGAAGAATGATTTGCATCAAACAGCATAAATGTGAAAACATTTCATAAATGTAAAGCTGTTATTCAAATACGTATTATCATTATAATAAAGAGTGTGTATTGTATATATATTGAAACATTTAGGCTTCAAAGAGATGAAGTAAATTATTCACTTACTCAAAGAACATCTGTTGTGTAAGGCACTAAGTTAGTTCTGGAGAGAGGGAAATTAGGTTTCTTTTGTAACATGGTTTACAAGTCCTATCTAGAAGATATAATGCACGCATGTCACAGGTATAAGTAGATACAAGAGTAAACAAAGAATGTTTTAAGTGAATGAATGAATGAATGTGCAGAAGAGAAACCTCTAATCCAAACTCAAAATTTCCAAAAACAAAAAAGCCTTCTTGGAAGGATCTGCCTTAAAGAATAATAAATTGTTCTTGTGATAAGGAAGGAGCAATGGAAACTAAGAAATCCCAAGCCCAGGCAATGTCAAGAGAAAATGTTGAACATAAAATGCTTGAGAGGTATTGGCATAAAATGCTTGAGAGGTAGAGAGGAGGGGAAGATGGAAGTCATCTGACTTCCATCTGACCTATGCCTATGAATTATGATGACATCATGATTATAAGAGAGAGGGTAGGGTGATCATATTTGCCTTTTAGGTGAGCCCTCTGACAGTGGTGTAGAAGTTTTCCTTGAAGGAAAGGAAATTGGAATCAGGGAGACAAGTCTGGAATTTATAGCAAGAGACCAGAAATAGATGATGGACACTTGAATTAACTAAAGAATTAATTTGAATTCAAAATATTGGTCACTGATTGAAGGGTGGAAAGTAAAAAAGAGGGAGGAAATAAAACTGTCTCCCTCGTATCTGAATGGATGGTTGCAGTAACTGCTGAGATGCAAAATGATGAGGAAGAAGAAGTTTAAGGGAAAAGAGAATTTTTATTTAGGTATTTTGAATTCAGAAGTGACTTTGTGATATTTAGGCAGATATGATAGCAAGAAGTTGGATACCTGAGTCTCAAGCCCAACAAACAGAACCTCTTCTAAGAGAGTTTTAGGCTACAGATGTAGATTTGAGAAGCATCAGTAGAAACAAGATGAGACAGTGGATAGAAAGAGAGAGGGAGAGATAGACTTTTTAAAAAAGACTATATTTATTTATTTGACAGAGAGAGAGAGAGAGAGCACAAGCTGGCAGAATTGCAGGCAGAGACAGAGGGAGAAGCAGGCTCCCCACAGAGAAGGGAGATTGATGTGGGATTCAATCCCAGGACCCTGGGACCATGACCTGAGTTGAAGGTAGACACTTAATCAACTGAGCCACCCAGGTGCCCTCAGATAATAGACTTGAATATTTTAACTATATCCATAGGGCCTAGAATAGTGGGTGGTACTTAGTAGTATCCAGTGAATATTGATTAAATATGAGAAAATTTAAAGTTGTGAAAATAGATGTGCACACTTAGAGAAAGACACTAAAAATGAGCATGACAGTGTGGGTTGAAGTGGAAGAACATTAATATTTAAGGTATTGGCAAAGGACACCCAGAGGATAAAGAATGGGAATATATAGAAGAATGAAGAAAATTAACTAATGGGTGATATTATGAAAATCAAGAAAGAATAAAGCTAAGGTAAAAAATAAAAAGTTCAATCTCTCTGTTGTTCCAATTCATATGACATTGTGGAGCTCTCAGTTGTCTGCTATAACAGAGGTAGAAGTGGAAGTAGTGGGGTGCATGGCTGGCTCAGCTAGTTAAGCATCTGCTTTCAGCTCAGGTCATGATTCCAGGGTCCTGGGATTGAGTCCCTCAACAGGATCCTTGTTCTGCGGGGAGTCTGCTTTTCCCTCTCCTTCTGCACCTCCCCCTGTTTATGCTCTCACTCTCTCTCATAAAAGAAAAAAAAAAAAGAACTGGAAGTAATTAATTGGCTCTTCTCTGAGATTTGATTTATTAATATGGAATCTGAAGTATATAGGCTTGTGACTATCACTGGGCACCTTCCCCATCATGTGGAGAAATCCAAGAGAATGATATATATTCCATAGTTGTAACCTTGTAGTATTTTCCATGTAGCAGCTTATCTTTTTAAAACTTAAACGAATATTGTTCTTACATGCTTGAAAGTCTTTCATGGCTCCCACTGAACGTATTTTCTTATACTTTGGCCCCTGCTAGTTTCTCCATCATCATCATGTTCGTTATTCCCTTTTGCTTCTCATACTAAAAATCTGTTCCTAACTTTTCTTTCACATTTTTTTCCTGCTATCTGCAACGTTCTTTCATTCACATAGTGGTTCTTTCTCATCTTTTAATTCAGCGTAAATGTCACTTCTTAAAAGAATTCTCTAAAAACAGAGTAATTCAAAACAGGTTCCCCTTATTTAATCTCTTAGCACCTCATTCTCCATATTCTTATTTGCTTTTCTTCTCATTTTTCTTTGATTATTTATCATACACACTCTCCACAGAATTATAATCTATAGAAGGGAGAGACTATATCTCTGTGGTTACTTCTTCATACCTAGTGCCTACCTCAATATGTGTAGAAGGAAAAAACAATAATACTTGCTTAACTGTAAGTAATCCATTTATCTCTATAGATGGAGCTTGAGGGTACACAGCAAAAAAGAGATTTTTAAAATATGCTATTTAACCACCTGATAAAACTGATACTCTACTTTCAATAGAATTAGGTTGTGAACCTTTTTAAAAATAATTGATTTGAAAGCAGAATTAACTACAGTGATATTTGAGATATCAAAGCAAAAACAAAAACAAAAACAAAACTAAACTAAATGAAGGTTAATTTTTTAAAACACAGAATTGTGTAATTGAAATGCAGTATGTCTTGCTAATTCATCTGAGCCTCTTTTTTAGCAATTTTCTGGGCTTGTAATAGAATGTGCAACCAGAAACTCTCACACTCTTTGTAGACATACATTAACGTGATAGTAGAACTTCGTAAATTTAACAGGTCTTTACCATTTTACTTTGGTTCTTTCCTCTCACCAGATAACCCTCCTCCCACTGCAAATTGTGTCTCTTGATAACTCCACAAATTCCAATTTAGCAAATCTCTAATGGGTATCCATTATGGGCTAGAATATTATAGTGTTGAAATCAGAATACACATTAGTAGGAGTATTTGTGTTCAAGTTGTTTATCCTCTATTTCAGTAGTATTACAAGAAAAAAAGTGAACCATCTAAATGCTAGCTTATGTGATATAAATTAACAGAATAAAAGTGATGCAGCCAAGGAGGCAATATCTTCAAAAAGATGGTTAGGATTGGATAAATCAGAGAACATGGAAGATGAATGACACTCTGTTACAAAAGAATATTTAGAAGGCTCCTAAGGAAGACTGCCCCTGGAACATACATGCAAAATGGGGCTGTTGATCATAATAGAGTAGAGAAATGTCCACCAGCTATAAAGCAAAATTAAAAGGGAGTATTTTCTTCAGGTGGGAAAATACCCATGTGTATGAATAAATGATGTAGTCATAGATTTTCTGCTTGAGTAAAAGATGGGTGAATTACTCAATAAGCAGTCCATGTATAGAAAAAGTCTAGGTTCTTATCACACATCTTCCTTACCGAGATGCAAGCATTTGCATAGAAATGAATTGATTTGAGAAAGGGCAAAAAAGGGAGAAGCAACAGAGAGTGATGATGGAGGTGACAAGAGACTGCAGAGGAAAATATCCCATGGATTTGTTTAATAACACTCTATTCCACTTATAGTATATAGTGCCTTTGGTAATTTAACTCATGCGGCCACCTAACATCCATGTCATTTTAGATAAGGGGGAGAAAATATGATTTTAAAAGGGGAGAAATGACTACTTTGTATCTATAGATCATTCATCCCATGAAGCTTTAATAGAAAAGTTATATACATTGCCATTTTAAAATAGGTAGCTGTCCTCTTTTAAAGAAACTTAAAGCTGACCCTGCAAGTAGAAATTTCTCTTATGTAGAATCTGAGTGGGGTTTTTTGGTGTGTGTGTTTCATTTCTTATTATTTTTAATGTTTTGATGTTTTCAATAAAAAATATTTTAAAGGACATCTTTTTTTTTTCTCTGTCCAATGTATCTAATTGGAAGTAAAACTATGTGGTTTTAGAGAATCACATCTTAAGCGGGAAATTAATTATTTTGGGCCCTCCCTTTTCTTTTTCATCCTCAAATTTGCTATTGTGTATCTGAGAAAATATTACCTAAAAGTTTTAATAAATGTTTTTTTAAAAACAGGTAAAATTAGAAGTTCTGAGATAAACAAAATTAATTGTATTCTTACCATAGAGTATTTGTAAAAAAAAAATATGTTAGCGTGCATTGTAAATCTTTTGGAAGTGGTATGTTATCAAAATATTTTTCAATTTCTAGATTTCAGGACTTTTTTGAGAAGATTCTTTAAAAGCTAGTGTTTTGCAAAATATAAAACCAAATCTATTACATTAGGAAACAGCTAGTTAGAAGCTAACATCTAAATGGTTTGCATTTATAGGAGTAATCTCTGCTTTATGAAACCTCCAAATAGAAAAATCCCAAGTGGAAATACTTTTTAAAGGGATTTAATACAGAGCTCTTTTTTTTTTTAATAAACCTTAGATTATTTTAAAAAAATTTTAGATGGATACTATATGAGAATGATTAAAAACCAGATTTTGGAGTCAGATGCATCTGAATTCCAAGTTCATCACTAACTAAAGGTATGACTTTGTTCTCCAAGAACTTATCATTATGTCTCTAATATGGGGCCAACAGCAACTCCTTCTAGTATGTGTACAAATAAAATGAGATAAGCATGCATTAATACTATACACAGTAACAAATAAAACCCATGTTGTTATTCTCATATTGAATTTTATTATTATATTTAAGAAGATATGATGTGGTATATATAAACGTAATAAGTGTTAGCCACTAACAATTAAAAGTCAGTCTGAAAGAACTGCATAGTCTGAAATTACTCAAGACCTTTTCTGTTATATTGGTTATTATATTGTGAAATTCAGGAAGTCTCTGCTCCAAGCCAAGGGGTGAGTGAGTTACTGGAGTATCTTGAGATGAAAATGACACATCCCATTGGTCAATCCCAAAGCACAATCCTTATGTTTAATGGCATTATAATAAATTTCAATATCTAAAGTTCATCAATAGAAACCTATCATGTTATTTATATAAAAGCAATTCTAATATCTTATCATGTCCTGTGGGAACATTCCTGTATAAGTAGCTACTATGATATCACATATACTATTTAGCCTGCCAAGAGTGCAAGAACTATTTTATAATAGTGTATAGCAGTCTCAAGGTAAAAGGTATGTATAAATGATGGAATAAGCATGGAAGTTTAGAGCAGACAAACACAGCCCAAGAGGGCATCAAATAAAATATGTTGTAATAAGATAAACTAAATAAAACATTTTATGCATGTTTATTAATCTTAATTGCTAGTTAGGGTCTTTCAAGTTATAAGGATCATATTATCTCAGAAATTGAGCAAATACTCATATTATCTCAGCAAATGGTGAATTATTTAAGAATACAAAGAGAAGTAGGGCACACTTTTATCTCAATCTGCACTGCAAGGAAAGCAGAACACGACTCATGATGCATTAATAGTTCTAATAACCTGATAGCAACTCATGCTTTCGTTCTTCTGTAAAGACAATGACATCCGTGTTTCATATTCTAATATTCTGATTCTTTTTTTTTATGCTTTCAACCACACAAATGATTCTCTGTGACCTACAAATACCCCCCTAAACAGATATTATTGATTTGGCCATTGACAATCACTATAGCATGCCCATTAAGCAGAATTCTCAAATGGTCAGTCAATTCCTTTTTGCATAGTTATTAAGCACCTAATTTGTGTCGGTCACTTTTATAGGAGTAATTTTCTCAGTGGGGGCAAAATAGACATGATTACCACGTTATGAATATTCTAGTTCAACAGGCAACTGAGCAGGGTGACATTATTATGGAGCATAATGCATGGTGCAAGATAAATCATGGAGAAATCTGGGATTTGCTAGACACTCAGTAAAGTCTGCAATTTTTTTTTCAGTGTAGCATATTTTGATTATTAATAATAATTGTAATACTAGCATAAGGCAGATATGTTTACTGCCTTAGGTAATAAGATATAAACTAGCAACATGTATCCATACATTAAACTTAAAATTTAATTTTACAAGCTGAAGGTTTGCGGCCACTGTCAAACAAGTCTGTCACAGTTATTTTCTTATTTTATTTTATTATTTTTTCAGTGTTCCAAGATTCATTGTCTATGCACCACACCCAGTGCTCCATGCAATAGGTGCCCCCTTAATACCCACCACCAGGCTCACCCATCCCCCCACCCTACTCCCCTCCAAAACCCTCAGTTTGTTTCTCAGGGTCCACAGTCTCTCATGGTTCACCCCCCACTCCAATTTTCCCCAATTCACTTTTCCTTTCCTTCCCCTAATGTCCTCCATGTTAATCCTTATGCTCCACAAGTAAGTGAAAACATATGATAATTGACTCTCTCTGCTTGATTTATTTTACTCAGCATAATCTCCTCCAGTTCTGTCTATGTTGATACAAAAGTTGGGTATTCATCTTTTCTGATGGAACTGCCATTTTTCTAATAGCATTAGAAAAGCTCACTTTGTGTCTCTGTGTCACATTTGGGTAATTCTGGTAGTATTTCAAATGTTTTCATTATTAACCAAATTTGTTATGATGGTATGTGGTCAGTAATTATAACTCACTGAAAGTTCAGGTGATGGTTAGCATTTTTTATCAAGAAAGTATTTTTTAATTAAGGTATAAACTTTCTTTTAGACATAATGTTATTTCACACTTAATAAACTACAGTATAATGTAAGTATAACTTTTATATGTATTGGAAAACCAAAGAATTCTTTCAACTCACTTGCTTGCAATATGTGCTTTATTGTTGTGTTCTGGAATTGAACCCTCAATAACTCTGAGGTATGCCTGTGCCTTGCATTGACTGATTTCTTTAGTTGAGTCTTACCAAAAGAAGCATCGCTTTTCCTCTCATTTCTTCAATAACACTTCTTACTACTTTCCCTCTGGACATTATATTCCAGGAAAAATGCTGTATGTAAATTCTGTTATTTTTCTATTTGTTTTTTAGAAGAGGAAAATCTTATAAAATTTTCATCAAGATGGAAACTAATAACTAAAACAAGCCCCAAGAACCATCCTGGGGAAAGATCTATCACAGCATCAGGTTGTTTTCCCAATCTTTACCTCTGCTTTACCTTGTACACATTTTAACTTTAAAAGGAATTTTTCCATTTCATTATTCAATGCTCTTATTTTATTTTATTTTTTTTTGCATTTCCTCTCAGTTTTATCATGTGTCTTTTCTCCTCTCCAGCCATTCTACTTTTTTTTAAATTGACATGTGCCAAATCACCTACTCCATCACTGTTTGATGTCAAACTAACTTCTGTTGAGATGATGTTTTAGAACATGATAAAATCTTAATACCAGTTGTACTCATGCATGAATTAAATACATATTCCATTGAACAAATATTTACTAAGCAGTTAAATATGTCAACTGGTAAGTTAGGTGCTATAGATATAGCAATGAAACAAGTAGAATAAAATAAAAACAGACAAATACTCTTATTCTCTTTGTGTTTATAGTGGGCAAAATTCAGTTTGCAGATAGGAATATGCAACTCATGTAATCAATACAATCTTGCATTAATAGCATTACATGCAGCTGTTGGTTAACATAAATCAACATAATTTAGTTCCAATTTAATAGAAAGTAATGTAGAAAAAAATTTAAGAGTGACTACTCAAAAGATCATGGTTTGTCACTTTTGTAGTTGAGAACACAATTTTTTGTGATTCTTTCTTTATAAGGCCTTTTTGATTGTCACTCACTATGATATATGTATGAATAAGAATCTATCATAGTATCTCAATTGGCATTAAAAAGAAACTAATTCAGCAGAGTTGTCCTTGCCTATTCATCAGAAAAAGGTATTAAACTTGCCTTTTCCTAAACTCCAAAATTTTCCCTTTTCTCCCAGGTGTTTTCCTCCATGAAAGTCCTACTGTCTGCTTTGCATTTGTTAATTCCTATCACCTGGTATTGCTTGTGAAACATTTCAGTTTTTCAAATTCTGTTTCATACATAAATTTTCTAACCAGGCTTCAAACAAAAGTGGCTAGCACATTGCTTTCCTCATCACAGCCAAAAATTAGAAAACAAGAAAATATTTGGCATTTAAAAACATCTGTTATCTATTCTTCTTCTCAAACCCAATGAGTATTCTGATGATAGTTCCTTTAAGTTCTCCAGCAGGCATGTTACTTGGATCTGTTTCACTTAGATCATTGGCTATGGCCTTGTCTTGTTCTTTCACTGGGATAATTTCTTCCATCTTGGCATTTTGTTTAAATTCCTGCCTTCTCTGTGTTAGAAAAGCCAGTTATGTCACCTGCTCCAGAAAGTAATGGTCTTATGAAGAAGAAGTCATGTAGTGTCCAGGGCCTGGTGCTTCAGGGAATGTCTCCAGTGTATGCTGTGTGTCCTCTGCTACTGTGTTTTGGCAGCTCTGTCCTTTGAACCAGTTGTCTACAGAGGCTCTCATTGACTGCTATGAACATTGTTTGGTCCCTACAATGAGTATGGTGAGTTTTAACTAGATATCCTCTGGTCTGCTTGGGAAATGAGACCTGACACCACCTCCACCAGCACTGAGCCTCTGCAGAACTCTTTGATGTAGTGTGGGCAGCAGCTTGTGCTGGTCTTCTGAGGAAAGGGCCCACTGCATTGGGACTGAGGCAAATGTGACTGAGGAGGGCATTTCTGCTGGAGTGCAGGGGGATGAAGCTTGGTGTAAGCAAGTTAAGCAGCCAGTGTTGGTGCTGCCCTGCTTCCTGCAGGTAGCTCTGTGTTTATACTGAGGGGTGGGGGTGGGGGGGCAAAAATGGTTCCATCCAGCTCCTTTGTTCCCAGAGAGAGATCTCCGTGAATGCTGCCTCTCAGGAATGTGTTTCTAGAATAGAGAATAATCTCCACAGAGTGACCCAGGCATTCTTCAGATGGCTGTTTCATCACATCAAGCTTTTTTTGAAATTTAATTTTATTTATCTTTGGGATAAATACCCAGTAGTGTAATTTCAGGGTCAGAGGGTAGCTTTATTTTTAATTTTTTGAGGAATCTCCACACTGTTTTCCAAAGAGGGTGAAAGAACCTTAAGCAGATTCTGCACTGAGTGCAGAGCCCCATGAGGGTTTCAATCTCACAACCCTGAGATCATGACCTGAGACAAAGCCAAGAGTTGGGAACTTAACCGACTGTGCCACCCAGGGACCCCTTAACACTAGATATTTATGTTATTTCCATAACCTGGAAAAGTAAAATATACATGAGTCAGATTCTTTCAGTTTTTAGTGGCAGAAATTCTCCTCAAACTACCTTCATTCATTTACTCACTCATTCATTCACTTACTGATTCATTCTACAACTATTTATTGAATGTCAGTCATAGTACTAGGTTCTGGTGCTATTATATTGAACAACACACAAAGAACGATTCTTCCATAATGGAACTTATATTCTTGTGGGAGAAAGAGACTATAAACAATTAAATCCATAAATGAGAGATTACAGTTTTTTTATTTTTTATGATGAAAGTGTACAGAGACAAAGTAACTGCTGAAGAAAATGGTACTTTAGTTCTGTGGGCAGGTAGGTCCTCTCCACAGAACTGCTATCTGAGCTGAGCTTAAGAAAAACGGCTTATATTAGGACATGTAACTAAAACACTTGTGTATAAAGCTGGTTTCAATATGCATAAATCTGTCTTTATGTATTTCTCTTTTGACTCAGCTTATCTTTACCTGGATTATCCTATAGAAAAGCACTCCATGTGAGAAAGACGGCTGCTAGCTACTTCATATCCACATTCTCTTTGCAGAAAGAGATCTCTCCCCTAAGAATTTCCTAGTACTGAAGGGGTAACATGCTCATCCCTGAAACAATCACTGGGGTCAACTGGATAGTATTTTTGGCTAACTTGGGTTATAGAACTCTTCTAGAGTTAGGAATGGGTACTGTAATGGAGAGATGTTTTAGAAATAGAAGTGAGTAGAGGTATTCTGCAAAGGAACTAGATAAAGGAAGGAAATCATGTAGAAAGATAAGGGAATGATGTAGACAGAAAAAAACCTGTGGTCCCATGATACACTATTAATTATCTAAAAATATCAATATATGCACTTGGGTGGAGGAAAACAGGTACTTTTTTTTTTTCTTTTTGAAAATGGTTAGCTTTTTAAAGACTGAAGAACACTTAAAGTGTGAGACCCACAACAATAATGTGGTAGAAATTATTAACTAGACAATGTTGACTATAGTCATATAATTAAATAGAATCAGAAAATAATGTTAAAGAGCTTTAAAAAATATTGCCAAGCTTTTGCCTTGCAGATTTTGCTTAAATGCATTGAAATCTCTATTATATACTATGTATAAAAGTCATTTTTGAACTATAAGTAATAGGATTAACAAATTTCCTTTACCTAGAATTCCAAACCAAAATAATCAGATGAAGAAATGTTATTGGACACCACTGGCTATCAGATGCAAATAAATGTAGTAGAGTGGAACTTGGGGAATCACAAATAGGCAGGAAATATGAAAAGAAAAAAAGATATTTGTTTTTGGCAGGAGGGAAGTTCAGTTCAGAAACTAATCTATCCTTTGTCTGGAATAATGTCACACATTTAGACATTTGAAAAAATTGGTAATCACTACATATGAGTAAGAAGAGACTGAAAGTTAAGGCGTTTATGTACCAAGTAAGTCAGTTTACTTGTAATTGTAAATCTACATGCTCTTTTAATTTTTTTTTCTTTTCTACCTTAATGATAGATAACATTAAACAGGGCATGCATTTAGAGTTGATCTGACAACCAAGTTAATTGAAATGTTAAAAGTCCAATGTTTTCAATGGGAAAAAGAAATCTTTAAAAAGGAGCTGTGTCCTTCTTAAAAGAGAGATCACAAAGCAAGTGAGACATATGATTGTGGCCATTAGAGAGAAAGATGAATGCCAGTTTGTGAAGTGCTGCTTCAGTTGTCTCAGGAGAGTAGCTGCCAAGCACACTCAAGAAGGAAATACAAAATCAGATATCTGTATGTGTTCAGCATCCACCATGTTTGCTCTGAGGAGAGAGAACCACATGAAGCAAGACAGCAAAGGTGAAATCTAGCAAGATAGCCTACTTTATTGCCATGGCAACCTAAGCCTGATGAAAAGTAGAAAAACAATAAAATACCTCTGGAAAAAAAAAATCTGTGCTATGAATACCTACTGGGTTGAAGAAAGATGCACTCATGGAAAAAGCACTTGACATTTTTACCATTTGATGGTTCCTTGTAACAAAGCCATGGGTGCTGCTTTGGGGAAATGCTGATTTAAAAAGCATCACATTTACTAAATTATTGAATTTGTTCTGTTGCTAAATTCAGATTTGTAGGTGAAAGCTGTAGTTTCAAATTAAAATCTTTACTGCCATTGCAGAGGCCAAAGCATTAATATTGTCACTCTTCTTAATGTCTTTTGACAATCTTTTGCCATCAGATTTCACATAAATCATGCATTCAGTAAGAAATAGAAGTTCCAGAACATTCTGATACTTTGATTAAAATTAAAGTTATATTTTATTTGCCTAGATTGGATTGTCAAAGTTCACCCATTATTTTTCAAAAATCCTCTTTCTTCAACTTGCTATTTCTTGGTATGCAGTTCAGTATGGAAAGAAATCTTTTTTCTCTTCTAAAATTGTTTAACAGTTTTCTAAAAATTTTCTAAAAATTTAGTTGTTCCTGTGATTATTTTCATTCAAATAAGACTTCCTGGTTTGTAGAAAACTCTGGGAAAGCTTGTTTTACTTTTTTTTTTTTTTAAGTTAGCTTCATTGAGATAATTTACATACAATAAAATCTAGCTTGTTAAAATGTACGGTTAGTTGAGTTTTGACAAATGCACCACAATTTTTTTTACATTATTTTAGTGCTGATCAAAAACATTTCAAGTTTGTACTGACTTGCTGTTGGTATAATATAGAAATGTTGTACTATATCCCACTCCTTTGTGCTATTTTTGTCATACACATTATATCTATATGTTGCAAACTCAACAATAAGTTATAACCTTTTATTTAAGCAACAAATGTCACTAAAGAAATTAAGGGAAAACACACACAGATCTTTTCTTTATCTTATATTTACTTTATATTTCTAGTGCTCTTCATTCCTTCCTTTGGATTTGAATTACAATTTGATAACTTTTTTTTTTAGTCTGATGGACTTTTTTTCTATTTTAAAATTTAAATTGAATTAATTAACATATAACATATTATTAGTTTCAAAGGTAGACTTCAGTGATTAATCAGTCTTATATAGTACCAAGTGATTGTTATATCACATGCAATCTGATGGACTTATTTTAATATTTCTTATAGTGCACTTGTGTTAGCATTGAACTTTTTCAGTTTTTGTTAATTGGAAATACCTTCACTTTACATCCATTTCTAAAGTGTAATTTCATATATACTGAATCTTAACTGGTAGTTTCCCCCCCCCTTTAGCATCTTCAACGTTATTTCAATGTCTTTTCATCTCCATTGTTTCTAAAAAGTCAGCCATTAACTATCATTTTGATGTGTGTGATACATACTTTCAAGACTTCTCTCTTCTTGACTTTTAGATGTTTGACTTTTGTGTATCTAGGTGAGGTTCTCTTTGTATTTATACTAATTGGGGATTCATTAAAATTGTTGGATGTGTAAATTAATATTTCTTGACAAATTTTGAGAGTTTGGAGCCACTATTACTTCAAATATTTTTCTGCCCTTCTTTATTTTTTCTTTTCTTTCTGAAACTCTGGTTATGCATGTGTTAGAATACTTGCTATTATCCCACATATTTCCAAATATCTGTTACTTTTTAAAAAATCTTTTTTCCACTTTACTGTACAGATTAGAACATTTCTATGGCTTCATCTCCAAGTTTACAAATTTTTGCTTTTGACATCTCAAATCTGCTGCTGAATAGAGAAACTTTAATTTCAGCTATCATACTATTCAGTCCTAGAATTTCCATTTTTTTTAATACATTCTAGGTTTTTTATTGAGGTTCCTTATTGGTAGTATTGTTTTTATTATTCTTAGCATATTTTCCTTTAATTAGTTGAAAGAAACAATTTAATAATTATTTGATTGTTTGAAATGCATTCCTTTAATTATTTGAATATATATATGTGTGTGTATGTGTATGTGCATATATATATATATATTTGCTTCAAAGTCACTAACTCTAACATATAAATCTGAAGTCAATTTCTGTATTGGTTATTTTTAAACCCTGGTTATTGTTCACAGTTTTCTATTTCTTTGCCTAGTTTATATAGAGCAATGTGGTTGATAACTATGCACAGTAGATAATACACTGGCTATTCTGGACTCTGGAAGTTGTTTGTTTTTGTTTGTTTGTTTGTTGTTTGTTTGTTTTAGTAGTCAATTATCTCACCTATATTCACATTGTAAAATATT
Organism: Lontra canadensis; assembly: GCF_010015895.1. Classification (NCBI taxonomy): domain Eukaryota; kingdom Metazoa; phylum Chordata; class Mammalia; order Carnivora; family Mustelidae; genus Lontra; species Lontra canadensis. The sequence goes on from NW_022631027.1 coordinate 16,240,665, forward strand.
CTTCATTGTGTTATGCAGCTACTGATGTCTCTGGTCAGTTGTAGGTTTTTTGTATGATTTTATTTTGTTTGTTATTTGTTGGATTGATTTCCTTGTGGTCTTCCTGTGTCTGCAGAGTTTAGAGTTTAGTCAATGATTCCAACAGAGGTCATGCTCAGACACCTCCAGGCAGTACATTTTCACTTCTATAATTCCAGCTTTGTGTGAATTGAGGATTACATGCAAAGTTATGGTAAATTCACAGTCTCCTTAGGCTTTCAATTTTCACTGAGCTCTTTAGGGCCTCTTGGATATTCTTAGTTTAGCTGCCAGCCAAGGATATTTGAAGACTTTATCATCTCACTTCTTCTCTGGCTCTCTTGTTTCCAAGAGAAATTCTCACTGAATTCTTACTTTCTCTTCTAGCTATTTTGGTATGAATTCACCACCTACAATAGGTAAAACTGTGGGATTTCACCAACCAAACTGATGAGATGAGAACACTGTTAGGCTAAAATGTTACAGACTCATTTTTTAACTAATGCAGTAGGAATTCTTTTTTTATCTGAGTAGATACTTCTTGAATTGCCATATGTTTTTAGTAATTTTCCAACATCCTTAAATTTGTTAATTATTTAACCAGTTTTAAACATTTTCTTCTGGTTGAAGGGAATTGCTCAACCTCTTCCTAGGATGATTTCCAGAAGAAAAACCTTCATTTATAATACACTGGGAAACACATTTGATATAGTTAATATACCAAGGGGGAAGAAAAAACTCTTATAGTTACTATAAACAAATTAATTAAGTCCCTTGGGAAATACTTAATATAAGCTATCAGACAATTAACTCTTTTTTTAAATTTTTTAAAGATTTTATTTATTTATTTTAGAGAGAGAGAGGTAGTGAGGAAATTGGGAAAGGAACAGAGGGAGAAGAGAGAGATAATCCCAAACTAAACTCTACACTGAGTGTGGAACCTCACCAGGGGCTTGATCTCATGACCCTGAGATCATGATCTGAGCCGAAGTCAAGAGTTGGACAACTGACTGAACCACCCAGGTACCCCAAGTTAACTCTTTTAGAAGAAGACTTCACTTTTGCATCCAAGTCTTCCATAATTTAGCACAATATCTATTAATGAAATATATTAACCTTATATAGCTCGTACAAGACTCTTAATATTATGGAACATCTTATCCTACTGTACAATGCAATCACTATAGCTTTAACACATGTTACCAAATGATGGATACACATGAAGCTTCCACTTGTGGTAAAAAGGAAAATATAAAACAATCGACTCCAAAAAGTATTGAAATACACAGGCATCAAATTTCCTTTTCATATTAAACATGTCTGGACATAAAACTATCATTATTTTTGAGGGAAATAAAAATCTGTTATAAGAAAACAATATATCTTGATAAGAATAGTCATGACCAACTTTACTGGGTGCTTACTATAGAACAAATACTATACTAAACTCCTTTATATAGATCTTAACTGTTTGATCCTCACAACAACCCAGGGGTGCGTGCCATTAACAAAAAGTCCAATTTAGACCTCTGGAACAGCAGCATTGCCTTCCTGATGCACAATAGTATTTCTTTTTTTTTTTTTTTTTTTGGATGGGAGAAGAGGCTTATTTTGGATGGGAGAAGAGGCTTATTGTATCTCATTTTTTTTCTCTCTGTACATTGGGGATAATTTAAATTACTAACTGAATATTCTTGACATTTAATTTTAAAATGCCTTTAAATGCTAGTCTTTGTTTCCCTTAACATTAGTAATCTTAGAACATTCATCATTGTGAAGAAAAACAGTGCAGAGACCTTAGAACATGACCAGTGATTACTTGGTGATTGATTTGAGTAATGATGCAAACTTTAGCAGGAGACATGCAGTTCAAATATCCTTTTTTTGAGATGCATATGAATGTGTCTGATCTAAATTTTGTAATACTGAAAGTTAATAATAAAGACAACTCCAGAAATTGCTAGCTTTCATATTTTGTTTCTTGAGTTCTTACTTCATTCCATTTATACCTTAAATTAATGGAAAGCCTCAAACAATCTCTTTCCTCTTCTCCATTGTCTGAATTTAATCCATATTGCTCTGGGCTCCACTTGTCTGGAACTGGGACTTTTTTTGTGATTATGGTCACTTTTAATTTTTAGTTTATTTTACTTAAGGTGAGTTTTGTTGTTTTCTGTTTTGTTTTTTTTTTTTTTTTTAGAAAAAAACAGTCTGTTAGGACCCAAATGTGCAGAAAAGCTCCTTCAAATCTCCACATTACTTCTTTCCACTTGAATGAAAACATTGTAGGAAGTGAAATCTCTAAAGGAAGAATGCTAATTAAGAAACTGAAAGAAATAGTTTTTTTCTAGTGAGAATTTAAAGAATTGTCAGCTTGATGGATAGCTGACTAAATCTTTATAATGCACCCCATCACTTCTAATTTATTACTCTCTCATATGGCCCTTCATTCCTTTTACCTGTATTAATTTAATTTATGCATCACTGGCCTCTATTCCTTCAATCTATTATTAACTGATCTTCCAGGAATGATTCTGGATCATAACTGCTGTGTCTTCTCCTCTGTCTCTGTGTTTCCCAAATATTCGAACTAAAGACCTCAGTCTGACTTTCCATGCCTTTTTTGTTATTTTTCCCTTTCACCTTTAATGCTCATACTCCGTTTTCTTCAGTGTGTCAAACAACTGTTTTCATGATGTCTCCTATATTGGAATCACTTTCTTCATCTGTCTGCCAACAGTCAGTCTTTAATAAAAGTAAAACTCTAGACTCATTTCCTGTAAGAATATTTCTCCAACTGAGGAAGAGATTTGTCTCAGGTTTTTGATACTGTTTTTGAACTGTTGTGCAATGGATAAAAAATTTTCACATTCAGGATCTTATTGATCATTTTAGCAACGTTGCGTAGTGGAGCTATCATTAACTCCATTTTATATATGAAGAAGTGAAGTAATAATTTGAGTTTTAAAAAGCACATTATTAGTAATTGACAAAAACTTTTCTTAAAACCAAGTCCTCTGTCTTTCATGAACAATTTTTCCATTACACTACTCTGCCCATACTATAAGGTATATTGAAAACTTATTTAGTATGATATACCTGGGACATTCATTTAATTTAAATAGAAGTCAGTTTCTTTCTTTCTTCCTTTTTTCATTTTTCTTTCTTTCTTCTTTCTTTCTTTCTTTTCTTTCTTTTTTCTTTTTTGTAAAATAGACAACATGTTAACACAACTTATTTGCTTATGGGAAGAGTTCTTATGTTAATAATAATATCTACATGTCATTGGACAGCTATTTTGTATCTATAGGAATTTTACTTTTATTAGCTCATTAATCCTTACTATAACATATAAACTACCCATATTCTTTCCTAAGGTCCATTATTTGACTTGTACACTGGATTATGTTCCGTTTTGCATACTCAGGTACTGTATTCTGACCAGTGCTTCCATTTTCTCTCCACCTATTTTTTCTTGAGTCCAAATCAATTTGGCTTGCTCCTTCCCTTCACCCAAACAGGTCTTAAAATTACACAGTTTCAGTGGTTATCAAATGTATCAGTGACCCCCATGTTGTTAAACTTATTGGTCAATTTTTTTAAAAGATTCTATGTTTATTATTTATTTGACACAGAGAGAGAGATAGATCACAAGTAGGCAGAGAAGTAGGCAGAGAGCGAGGGGGAAGCAGGCTCCCCACCGAGCACAGAGCCTGATGTGGGGCTCGATCCCAGGACCCTGAGATTGTGACCTGAGCTGAAGGCAGAAGCCCAACCCACTGAGCCACCCAGGTGCCCCAGCTGGCTATTGGTCAATTTTTATTCTTTCTTTAGTCTGTCAGCAGCATTCAACACCATTAACAATTCACTTCTTCTTGAAATATTTTCTTCATCTGGTCTTCAGAACACTAATCTTTTGTTCTCTGCCTGCTCTTTGGCTACAGCTTTTCTGAATTACCTTGAATTTTCTTTCTCTAAATTAAAGAATCTCTGGATCAGTATTTTGATATTTTTTCTATTATACTCATAATCTGTGTGATTTTCCTCATATCTATAGATTAATTACAAAACTCATATACTGATTACTTCCAAATTTATTTCTCCAGCAAGGAGAATTCTTCTGTATTGTGTATATATATTAACTAACATTTTACTTGACATCTCTATTTTGATACGTAAAAGTCATTGCGAATGTAGCATGTTCAAATCCAGACTCAGTGATTTCCAAACACAGTCTATACCTGATTCTTCTTGTCTTCTTCCATCTTCTCTATCCTTTCAGTTCCTTAGACCACATATTAATTTCCTATTACAACTGTATCAAATTACTATATATTTTTTGTCTTAAAATAGCATACTTTTATTCTCTTATAGTTCTAGATCTGAAAATCTGAGCCTTAACACTTAAAATCTGAAAAGCTTCAGCAAGATTTTTTTTTCCCTTTTTCTGGAAGCTGTAGGGAATAAGCCATCCCCTTGCCTTTTCCACCTTCTAAAGGTTCTCTTCATTCCTTGGATCCTGGTCCTATATTATATAGCATTTTCTCCCCCTTTTGTCATTGTACTTCATCCTCTATTTGACTCCTCTGGAGTCTCTTCAAAGAACCTTTCTTTCTTTCTTTCTTTCTTTCTTTCTTTCTTTCTTTCTTTCTTTCTTTTTTTAAAGATTTTATTTATTTATTTAGCAGAGAGAGACACAGCGAGAGAGGGAATATAAGCAGAGGGAGTAGGAGAGGGAGAAGCAGGCTTCCTGCAGAGCAGAGAGCAGGATGTGTGGCTCAATGTGGGGCTTGATCCCAGGACACTGGGATCATGACCTGAGCCGAAGGCAGAGGCTTAACTCACTGGGCCACCTAGGCGCCCCCAAAGAACCTTTCTGATTACATTAGGCCTCCCCAACTAATCTATGGTAATTCCCTCTCTAAAATCATTAATTTAATCTCATCTGCAAAGTCCTTTTTAGCATATAAAGTAACAGTTCACAGGTTCCTAATTCAAAGGATTAGGACATATTTAGGAGGTCGTTAATTCAGCCTACAACAGATCACAAGTCTTAGAGTCATTCCTGACTCCTCTCTCTCACAGTCTATACCCAATTCATCAGCAAATCCTGCACATTCCTCTTTTGAAATAACCTATCTCCTACCACCTACTCTGATTTCAAACTTGTTGAAATCACTATCACCTGGATTAGAACAATGCTTCCAGCTAGTCCCTCTCTAAGCTTGCCACTACTATAGCTTGTTCCTCACCTACCATTAGAGAGCACCTGTTAAAACTGAAGACTCATCACATCACTTTTCTGATTATGACTTTATAATGGTTTTCAGTTTCACTCAGAATTATATCCAAATTTCTTATCATGGTTTACATGCTTAGGAATCATCTGTCTCCAGGTTGACTATCTGTTCTTGCTTCCTGTCATTTTCTCTTTGCTAGATTAATCATAGGACCTTTACATTTATATCCTTTTTGCTTAACACTTTTCCTTAGATGGTTCCACAAAGGTGGATCTTTCATTACCTTTAGGTTTCTCTCATTCAGTCAGACAAGCTTCCCTGACAACATTATTTTGAATAGTTGAATGCCCCAAATATTTTGTCCTATCCTGTTTTATTTTTCTTTTTAGCACACATTAACACCTGATACATTACAACTTCCTTTGTTTAATTATTATTTTCTGGTCATCTTTTTCCAAATTCCATACCAACATTCATCCTGTATCCCCATGGCCAGAATGCTGCTTGGCTTGTTAGAAGCAATTAATAGATATGTGTTGAATGATTGAACAAATGAATGCATAAATGAATGAATGCATGAAAAAACAAATAGCCAATTAAAGATAGAGATAATTTTCCTTCCCTTACAGGCCAAGAAACTGAAACCATATTAGGTTAAGTTACTTGCTCTAAATTATGAAAAGACACATAACAGAACCCGGATTTGAGTACACATTCGCCTAACTCAAAACTCCTAAAAGCTGTATATTGTATCAAAACGCCCAGTAAGTGATGAAATAACTTTTTATGTAAAAACATATTATATTCTCTTAAACACTATACAGATTTCAGGTTTTGGTACAGTTTACTGTGTATATACTGTATATGTATATATATATGTATATATATATATATACATATATATATATATATACATATAGTTGAACTTCACCAATGATGAGCAAATTTGTTTTTATTTAACTAACATATGGCTTTTGTTTTTATTTAAAATGTTTTTATTTAACTAACATATGGCTCTAAGAGGCTACCAACACATTAACTGAAGTTTTGTAATTAAGAAATATGTATACACTAGGTGTATTTACTCTTGATTTCAAGACTGCCTGTCATATTCTTCTCCAGATATATCTATGGCTTCTTCTTCCAACTTAAATGTCTCCCCCATTGTTTTCCTCTATCCCATGTAAAATAACATTCATACATTCTCTCTATCCTTTATCTTAACTTATGCTTTTTCATAGATTTATTTGTACTAATTGGTATTGATTTATTACATATTTACTTATTCATTTGTTTAATGTTTATCTGTAGCACCAGAATGTAAGCCCAGTAAAGGCAGGGGTTAACTAATTTTTTGAATTGTTAAATACTGTTTCTACATTTTTTTCATTTTATTAATTGACCCAGAGAATTGAATAAAAATTATGAAAAACAATTTTAGTACAAGCAAATATAAGATAATTTATTTAATAGTTTATTGGTCATAAATTATCAGATATGCTGTACTTTGTTAGAGATGTATTAATTTATTCCATATAGTGATGCTTAGAGTCTAACATAAGCTAGAAACTAAAATATATTTTGGAAAATTGGCATGGATTAAGTGACAAATGAAAGTTGATACTATGGAGCCTTTTTTCTTATCTGTGGAGCTTCATACCTACATTTTACAAAATTGCCACAGTCTGTTCCTTGTTAACAGTATTGTGGACTATATTTCAAGGACACATTTTTGTATCTAGCAATATTGCTTATGTCTGGGAGATTCTAATGCATAATGGATTTTGTGCTTAGCTTTTTTCAATTGTGTAATTGTTTTCGCATTAACTATCATTTGTTTTGCAAAGACATATGTTATCTTTATTTGATATAATCATCAAATATTTCTTGCATTTTGCAGTTCTCAATGGTAGCTCATGGATGTTGAGTGTAAAATCTTTAAAAATGTATTTTTTTAAATACTATTTACTTGAACAGCAGCTTTCAGGTTAGAGTGTCTCCTTTTCCCATACTATATATTTGGATAATGCATAGACCAGAGGAGTAATGAAGTCATATATCATGGAAATAGAGATATGTCATTTAAGATAAAATAATATTGGACTGATGAGTGGTCAATTAATTTTATTAACTTGGATAAAGCAAGTTAATATTCCTTAGCTAATGCACCATTATACTAAAAAATGTATCTCTGGAGATTCTATCTGAGCTGAAATAATTTTACAAATCTATGGTTAATTAGCTTCATCCCTGAATATACCAACAATGAAGAAAGAGCTGAATGGCCTCTGAACTTTGTGTGATTCTCACTTTACAAGTGATCCAGTAGGAGCAGTGTTTAGCATGCACACAGCTGATACGAGGCTGTTGGAATCTCCTTTGCATTCCATGCTTGCTTTCTGGGTTAATGGAGGGCTTACACGTTTAGAACTGTCAAGAGAATATCTTTTTACAAGCATTATACCAATTTCAGAAGAGGGTAAAAGAACAAAGAATGTAATCTTATTTCACATAACTCAAGAGCACTCAATTATTTGGGCACTCTGAGATCACTATTTTATCATTTTGAAGAGCATGAAATTAATTGAAGGATAAAGTGGATCTGAGTTAGGCAAACCACGTGATTTTATTCAGATTGCTTCTTAGTAGTGATTCCTGTTGCTATCCCAGGTTCTCCAAATGGTTTCTTTTTTTCTTAAGACTGTTACCCAACTTTCACTTTTAAATCTTATTGATACATGCCTTCTCTAGTTTTTTCATATAAACAAATACATTATTTGATATAGTTGATATATTTCAGTAGCTGTTTTATTCAATGTCTTCTCTCTTTCATCAGAATAACTATACCTTATTTTTCCCAGTGGAATATTGTATTCTTCACTACTCCGTGTCTCACTGCCTCTTCCTGGGTATTTTATAATTTAATTGGGGATTATAAAACAAAAATATTAGCAAAACTTCCATAATTTTGTCAAGAATGGTGAAGGTCTTTTTTTTTTTTTTTAAGCAGTTAAGGGATTTGAGGTTTTCATAATGTTAGACTATGAAGGTAACATTTACAACAATGGTTACTCATGGGGAAATTAAACTCTTAAATTAATAGTTAGACAGGATTTATGACATGAATATATAGCTATAATAATATAAAATGTGAGCTACTGGAGAAAGTACAGTTATTACTACAATCAAAAAATTTTTTTAAGTAGGTAAAGAATCGTTAATAAATTATTAGGGATGGGTTATTTTTTCTTTTTTTTAAAGATTTTATTTATTTATTTGACAGAGAGAGAGATCACAAGTAGGCAGAGAGGCAGGCAGAGAGAGAGGGGAAGCAGGCTCCCCACTGAGCAGAGAGCCCGATGCGGGGCTCTATCCCAGGACCCTGAGATCGTGACTGAGCTGAAGGCAGAGGCTTTAACCCACTGAGCCACCCAGGCGCCCCAGGGATGGGTTACTTTTTCAATATCATCTTGTTGTACCTCTTTATTCTCAGCCTGAAGAATATATATCTGGAGAATCTAAGCAATCCATCAAAGTCCCACAATTCCAACAGTCTTTTGGGTTCCCCTGCTCCTGCTGAGATCGTCCTTTCTATGAACTATTATTATTCATCAGGAGAAAACACATTATTTGATTACTACTTGAGCTCTGAATATTTTTTTGTGTGTATACTCTGTGGTGTCCACAAGAGAAAGGTCTTCATAGTTCTAAAAGATAGCTGTCATGTTTTATAGGTTAATCTCTTGGGAGGTGCTTAAGTAATACTTTTTGACTGATATGATACGTTGAAATCATCAATGAAATTCCATAATCAGCCTTCTGTGACTTGTGAATAACTGTAATTTAAAATAGGGTGATCAAGTAAGCTTCATGGTCTTCTAGTGGGTCAATGGTTTGAAACAGGTAAGGCAAGGGAGCTAGCTGTGTAGACACCTAGCAGAAAGCATTCCAGGAGGATGTTTCAGGCAGTGCAGTTGGCCTAAGGTGCCATCATGCCAATTGCATGTAAGAAAAAGTAGAGAGGATGGGTAACTAGAACAGAGTAATCAAGAGGAAAATCAGTAAGAAAGAAGGTTAGGGGACAGGAACTGCAGATTACACAGGGCCTCTAAATTGTATTGGTTTCCAAGGGCTGCTCCAACAAATTACCACAAATGAGTGGTTTAAAATAACACAAAATTTAATCCCTCAGAGTTCTAGAGGCTAGAAGTGCAACATCGAGGTGTTGGCAAAATCATGAGCAAAGTCATCAAGAATCTTCTACCTCTTCCTAGCTTCTGGTGGTTGGTAGTAGTCTTTGCCATTCTTTGGCTTGTAACTATATCATTCTAGTCTCTGCCTCCACAGTCACATGGTGTTCTTCCTGTATGTCTTTGTGTTCAAATTTCCTTCTTCTTATGCTACCAGTTATTGAATGAAAGTTCACTCTAATTCACCATCATCTTACCTTAACTTGGTTTCATCTGCAAAGACATTTTCTAAATAAGTCATGTTTTGCAACTCCAAATAGACATTTTTTTTGAGGATTCTATTTAATCCGATATATATGTCATGCAGAGGCCTCTGGTTTTTATGCTGAAGAAAGGGAAGCTACAGTATGATTTTGAGTAGATAAGTCACACGATGAGACTTTTTTTTTTTTAAAGGACATCTCTGCTTAGCAGAGGAGGCCATATGAAAAGATAATATACTTAATGGGAGACAATATTTGCATTTATATATATCTGATAAAAGGATAATATCCAAAATATATAAAGAAATTATACAACTCAATAGCAAACAAAACAAAAACAAATAAATTAAAAAACCCACAACAACAAACAATGTGATTTAAAAATGGGTAGAGGATTTAAATAGACATTTTCCCAAAAAAAGACAGATAAAAGGTCAATAGGTAGATGAAAAAATGCTCAACATTACCAATCATCAGGGAAAATATAAACAAAAACCACAATGAGATATTACTTCACACCTGTTGAAGTGGTTATTATGAAAACAGCAAGAAATAACATGTTTTGGAGAGGATGTGGAGAAAAGGGAACCATTGTGTACTGTTAGTGGGAATGTAAATTGGTAAGCCACTACAAAAAACAGTATGAAGATTTCTCAAAAAATTAAAAAATAGAACTACATATGACCCAGTAATTCCTCTTCAAGGTATTTGTCCAAAGAAAGCAAAACACTAACTCAAAAAGGTGTGTGCACTCCCATGTTCATTGCAGCATTATTTATAATAGCCAAGATATAAAAACAACCTAAGTGTCCATTGACGGATGAATAGATAGAGCAAATGTGATGTATACTATACAATGGAATATTATTCAGCTATGAAGACAGAATGAAATATTGCCATTTCCAGCAACATGGATGGACCCTGTGGGTATTATGCTAAGTGAAATTAAGTCAGACTGAGAAAAACAAGTACCATATAATCTCAATTATATGTAGAATCTAAAAAACAAAAACAAAAACCAACTTCATAGATACAGAGAACAGATTGCTGGTTGCCAGAGGTGGAGGACAGATATGGGCAAAACGATGAAGGGCATCAAAAGGTACAAACTTCCAGATATAAAATAAATTAGTCATGAGCATATAATGTACAACATGGTGACTACAGTTAACAAGACTGTAGTACATATTGGAAAGTTGTTAAGGTGAATAAATCTTGAAAGTCTTCATCACAAAGAAAAAATTCTGTAACTGTGTGATGGCAGATGTTAACTAGACTCATTGTAGTGATAACTTCACAATATATCTAAGTGTAAAATCATAAAAAAGTATATCTTTATTTTGTTTTGATAAGAATGGACTATAAGAGAGCAATGGTAGGTGAAGGGGGAACTTCCAATTAGGAAGCTATTAGTCGTATTCAAGGTAAGAAATGATGATGGTTCCGAGCAAGGCTGTGGCCATGCAGAGGGTGAGAAACTATCAGAGTCTGCATAACCTTTGAAGATTAACCTAACAGGATTTTATAACAAAATTGGATATGAAGTATGAGAGAAAGAGAGGAGTCAGGGATGACCCCCAAGTCTTTGTCCTGAGTCACTTGGAATGACTTGCTTGTACTTTTCAGATATAGAGCATTCTATCAGGGCTACCACAAGTGGTAGTACAAAAAGTATGAACAAGTAGATAAACATAGAATACACATTTATATCTATTCATTCAACAAAGATTAATTGTACTCTGGACCATTTTAGGCAAAGGAGACACAGCAATAAATAAGAAAGGAACTCCATAAATAATTTTTCAAAATTAATGAATGAGGAGAGATGTGAATATGACTTTCACCTTCAAAAGGGCTTTTCATCTTTAGGCAGAGACTTTTCTTTGCCAATCCCTTTAAGCAAGAGCATGACAATATAATAATACATTTATGATCACTGAAGTGCTAATTATATAATATGACATTTATTAATCTTCCACATGAAGTCATATACTAAGAGGTGGGCATTAGGTATATATTGCTAATAATTCAGACTTTGTTCCAACCAACACTAACCCTCACCTACCCAAGTCTCTTCTCAGAAAACCAAAAAAAATGGGGGGTACCTGGGTGACTCATTCTATTAGGTCTCTGCCTTCGGCTAGGGTCAAGGTCCCACCATGGGCTGTCTGCTCTGTGAGGAGTCTGCTTCTGCCTCTCCCTCTGCTTATCTCTCCCCTGGTTGTGCGGTCTTCTCTGTGTCAAATAAATAAATAAAATCTTTTTTAAAAACCCCAAAACTAAAAAAAGAGCACTATTTGTTTCTTGGATTACTGTTACATTTTTAAAAATATTTTATTTATTTATTTGAGAGAGAGAGAGAGAGAAAGAGCATGAGCAGAGTGGATAGGGAGAAGCAGGCTCCCCACTGATCAGGGAGCCCTACATGGGGCTTGATCCCAGGACCCTGGGATCATGACCTGAGCCAAAGGCAGATGCTTAACCAACTGAGCTATCCAAGTGTCCATTATTGTCACATTTTAATGACTTTATAGATTTTTATAGATCCCTAAAGATCGCATAAAAAGAAATAAAAATTTTTCTTTGTGCATTTATAATCTATTTTAATACTTTGCAATCAATGTTTTCAATAATGTAAGTAATAATATGCCTTATATTGAGAAACATCTTGCTGTTTCCAAGGTTCTTTTAATTACATCCTCTCATTCAACTCTTCTGTTACACAGGGGAAATGTTATTAACATTACTTTTATTTTGCAGAAGAGGAGATACTCAGTATAATGTCACCTCTTTGCCTAAGTTTATATGCCTAGAAATCAAGGACCCTAGGTATTCTGATTTCAAATACAGATCTCTTTCTACTCCAAAGTATTGTCCTTCACTGAAAGGATTGTCTTAGCTCTATCAACACAAACCAGGAAGTTGAACAATCTTTGATTGGATTCAACTAGTGTAGATAGCCCTTCTGAATGATTTAGGAACTCTAAAATCCTCACTGGGAGATTTTTATAGGGCAAAATAGCACGTATGCATAATTATTTCAGGTTTTGGTTTAACCATGTAGATGTTTACTTTTGCTTGTCATTAGAATTCCTGTTTCTCAGTAGAATTTGTTCAATGTTAATAAAATAAAAACTAATTTGGAAGATAAAAATCACTCCCTCTTGTCTGGCATAATTAGATTGCCAAGAGCTAGTCCCAGTGATGGCCCAGAAATCGGTGAAAGACCTCGCATATTTTCATTTCCCTGTTCTAGGAAAACTAATTTGCCTTGTTTCAAGAGGTTCAGAGTTATACTGGATTGTCGCAGATCACAGTATGTTCATAGAAACTATCTGGAGTGACGGTTATGCTGAACAAAATGCTCAAGTAGCTCTTAGGTCGCTATTGGTTTCAATGAGTCTCACTATTACTCTTATTAGTATTCATTTTATGGGAATTTATTTTTAGCTAATGCCTGGACTTTTCTGAATTTCAAATAATGGACACAGACAAAGGACAAAGACACCTTATAAAATTGCAGTACTGTTATATCCCTTCTGACTCCTATCAGAATGGTTGACAAAAAGTGTGAGTCCGATTGGAAATTACCAATTATTCCCATTTTTCCTACCTTGGGAAAAATCACCCAAGATATTTCACTTTTTCTTCTTTTTTATGCCTTCTTCACCTCAAAAAAAAAAAAAGTTACCAAAGTTTCTATATAAATAGTGAGGACACAAAATTTAGTAAACTTATTTTTAAAGCCTGTGTTAGTATGTCAGTATCATTGTCATTATTTTACTCTCATGTACATATATAGTTTCATATATTTTAGTATTGAATATGCTTTTAATAATGGTGAGGTTTAATCTTTGATTTGATAACTTATAAAAAAGCTCCAAAAATCATTTAAAATTGAATAAATTAGCTTTGCATCTTGTATGCTAACTGAGAACCTAAGAGGATTAAGAAGCATACCATCTGAATCAGAAAAAATTTAAAAGACTTTGAAATTTGGTAAATAGCATCAGCATTAGTCATTTAAATTTTGGTTAAGGTCTATGCTCATATCTGAAAGATAGTAAAGAACATTTAGTTGAATGAATAAAAGAATAAAAGAATGAATGATTTTGGCTACATGATACTTTTATTGTTAAATTCAAAAACCTCAGAGCTCCTGCCCTAATAAAACTTATTTTAGTCTTCACTGCTATACATGCTGGAAACTACTGTTACCTACCTTGGAATACCACAATCATTTCTTAACTAAATTTTCTTTGAGTCTATTCTTGCTCTTGTTTGGGATATTTATTTATAAAAAAAAAAAGCATCTTTACTACCTAGGAAGTCTCTTCACAAAGGTAGTAGAGAAAGAAAACTATTTTATTATTAAAGACGCACATCACAGGCAATCTACTGAGAGATTACGGACACAGAAAGCGATCTCCCCCTTTTACATAGGCGAGCAAATTATATACATGTCTCCAAGATAAATGACGGCAGTTCTAGAGTAAGAGGACTTGACAGCACCAGTCGTCGCACGTAGTTCATCCTAAATGCACTGGGTAGTTGCTATGGCCATCTGTGTTAGGTTACTGGATTTATCTAAAAAGGATTATGAAAACCTTCTCATATTTTTATTGGAAGAGGTTTTTTTTTTTTTTTTTTTTTTTTTTTTTTTTTTTTTTTTTTAACAACTTGGAGCAAGAAGCCTGCTGAAGTTAGGCTCCTGCCCTCCCAGAGAGACTGGGAGATAGGGGTTTTATCATTCTTGATGATTACATTTCAAAGAGAGGGTTCTCAGGCCCTTGAAAAAGACATCCTGGCTTGTAAAGCTGGCAGGAGGTTTACTTAGCTTTTAAAAAGATTTATATAAATTTCAAAAAGATAATGAAAGAACTTATCAGTTTTCTAAGAAAAGTACTATAAGGAAAGGGATGAGGGACTCTCTTCCCTTAGTTTCAAGGGAGAGAATTAAGCCTCTTGTTTTAAATTTGTACTTGCCCTTATACTCCTTCTAATCTTTACGCAGAAGCCAGAAAGAAAAATCCTTTCAAAACCATTCTAAACCTTCCTCACACAGAGTGAAAGTGGAATTTCTTACAACAGGCAACAGTACTCTAGCTGGGTTTCTTTTCCCCCTTCCCCATCCTCTCTCTTCTCTAAATGCTCATCTCCACCACCTTCCCTCTGCTCTAATGTGCTGAACATACCAAGTAATCTGGCCTTAACTCCAGTTCCCTCTCTCTGCAATGGTCCTTCCCTACTTCCCTGCAGGGCTGCTCCTTCACCTTCTCTCTGTCAAAACATCACATTCCTTTATTAGGAAGAGCTCCTCTGACCAGCTTACATAATATGGTACTTTTCTCCCCTACAATTCCTAACCCCTCCAGCTCTACCTTTGTTTATTTTTTCCTTAGTACTTTATCACTATTTGACTAACTGTATATTTATTTGTTTGTCAGTGTTGCTTTTATCTGTTGCTTCCTAACAAATCACACCAAAACCTAGTGGCTCAAAAGAAGGATGACGATTTTATTAACTCTCATGGTGGCTATGCATCAGGATTTCAAAAAGGTTTTCCTCTGTCATTCTGGCTCTGGGTCTTTCATCTCGTTGCAGGAACATAGTGGATGCAGCAGTAAGAGTGGGACTGAGACATCTCAGAATTGACCAGGTATCTCTCTTTCTTTCTTCTTTCCATATATCTCATGGCATCTCCACATGAGCTCTCAGCAAGGGTTAATTTGGGATTCTTCACAGCATGAATGTTTCAGGGCAATGTGATCCTTTACATTTTGGTGAAAAAACCTCAAGAAGCTTTTTCCAGCACACTTAATTAACCAAAATAATCACAAAATCATGCCATTTTCAAGGACAATGAACAGAGATCCCATTGCTTGATGGGAGGAGTATCAGAGTGACATTGTTGGAAGTGCATAAGGGATGGGGATATTGTTGGTGCCATCTTTGGAAAATGCAAATTGCCATGTAGTTTACCATCCTGTGGCACTTTGAGATTCATTTATTTATTTTTAGAGAGAGTGGGGAGGGGAGGAGCAGAACAAGGGGAGAGTGAGAATCTCAAGCAGACTCCTGCTGAATGGGGATCCTGACGCTGGACTCGATCTCATGACTCTGAGGTCATGACCTGAGCTGATATCAACAGTTGGACGCTTAACCGACTGAGCCACCCAGGAGCCCCTACTATCCTGTGGCACTTCATTCTGGACTATAAGCCTAATAAGGGGAGGAACTTTGTTTCATTCACTGCTGTGTTTTCAGGACTTCCAAATGTGTCCAAAATAATGTAGGTACTGGATACATAGCTAAGTAACTGAATGAATGAAATATTGCTTAAAGACCATCATTGAAACTTGTTTTTCTTCTCTTTTAAAAAATATGCACAATCATTTGCATGTCATATAAAAAGATTTTGCTTTAAATATATTCAAGTGAGGCTTATAGATCTGCCTACAAACAATTTGTTGAAGAAGCTCTCAGCCCTGTAGGCCTTTTCACAGATAAATCTAAAATTCAATCTGATCCTGCCATTCATGTGTTTAAAATCCTTCAATGGTACCACCTAGCCTAAGGCAGTGATTTTCAAACTTTTAAATCATGGCTCACAACAAAAAATACATTTTACATATTCCCATCACCTCCCAGAACACCAGCCCACACAAATATGTACTCATTTATGTATAAACATACTTACTGGAATCAAAGTCATGTACCTTGCAGTCCGTTTTCATATTTTCTTTTCTGCCCTCTCTCCCCTCTTCTCCTCTCCTGTTCTCCCCTCCAATATCTCCTCCTCTATTTTCACACCGTATTATTTTTTTTCTCTTCGACTTTGCATTTGATTAAAAATAAACCAACGGAAAACTTCAAGCACTGGTATGTATGGTCCACTGGACTGATTTTCAACCCACTAATAGATCACTGTTTGCACCAGATCTGGTTACTTAGTAGGCACCCAAGAACCTCCATAATATGATGGCTGTCATCCTCTTTAGGCTCATTTCTTACCACTACTCTTTTTCTTATCTGCCTCTTACTGTCCATCCAGACCTGCAAAATACATAGATCATATTTTCATATGTATAAGTCACATTTGTTTTTCTCATGTGTGCATTCTCTATGTAGCTTATAATGTGGGAAATATACATAGAAACTATGAGATTTAAGCTTTTCTTTTTCCTTATATAAACTGCCCTTTGCCTTGATCATTGATTTAGGAGAATAAATAAGATGTTCTAAAAAAATTAAATAAATAAATAAATTTATTCTAAATATAGACATATATATTCTAAATATAGACTTAATATTTGTGGGATTAAGCTTTTATTTTGCTAGTTTTTATTCACTGATTATTGAAATCTCTTTACACAGTGATTTCATCCAATAATTGATAGCTTGTGGTAAGTTCCCCTTCCAGTTACAAATCAACCTAATCATCGTGTCATCTCATCTATTTTTCTCCATCTTGTTTATAACAGTTCCAGACAACGCAACATCAAATTTCTGATTGAAACTAGAAAAGTTCACGTATATGAACTCCACTAATCTCTGTGTAAGATGGAGTTGATTTGCTGCCGGACTGGAAAACTCTAGCCTTATCTTTGGAGATGCCTGGATGTCTGATTTTAATTTTTAGTTAAGATATGGGCAGTGGGATTTAAAGTCTGAAACTACTCTGGTAACTCCCAGGACCAGACTTTTTGCTGATTGTTTTCATTTGACACAACTAGTTAGACAACCTCGCTTGGCTATGTGAGCAGGGAGGCATAAAAGACTCTACTTGGAACTTATCTCCTGATAAATTGACATCTCTGGAGGCCAAGATCCATCATGCAGATCTTGAAAATTCAGTGTGGACAGGGAGCCCCTTGGTGTGTTAATAAGGACCTTTTGGAGCTTGCACATAGGATGTCTCTGGGAACTCTAATGCCTGCCTACACTCTTTCTCATGTCTGTAAAACTTGTCTTTATATTAAAGCCTTGTGTGAATACATCGTTTGTATTCTGGTGAGTTCTTTCAAATATCCAAATTTATGAAGTCTTTGTGAACTTCCTGGACAACTTCCCTACACACTCCAAATTATGTTAGTCTGGGACTTGCTTTCTTAGTAAATCTATGCAGGTCCTAGTGATCACATCTTTTTATAGGCCTAATAATCTTCTACTTAATTATTTTTTATAAAAGTTCCTGAGGATAAACATCAAACTTATAGATTTATAGCTCTTGAATTATGATATTCTTCCTCTTTGACAATTTGTACATTTGTCTATCATTAGTCGTTGAACTTTTGTACAACTGACCATGATTTTCAAAGATTTTCCCAATTTTAAACCAATGTTGAGTTCTCATTTTAAAGCTCTGATTGGTGAAGCTTGGGTTAGCTGTGAAATCATCTGTGGCCTGGTGATACACAAATTTATATGGTATTTCAAGGCACTAGGGCCTCACCCAACAGGTCTAGGTTTGGTCTCAGAGATTAGAAAATGAGGCTATTTTAATTTTTCCCTACTTAACTCTAAGAGTTTCAAGTATTTATGAGCTTAAACAATTCCATCCTACATCTTCTTGCCTGCTTCCCATTAGGATTCCAATGACAGATTCTAATTATGTATATGATATTAATATTACCCCAAAGTCAACATATATAAAAGTAATCCACTTTGCTTGAAATATTATAACATAACTAATAATAGTGTCTAATATTTATCATATGCAAGGCAACATTTATTTACATACATAATATCATTTTGTGTTCATGCCATCCCTCTGTGGTACATATTTAATGACCTCTCTTTTACAGATGGGGAAATTGAGGCACAGAGGCGCTGCTAGTTCTTGGGACCATAAAGTTGATCTGAAATGGAGCTGCAGTTTAAATCCAAATCATTTACATTACAGTGCTTGCAATTGTAAACAACTCTTTTACATAGCTTTTCATAAAGGTTTTCTTCTTAAATGTGTCCAACTTAAAATTCCATTGTCATCTTCAAATTAAATTTCTACTGATTTCTCACAATGCCATCAACCAACAACTTTGGATGTCTTCACACATATCTCATCCGCACTCCTGATTTCACTGTTGCTGGTTTAGGTCCCTGTTCCTGGGGGGCTAAAATGCTGCAAATGTTTCCAAATGGACTCTGTCAACTCCTATCTGTACACAACTGATAGTGTAATCATGTCTTAAATTTTCCTTGAAACTCTTTTTTTTTTTTTAAGGATTTATTTATTTATATGAGAGCGAGAGAGAGAACATGGGGAGAGGGACAGAGGAAGAGGGAAAGAGAGGTTCTTTTGTGTTTTTGTTTTTTTTTTAAAGATTCGTTTATTTATATTTTAGAGACAGCAGAGCAGGATGGGGCAGAGGGAAAGGGAGAGTGAGAATCTCAAGCAGACTCAGTGCTGAGTATGGAGCCCAGCAAGTGGCTTGATCACACCACCCTGAGATCATGACCTGAGCTGAAACCAAGAGTAGGTTGCTTAACTAATTGTGCTGCCCATGCACTCTATCTTTGAAAACATTTTATGGTGTCACAGTATCTGCCAAAAGATGTCCAAAATCCCTTTGTTGGCCGAGACATGCCAATACAGATCACAGTTCCTTTCTGCTCTTCTACTGTTTCCGAACTTGGAGACTCTGGTCCTCTCACTCTTGACTGTTTGCTTGGCCTATCTTTCATTCTCTGACCATCAAAAGCCCTGTTATTTTCTCACCTCTGCTTCCCTTCTTAATGATAGTCCTCCTCTATGGAAAGCATAACTCTGGTCCTTTACCCCAGTCAGTCTTTTAGACCGTCTCTTTTCTATCTTCTTTCACTGAACAACTACCACCAACTTAATGCATTTATGGCCTTGGGATATTAATTCCATTTTCCCTGTCTCTAAGTCTTAAATGGCAGTTTATCCCACTGAAAGCTTACCTGGACAATTTATATATGGCGATTAACTAGTAAATTCACTAACATTTATGGATTGATTATTTTGTGTTTCATAAACTATGATATTTTACCATAAGATAAGGACAAACATCTCAAAGTTTTCAGTGCAGCATAAAGCAATTTAAAAGTCACTCGTCAACTGTTTCTTAGCTGTCACTATAGAAGCATCTGGGGTATTTTTACTATGTGTCCAATCAATGTAAAACTGTATGCTAGGGCAGATAATGACTCTGATTACAGCTGAGGCACAAAGAAGGGTACTCAAGCATTCATTTCTGAAAGCCATGGAGTTAGGAAACTGGGTAGAAGTCCTTTGAGTCTGTGGAATTAAAGGTCACTAAGCTCCTGCATCATGCTGACTTGGAATCTACCAACCTGTCAGCCATGAGGGCTTGACTTTGTGGAGTGCACTCAAGGGACTGACCTCTCAATGTGGTGAGTGATTTTGCTTTTACAAACAAATTGAAGCCTCCTCACTCTATGTCTAGGTAGCCTGGAGTAAAGAAAACATTCTCTGGGATGGATCTTTTCCGCCCAAATATCATCACATATATTTATTAACCCAACTTCATCAGAAATTGTTTTTCTTTGTATGAACATGAATATGAATGTGAGTGATGTACAGAATGTATGGTTGTGTGCTATAAC
Source organism: Lontra canadensis (assembly GCF_010015895.1). Classification (NCBI taxonomy): domain Eukaryota; kingdom Metazoa; phylum Chordata; class Mammalia; order Carnivora; family Mustelidae; genus Lontra; species Lontra canadensis. Next base: position 16,260,969 of record NW_022631027.1, read on the forward strand.
ATTATTTGCCTATAGTCACACTACTACTGAGTACATACTTACATGATATGGATATTTAGCACATATTTGGTTATATAGGCATAATGTAAATTTATTATGAAGATGTAATATAAAATAGAAGTATATGCTAGAGTAATATATCTGTAAATACATTTTAATGAAGCATCAATAAAGAATACATTCTTATATTTTTTCTAGGCTTTGAAAATACTGATTTATGCTCTAATGGTCTTTGGGAAATTAATAACTTAAAGTAGAAAGTGATTTAGGGATTATTTAATTCAAATCCACTACCTAGTGCCCGTGTAGTCTGTAGAACACTCCTGCCTGATGATAGCCATTTGCCTGTACATTAATGAATTTACTGTTTGTGGCACTGACAACATCTCTGAATGGTGGCATACTTCTGACCCCATGATCATCCATCAGTGTACCTAGTTCCAGGTGATCGTAAGAAAACAGATGAATATTATAGTGTGAAACTTACTGATTTAAGGATTATAAGAAAAAAAGCAGAATAGTCCTACCTAAATCTTCAATCAGACAAAATTGCAGTTAAATTCTGTGCATGTATAATGTATGGCATAACTTTCAACATTTTGCTATTTTCACTAAGGATGAGTAATTTTTAAATGGGCATTTGCACTCTGGCTAATACAGCAAGACTTGTGCTATTACAGTACTGACTGTAGCAGCTTAGAGGCCAAGGCATTTGGAGTGGGTTCAAAATTGATTTGATAACTCACTTGAACATAAGGATTTTATTTTACCCAAGATGCTAGCTAATATACCATAGGCAATTGATTTTCTAGTTTAATGTAGAAATTCCCCAAATTACTCCATTGACTCTCAATTTGAGTTGATCAGAGTAGAAATCCCCCAGGGACATTTCATTAATCTCCAATAAGGGTGCAGCTCTCTGAATCATTAAGCCATTCAGTGTTTCAGTTTTCTCACCTACAGAATGAAGAGTACATGGTCCCTGAGGTCCCTCTGGCTCTCATCCTTAGATACAGTTGCCTCCAATTAATTCGTAGCTTTATGGTAATTCATTCACTTGCTAATATATGAAGAAACACTGTAAATTATGAAGACCAATTCAATGCTTTCCATATAGAAAACCATAAGTAAATACTTGTTGAATTAGTGATTGTCTTTGAGATAATTATTGATTATGGATATAAAAGCACAGTTAAAATAAGCAGAGATCTTTTTTCTAGCCTAAGCTGTGTTTATCCCAATTTTACAAGTCTAGAGGATGTGTGAGGTATACCCACAAAAGGACATCTTGATCAAGATGTCAGATAAATACTTGAGAAAGGACTCCTTCTAGAGGAGAACACATGAATCCAAAAGAAGTACCTTAAAGTCAGAAGGTTGTGAATATTTTAATAAATAATTCTACTCAGTCAGATTGCTGTCTGTTTTCCCTCCCTCAAATTTATATACAGATTCTGAGAAGTAGAGTCAGCAACAAAAATGGAAAGAACATTTCCAAATTAAGGTCATCACATCAAATTTTCTCCCTCTTAAAACTCCACTAAAACTACCATGAAGACTTTTTTTTTTTTTCAAACACATAACATAAGGGTAAAAATGTAGGGACAAAGATAACAGGAACAAAATTTTGAAATCTAGAAAATGTAGATGGAAGAATGCCAATTGACCTAGCATCCAAATCCCATGATGGCAATAAGAAAAAGTAAAATCATCCTTATTTATACTGCAGAATAATCAAAATCCTTAGCTACTGAGGCAAGCAGTTCTGTGGAACTTAGAATTAATTAGACATGAGCTAAAATATGGAAAACTAGGGTGAAAGCTACTTCAGAAGTCAGATACATACAATCTCCCACTTTGCACACCCAAACAGAAATCTGATGTTTCACTAACTAAAGAAAGAGCAAAGACAGTTTCTGAGCTATCCGAAATCCGACAGGGTTGGGACATGATACAGAATTGAGATTGTGGGTCCCATTTCAAGAATAAGGAAATTGTTATTTTTTTAACATTTTGAATGGGATATAGAGAACCCTCTGTCCATCTTTGTGTACAGGCGGTGTTTTAAAGATTGTTGTCTGGGGAATCTCACTAGTGTCAAAAAAAGCACTTAAAAGATGTTGAGTCTCTAATAAATGGATCATCTTGGTTTGTCTGGCACAGTCCTCATTTATATTTGTAATATTGGCATGGTATAAACTGTGCCTCCTTAATCTCAGAAGTTTAGACAATGACTTACTTGCTTATCTACATTTTATTAAAGCTCAGAAATTGACAAATGACAAATATAAGCTCAAAACTACCAATCAGCTTTTAATTTTCCCACTCCTGGTTATAAGCCAAGTATTATAAGATCTCTGAATTAAATAGTCTTATAGAATATCAAAATGCACACACACACATCAAATTAGCAGGGGGAATAAAACTGAAAAAGAACAACTATTAGTCATATTTTTAGAGAGACAAGAAAATTTATTACATTTATGAACCAAATAAACATGGTTTAAAAAATCCAAAGTTGGGGGGAAACCTCTTGGAATTTTTTTTTTAAATAGTAGAAATGAAAATAATGCAAAGGGAGTTCAAAAGAGAAAGTTAAAGACATTCTCCAGAACATACATAAGAAGAAAGAAGTTATATCCCTATATTCCCCCACTTGACATATTCAACAAAAATCTGGAGCTTAACTAATTGAAGAAATTTAAACACAGTTCTGGAATGAGAGGGGAATGGAAACTACAGAAAAGATGGGGAAACTATAAGACCTGTTCAGGATGTCCATATCTGAGTAATAGGTGATTCAGAAAAAGAAAAAAGGAAAATGGAGAGGGTTTTGTTATAAAGAATTATTCAAGAAAAATATCCAAATAGAATGCTATGAGTTCCCACACTGAAATGGCCATTGAGTGCCCAGCATAATGGATGAAATATGAAAGTCATTAGGAAATTTCAGAACAAAGGGAACATTTGCTTTTGCTCAAGGTAGTTTTGCCTTTGTTAGGCCAATCCCCCTGCTGAGTGCAATTAGAACATCTAGAGAAAATCCAGACACAACACGAAACATAACAAAACAAAAGTATGTCTTCAGTTTGCAAACACTGGCAAATGATTAAGACAGGAGGACTTGGTTCAAGATCCTCAAAAGAAGGGAAGCACAGTGAGATGTTTCTGATGTTTGGCTTCACCTTTCTCCTGTGGAATTGTGAGTTTTTAAGCCAAAGAACTAGGAAACTGAGCAGAGCTTTTCTTGTTCTCTCAGGCTGAGGGGTCGAAATTCACAGTTTAGAGTTCACTAAAGAATAAAGGCCCGAGAAGCTTCCCCAGCATTTAGTTGAGACCCTTAAAAGTTTACACTCTTAAGAGTAAAAGCAAACCAGAAAAGATGAAAATCTGCTTTCAAACCAACTTCAAATCAACTCAAACTCAGATTGGGTTAAGAAGGTATGCCCCTAGCCTAAATCCTCTCGGGAAGAATTTAACATCCAGAGCCCCAATTTATGTTTAAATTTTTTTCTGTGCCATGTATGACATTCAAACAAAAGTCATCAATATAATGGATATGGAAGTATAATATTTTAAGATTCTTAGTACATATATCAAGTGGTATAATATCACTAGACAGTGATCATTTAATTATGCATACTATGAACCTTAAAGCACCCACTAATTAACAAAAACAAAGATACTAACTTCTAAATTAGCAGAGATAAAATACAATAATAAAAATAGTTACAGGGTGCTTGGGTGGCTCAGTTGGTTAAGCATCTGTCTTTGGCTCCTTCGATCCAGGGGTCCTGGGATTGAGCCTGAATTGGATCTCTGGTCTGCAGGGAGTCTGCTTCTCCTTTTGCCCTCCACTTGCCTCCTTCCCACCACCATCTGCTCATGCTTGCACACACACTCTCTCTCTCTGAAATAAATAAATAAAATCTTTAAAAAATATTTAATTTATCTGAAATCAGGCAGAATAAAGAGAAAAGGTAAATTAAAAACATTTAGTACAAATGGAAAACAAAGAACAAATTATAGATTTTAATCTAACCATATCAATAACACATGCCAAATATACCAAATGGTCTAAATATCCCAAATAAGAGATGGAGATTGTCAGACTGGAGTTTTTAAAAAGGACTTAATTATGTGCTATAATAAAAATATTTCAAATTAAAAAATACATTAAAAGTAAAAGGATAAAAATATTTATACCTCATAATCCTCATCAAAAAATAAAGCTTAAGTGGCTAAATTAATATTAGGAAAAGTATATTTCAAATTAAATTATATTACCAGGGATAAAAACAGCCATTCAACAATGATAAAGGGATGAATTTACCAGGAGGTTTTTAACAATCTCAAACTTTTATGGACAAAAATAAATGTAAGAAAACAAGTTTCAAAATACATGAAACAAAAGCTAACAGGACTATAAGAATAAACAAATCTTAATTCTCGAGATATATTTCAATACCCCTTTACCAATAATTGATAGAATAGGGAGAACAAAAATCACTAAGGATATAGAAGATTTGAACAGCTTTACCAGGCATTTTGACCTAACATGACATTATAGAATACTCTACATAACAACAACAGAATACACATTTTTTTCTCATGTGGACACGGAACTTTTTATGAAGTTACATTTTATTCTGGGTCACAATAAAAATCTCAATAAATATAAAATAATTCACCATTTTTTCTCATTGTTTCACTATGTGCAAAGATATTCAACATCATTGGTTATTAGAGAAATTCACATTAAAACCATAATAAGATCCCATTACACCTCTAGTAAAATAACTAAAATGAAATGCCATGCCAAATGTTGTCAAGGACGTGGAGGTACTGGTATTAGAACTTTGATATGCTGCTAGTGGAGATATAAAATGATACAACTACTTTTGGAAACAACATGGCAGTTCCTCAAAAGTTAACACATCCATGACAGATGATCTAGCCATTACACTACCAGGAATTTACTCAAGAAAAATGGAAGCCTATTGCTCCTAGAATTTTAAATAAATGGGGTCATTTACTCTTTTTTTTTTTTTTTTGGCCTTGCATTTTCACCCAGCATAATTATTTAGAGACTCATCCATGTTTAGTAAGCATCAATTGTGCATGCCTTCTTTATTCCCTAATAGTATCAACAAGATCATCAAACTGTTAAGCAAAATAGATAATATGCTCCTAACTTGAAAAACATCTCTTCTTCATGATGTAAAATGCCAGTTTGAATTAAGGAATTCTGTGATAGAACATAATGATGCAGAAAAAGTAAGACTATAGACCCATGACCTCTCATCCACCCCAGTAGTGTCCCACTCCAGTCTGGTTCCACTCTTAGACCTGTGCACTGCAAAGGGTCTCAAAACCCTTCTGTTTAAGCTTTGCCCACACTTCCCCTGAATATCTGCCTCTTGAATACTATTGAGTTTTAGGGTGACACATCCTGGGAGTATCTGACCTGGGAAAATCAGATCAGGCTTTGGAAGTAAGTTCAGGAACATCTGGGCAGAGAGCTGTGGGGTCTTGGGTGCTCAGAGAAGCAGGCACTTGGGTTTCACATGGGCATGCTCCCTTGGTTCATGGAACTCTTTTCTTCATGGTGAGGGGAGTAGCCAGAGCAGGCCCAGAGCAAAGTCTTCTAGAGAATAGTTTCCATAGCCAGGAAACCTGCCTAGTGGGTGACTGATATGTATACTTTATAATACCCTTTTTATTTTTAAACCACTCATATATGCTGTGTCTACGTTTCTGTACATGTACTATAATATGTATATAATAACAACATTTAGAATGAGAATATATATGAGGTATATATTATATACCTACTTATTAGGTATATAATAACATAAATTTTAGAATAAACATTTGGAATGTTCCAAAGACTTTGGCTAAGTAGAAAAAAAACATGTTTGGGGGCACAGTATCTGGTGGATTGGTGGGGGAGATTTGTCTCATTCTGAGAATGCAACAGGGCTCTGGTGAGATGACATGGGAACAGGAGGTTTTTAAGTATCAGGAAATGGTGTCAGCCTCTCTGAAAGCCTGAGAGCAGGGGTGGTGACTTTGTGTGCATAAGATATTTCAACAGCACATCACCAGGGTGAACTGTACTGTAGGGAGAAAAGTAGATGGCCTTGGAATCAGAGACTTGTTTCTGCATACATGCCAGACACAGGGACAGAAGGAGGGAGCAGGAAATGTATTTATGCTTTGCTTGGCTTTAACTGGAAACCAAGCTTCCTAGATTGTAGCAAGTGTTTTAATTTGTTGTCCATCTTGTTGCATATGTTTTGTGCAATATTAATTACATAATTTTGAAGCAGAGTTGATGCAAAATGCTGCTTAAATCTTACCACATTTAATCTATGTAAATATCGGAGATATCATTTTCTCATCTTCCCCATTAAACTGTAATCTTGAGGATAGAAATTATGTCATCGCAGTCTTTATGGATATCTGCATCTTGTTTCTGAATGAATGAGTGAATCTTATTTCTGTTTTCAAATGGATACACTGATGTTTGGCAAATTTAAACTTACGACAATTGAACATTTGACGGAAACTAGTTTTGAGAGCAAACATGGAAGAGAGTTAAAACAGCTTTAAGCTGTTAGTTTTAAAAGTAAAACACTTTCCATGACTTAGAATTGGTAACAGTGATGCGCACAAGTGCCATGTAAGCAGCAATGTTAGATGAACCCTCACAAGGGGGAATGCGAGTTGGAATGATTGTGAGTCTCATAGGACCGATGCAGACCAAAGCCCATCTGTAAGAAAGTTTTTGTTGACCTGTGGTGGAATGAGTAGAAAATAAAAAGAATACTGTGAGTTTTAAATGAAGATCAATTTACCTAATTTCATATAATGTTCTTTTTTTTAATAAAAGTTCTTTTTTTTTTTTTTAAAAGATTTTATTTATTTATTTGTCAGAGAGAGCCAGAGAGCAGAAGCAGGGAAACCTCAGGCAGAGGGAGAAGCAGGCTCCTTGGTGAGCAACAAGCCTGATGTGGGACTCAATCCCAGGACCCCAGGAGAGTGATCTGAGCCCAAGGCAGACACTTAACCATCTGAGCCACCCGGGCGTCCCTCATATAATATTATTAAAATCACATAACTTCAGCTCTTTTGGTGTCAAAAATTCCTTCAGTTTATATTCATGGTGAATCGATTGATCTATTTATCTATTATCTATATTTTCTGTATGTATATATGTATGTATGTACATATCAACCTACCATCTATTTTGTCAAGAAGGAAACCTCTTGTCAGCTCCTTTTCAAAGAAAAAATATTTATTGCACTTAAAAATTCAAATTTGAAACCATCATGTGCAATCACCTATTCAATCTGGAAACTACAATTTGTCATTAGAAGAGTGATAGATATTATTATGAAAGTTTTTTGTACTCTCTGATTAAAACAAAACAAAACAAAACAAAACCCAGATGTTTAAGGTTAAGTTGTTTACATCTTTTGTCATATAAAACTGGAGAACAGCCTATCTCATAATGAATGTTTCTGGAAGGAAAGATGTGGCCTCATAGAATACAACTATATTGGGAGAAAAAAGCTACCTCTCCATAAGCCTCTTTTGAAGGTAGTATCTCAAGAGGAGCATTGCTTGCTGATACATGCAATTAGATTTTTTATTAGAGTGTTAGAACTTGAGCAGAAGTTCGGTAAGTTATTTAAAAATAACCAATTCTTGCACTCCCATTAGCGCACCTCAGTGATCTTATCAGGAAAGACATGAACAATTTATTCAGATTTTTAAAATTCAGATTTTGATTTTTTCCTCTTATTCTACAAAAATAAAAAAGATATTATTCATGACTCTACCCTTTTTTTTTTCCTCTTTCAAATTTAAACGAGTAGAATTTGTTTTTATTTGGGCTCTTTGTTTTCTTTGTTTTGTTGGAGGAGGGACTCTTTGTTTTCTATAGTGAGTTTAAGCTCCTATCTCTCAATGTAATTCTTTCAATCAACATTGCCATTTTCATTTTCTCTGATTGAAATAATTCTCTTTCCAATAGTAGTACTAATAATGATCATTTTTCTTTAGAAATACTGCAGTGACATTTTTGAGAAATTATTATAGCCAAGAGCAGACCAAAACCCTCCTTGGGTAATAGAGGTACAGCAAATTTCCAGGTAGAGCACATCTGACTGGCTTCAAATGCTGCATAATCTTAACTGTTTTACACACAGATCTCATATATGCAAATGTATAACAATAGTAACACACTTAAAAGCTGTTTCAGAGGACATTTATTTAGAAAAGTAGGACAATAGGAATGGAAATATTCAACTGATAGAAAAAAGTTTCTCTCATGATGGAAAAGAACACTACCACCATGCTGCATTTTTCTTTGCTGTTCATGGACCATTTGAAAAAGACCGCACCTGCCAATCAATAATCCAGTACCTGTGATCCTGTTGTATGGTCCAAACCTACGTATGAGCAGGAGAATTGACATAATATTAACCCCCTAGGATTGCTCCAAGAAGAAGACTCGAAAATTTGTTAAAGTAAAAAAAAAAAAAAATTGTTGAAGTTTACAAAAAGGAAATAAAAAGTAAGAAAAGGTCTGTATAAATTATGATTTCAACAAATATCTCCATTTTATGTATACATCAGTAGACATGATAATTGTTCTGTTTTCAAGAATTCTTTCTTTTTCTCCCTTTGTTTTAATACGAAGGAGAAAAGGGAAAACAATCTACACTGTTTCAAAGTTATTATAATAACAGACTAAGCTCAGTTCTCACCTCCCTTATGCCTTTCTTACCAATCCCTTTTGACCCCCTGGACTGAGAGGCATTTAGCTTCTCTTTTCCCATATTAGTCTGTTTATGTCCATCAGAAACAGTTATGACACTACTGGAATATCCAACTTGTATATCAATTCCCCCTTTAGAATATGGACTCCTTGAGTATACCTGGTATGTCTTAGTCATTTTTTTTTTAAGATTTTATTTATTTGACAGGCAGAGATCACAAGCAGGCAGAGAGACAGGCAGAGAGAGGAAGGGAAGCAGGCTCCCCGCTGTGCAGAGAGCCCGATGCGATGCGGGGCTCGATCCCAGGACTCTGGGATCATGACCTGAGCCGAAGGCAGCAGCTTAACCCACTGAGCCACCCAGGCGCCCCTGTCTTAGTCATTTTTTAAAAAATTTTTAACACCTAGCACAGTGTATAAGACATAGTAATAATCAACCAGTGTTTCTTACATAAATATCTTTCGGTGGGTGATTTTTCAAAGAGCATGTTCTAGTTGAAATTATGTGGCCATTTGAATATGAAAATAATTTTTAAAATTTCAATGTTCAGATGCCTTAAAAAGCATAAGTAGTTACTTTGCATCATTGTCATAGACTTAAATTTGTTTATGCATGGAAAGAATATCTGTAATCCTATGCTCTTCGCTGCTATTTTAAGATTTGTCCTGAAGGTGGCAACATTGAATAATGTTCTACAAATGTTTCTAAGTAAAGCTTTTATGTCCACCTTTAATTAAAGTTTTATATTTTAAAATAAATATCCTTCCCCAACACCTATTTATTCTAGTGTAGAAGAAAATATAATACTGATGTCTTACTTTTGTATCCAGTAACCTTGAATGTACATGTTGAATGAAACCATTTACAACTTTGAAGAATAAAAGTTAACCCAGATAAAAGGTTCAGGGTAGCTCTGCTCAAATTTCCAAATGTAAGATCAGTTTTAAACACAACATATGTTTTCTGCTAAGCAATTTATATCAATAGATGGGTTTAACTATAAGAGTAAATCAACGCTTGTTCTTTGAGGTGAAAATTTATTTTCCTGCAATATTTATTTAAATTTAACATTTTTAGTATTTAATAGGATACATTGATAAAGGAATACAGTTATTTTTAAAAGACCTGCTTTAACAAATAACGACAAAAAACCACGACTGAAAAAGAAATTCTGCAACCAATAAATACCCTTAAAAGCGACCAATGGTGCAATGTGTGTGATTATCACACATGGGCCTGCATTGTTGTATTTTCTAGTCTCAATTTTTTTTTGGTTCTAGCCACTTAATAAACAAAGCTATACTAATTTATATTCGTCCAAATTTTGAAAACCCTACCATGAAATAGAAAGGTAGCAAGAAATGTTTTACAGAGGTTAATTGACTTGTATATGATCTGTCAGTAGCAAAGCCAAAAATGGAACTCTGTATTTTATCTCCAGATAATGACAACTGCTCATAATTATAATTCTATCATTTTATTTATAGACAGTTCAGCTGCTTTGCATAGCTTCTGGGAGAGAGGCTAATACCTGCTTTCATGCTACTTTATATTAAGTTTTCATTATATATACAATTTATGTTTTGGCTTATAGCTTTCTGGGCTCTCTGCACCAGTGAAGCATGCAGTAAGAGAGTTCAAATGCATTACTTGTCAAAGCTAATATGCATATTCCTTCCTATTCCTTTCTGTAAAACACATTTAGAAAATTGTCTTAAATTCTTTAATGAGGCTATTCTGAATCAAATGGGATTTTTAAAAGATAATTTTAGGATCAGCAAGTAGAAAAGCTACATGGTCAGATGAAGACAATGTGGAGGACTCATCTGAGCCACATGGAATTAATTAGGTGTGTGAGGGAGGGTGAAGTGCCTTAAGGCAGATGAGAAGAAACTGGTGTGTAGGGAGCTGAGTGGGAACTGGACAGTGCCTGTGGCAGCACGAAACAGATGGAGCGTTCTGACAGGTGCGGTAAGAAGGCACCCCAGACAGCATATTCACAGGTTTTAAAGATTCTGCACACTGATATTCTATTAGCAAAGAGAACATATTCCAACATCACAATTTGCCGAAGTAGGGTTGCCAGATGAAGAAATCAAATAGGAGCTGTGTTAGGGGTACAAATTTCTCTGCCATTGAATCTTGAAGGGCCAGTTTCCTCTTTTCTTGGCCTTCTGTCAGGCTTACTGACGCTAGCTGGCCTTCTTGCTGCGTGCAAGAAAACTCTTCTATCACCTCTTTTGGGAGAAGCAGCAACTGTGGGTAACAAAAGTGTCATTGATGGTTCTCAACTGGGCATGCTCCTCTGATTTCTGCGATCAGGACACTGGGCCACATTTCTGCACTGGGAAATCCACAGACTTGCCAGTGGGGCACAGGTCTTCAACCAGCCCCTCCTTTGTTAGACATGTACTAATAGCTATGCAAATCTCCTAGGGGTTGTCCCATGTTGTTTTGATGTTAAGATAAAAATAGTGCTTGAAAAAAAAAAATATCTTTCTTAAAGTGTTGCCTCTTAGGAAATGTAACTTCCAAAAATAAAACTAACTTGTAATATTTGGTAAAAGTAGTAGCTATAATTTTTTTTTAATTTTCTACAGAAATAATTACTCAGTACTTAATCTTTGTTCTACTACAGGTAAAATTTTAAAAATAATATTGAATATCATCCTGTTAATTTAACTTAAATAGACAATAAAAGGAAACTAGGGATGAAGCAAGTTTGTAAACATATGTTCTCTGGTTATCTTTGGGCTTCTAGATCCTTAGGAAATAATCATTTAGTGATCAAGTATGAATAAAACTGCCAGAAATGCTTTATGTATAACCGTGGAACAACTTATATGTGGAAAGCCTGTCTTATTATGTAAACACACACACATAGTGCTTCAGGATGGTGACACGCTTTACTATGAAGTACCCTCTGGTTATCCATCATAATCCCTATCATCCTGTATTACAACCATTTATTGACTTGTTTACTTTTCTTATTTTACTGTAAGTTCCCTGGGGCCAGGGTATTATTTTCTTCTTTATGTCCTCAAAGCCTCATGGTACACAGCACATGGTAATAGATACTGAACAAACGCTCATTAACTGATAGTTGAACTAATGAGTCTTCATAAGACACGTTGACCTGTGAATTCAACAAGATGGCTCTGAAATTTCTTTATAGAAGAGATTTGGAGATGTAATCTGGTTGATAGAGTGGGCTAAATATTTGTTCAATAGGTTGGCAAGTCCAATCCTTCTTAGAATGCATGCTGTTTGAAGTGGCTACATGAAGAAATGGGGCAGATGTTTCAAGTATCTTGAAGGATCATTTTTCTCCTGAAAGTAATGGGTGAAAAATTTTGCAACATACTTCAGCATTCTATATACTTTGTAAATTTTATCTTTTTTTTTTAAGTCAAAGGGGAGTGATTTTTGAGTAATAAACATTTGTATAGAACTTTCTACATTTCTTGAAATAATTTTTGTATAAGGTTTCATTTATTGCAAATGACAGAGACCCAACTCAAACCAGTTTAAGTTGAAAGGGAACCTATTGATTCATACGAGATAAAAAATCTACCTTTAGAAACAGCTAAATAAGGGATTCAAATGAAGAGGTTTCTTTCCTTATCATTTTGTCTAACTTCACACTGTATTGGCTTAATTCACAGACTGGCTGTACCTGTAGTAAAGATCAATTCTGGTAGCTCTATACTAATATCCTTATAGCTCTCCATCCATGGACTAAATCTCAGTGAATACTTCTGTTTGGCCCAGTTTTTATTCTGAGCCAATCCTGAACCCAGGACAATTTCTGAATCAGAATTGCTATTCACAGGTAGATGAAATCTTCTCATTAACTTGGCCCAGGTTGTGTGCTTTCTGGCAGTCAAGGGGCTGCGTCAACCATCTCTAAATATGTGGAATGGGTTCTGTATTGAAGGTGTTTAGTTTTTGTTTTTGTTTTGTTTTGTTTGAGGGGGAGCAACAGAAAGATAGTGCTGAGATAAAACAAAAATTCCACACTTGAAATCTTAAACTTATTATCTAATTTATATCACTCATTCATTTATAATATATGTGTTGCTTATCTACTCAGATCTTGTTACTGGGATAGACAGTGAGGTGACAAGGCTCTTCTGTTCCCCCTCACAGGATTCCTCTCATTTATACTTTATATTTCATAGGATTCCTCTCATTCTTCTCCCTTCCTTTGTGTAATGATTTCTGGCTTTTCTAGACTAAAGACTAGAGCGTAACTTTTAACGGCCAGTGACATTTTTGAAAGAGAAATTTTCTTTTTCTTTTCCAATTTCAGACTCCTGGTGAAGGGATTCATCAATACAGTGTGGTCTCATGCCCATGCTTGAACCACTCATGTGGCTTCAGGAGCAGGATAACACTGTAGAAAGTGGTTATTCCGTCATTAAATATAACTCCCAGAAAATCAGGAGATTAGGCAAACAAAAACAGTGTTTGCCTTAGAAAAGAATCAGAACACTTTTTGGAGTGCTGATAATGGTGTGGGTATCCACAGTCTTGCATTGACCAAAAGCTCAGCTGTGCTCTGATGAACCTACTCCCAAGACTTTTTACCTTATGTTCATTACCTTCAGTCAGAATCATTATTTGTTTCTCAAAAGAAGAAGAATATAAAAACAGATTATCTTAATATTCTTAACATTTAAAAAGATCAGATGATTCCCTTTTACCACATGAGAAAACTGAGGTAAAGTTGCCCAATCATGTATATTTTATAACAAAGTCAGCATTCAAAGCAAGGGCTTTCCCTCCCAGAACTAGTTATTTCCTCTAAATCAGAGATTATAAACTAGCAGCTCACAAATGATTCTGGATCACAAAAGTTTTTTGTTTGGTCTGCACCAAATTGCACTCCAGTGTTTACCTGGAACTAATTTACTTTTAAAATTTAATGCCCACGGATGCGTGGGTGGCTCAGTGGGCTAAGCTGCTGCTTTCGGCTCAGGTCATCAGTCCCAGATCTGGCTCCTTGCTCAGCAGGGAGCCTGCTTCTCTCTCCGCCTCTGCCTGCCTCTCTACCTGCTTGTGCGCTTGTGCTCTCCCTCTCTCTCTCTCTCTCTGACAAATAAATAAATAAATAAAATCTTAAAAAAATTTTAATTTCCAGCTATTACAAACCAAGATATCAGTGTAGTGCAAGGGACCGCAAAAAAGGCATCCTTCCCTGCAAGGGATAGCAACCATTCAAAGAGTCTGTGTCTCAGGGTAGAGCTCTCAGGGGTTGAGCATTTGACTGAGAAGCGTCTCTGTCCCCTTTGCCAGGGTTCCATAGCCATGTATTAACCATTTATCTACTCGCCCATTCAAAATGCAGAAGATCTAGCTTGTGGAAGACCCAGGAGCTCAGATTAACACTGAGAAGCAAAGATCAAGATAAAGATAGGAATACCACAAAAATTTGCAGAGGGTAAGTTCACTTATCCTTTGGTCATTATCAGCTTACAGCAAAATTTAAAACAGCCACCCACTGGGTCCTAAAGAAACCCTGTGCTTACAAAATAAACTGTATGAGGGGAGATCATCCTCTAAAGCTCATGGCGGTGTAAATGCTGAGCCCCTCTTCACCTGCTGCCAAGGACTACAAAATGTATAACAAGCTGTATTCCATCAGGTCACGTGCTCACTGACCCATTAAATTACAGTTCTTCACCACTTGTTGGAACTAATTTTGGAAGTATTGAGTCAATCAGCTAGACGTCATAGTCTGCTTAAACAGCCTACTACAAATGCTAATCCATCTTTAAGTGTTAATCCCATTACTTTGCTCCTGTGACACATCGAAAAGAGAAAAAAAAGCTTTGTAAACCCTATACCATAAAAATTTTTTAATGAAGGAGAATAAGGGAAAAACTCAGGCTGTCTAAAAGTGAAGAGGAAAAATGACAAGGAACAACAGTAGACCCATTCTTAAGAGCCTTCGGCACTCAAGCAATATTTCCGTGGTTGAAGAAAGCATTTCCCTAAGGAACACTTAGAGAACAAAAAACTTCTAGAAGACTGTGGTAAACCTTGCATACAAATTAATGTTTATTCAGCTCCCAACACTCCTTGGCATTCCTGTTTTAAAAACACATAGCATCTATACTAGTTTTCTAGGACGGCGTAACAAAGTACCACAGACTGGATGACTTACACAGCCTAAATTTATTATCTCACAACTCTGGTGGCTAGAAGTCCGAGGTCAAGTTGTATGCAGGGTTGGTTCCTTCTGCACATCCTGAGGGAAGAGTCTGTTCCAGGCCTCTCTTCTTTGCTTGCACATGGCCATCTTCTGTTTATGTCTGTATGTCATCTTCCTTCCTCATGTGTCTGTGTCCAAATTCCCTCTTCTTGTAAGGATATCAGTCATATTGGAAAAGGGCCCACCCTCATGACTTTATCTTAATTAAGCCAACTCTTTATATACCCTTTCTAAATACAGTCACCTTATGACGTACTGGAGATTAGGACTTCAACCTAAGAATTTGAGGGGAACACAATTAACTCTGTAACAGTATTTATTCTACTTATATTCTATGTTGAAAGTGAGTAAATATTTGCAAAGCTGGTTGTCTTTTCCTTCTCAGTCCTTTGTTGTATACAAAGGTAAGCTTGAAAACAAACGCCTGGTAAGAAAGTAGATGTAAAAGACTAAAGAATGGATAAAGATGTGGCAAATATATACAATGGAATATTACTCAGACATGAAAAAGAATGAAATCTTGCCATTTGCAATAACATGGATGGAGCTAGAGTGTATTATGCTAAGTGAAATAAGTCAGTCAGAGAAAAACAAATATCATATAATTTCACTCATGTATGGAATTTAAGACACAAAACTAATGAGCATAGAATTGAAAGAAGAGAGAGGAAAACCAAGAAACATACTCTTATTTTTTTTTTAATTTTTTGTTTTTTATAAACATATAATATATTTTAATCCCCAGGGGTACAGGTCTGTGAATCGCCAGGTTTACACATTTCACAGCACTCACCATAGCACATACCCTCCCCAATGTCCATAACCCCACCCCCCCTCTCCCAAACCCCCTCCTCTCAGCAACACTCAGTTTGTTTTGTGAAATTAAGAGTCACATATGGTTTGTCTCCCTCCCAATCCCATCTTGTTTCATTAAATCTTCTCCTACCCACTTAACCCCCAATGTTGCATCTCCACTCCCTCATATTAGGGAGATCATGTGGTAGTTGTCTTTCTCCTATTGACTTATTTCGCTAAGCATGATACCCTATAGTTCCATCCATGTCGTCGCAAATGGCAAGATTTCATTTCTTTTGATGGCTGCATAGTATTCCATTGTGTATATATACCACTTCTTTATCCATTCGTCTGTTGATGGACATCTAGGTTCTTTCCATAGTTTGGCTATTGTAGACATTGCTGCTATAAACATTCGTCTGCATGTGCCCCTTCGGATCACTACGTTTGTATCTTTAGGGTAAATACCCAGTAGTGCAATTGCTGGGTCATAGGGTAGCTCTATTTTCAATATTTGAGGAACCTCCATGCTGTTTTCCAGAGTGATTGCACCGGTTTGCATTCCCACCAAGAGTGTAGGAGGGTTCCCCTTTCTCCGCATCCTCGCTGGCATCTGTCATTTTCTGACTTGTTAATTTTAGCCATTCTGACTAGTGTGAGGTGATATCTCATTGTGGTTTTGATTTGTATTTCCCTGATGCCGAGTGATATGGAGCACTTTTTCATGTGTCCGTTGGCCATCTGGATGTCTTCTTTGCAGAAATGTCTGTTCATGTCTTCTGCCCATTTCTTGATTGGATTATTTGTTCTTTGGGTGTTGAGTTTGCTAAGTTCTTTGTAGATTTTGGACACTAGCCCTTTATCTGATATGTCATTTGCAAATATCTTCTCCCATTCTGTCAGTTGTCTTTTGGTTTTGTTAAATGTTTCCTTTGCTGTGCAAAAGTTTTTGATCTTGATGAAATCCCAATAGTTCATTTTTGCCCTTGCTTCCCTTGCCTTTGGCGATGTTCCTAGGAAGATGTTGCTGCGGCTGAGGTCGAAGAGGTTGCTGCCTGTGTTCTCCTCAAGGATTTTGATGGATTCCTTTCTCACATTGCGGTCCTTCATCCATTTTGAGTCTATTTTTGTGTGTGGTGTAAGGAAATGATCCAATTTCATTTTTCTGCATGTGGCTGTCCAATTTTCCCAGCACCATTTATTGAAGAGGCTGTCTTTTTTCCATTGGACATTCTTTCCTGCTTTGTTGAAGATTAGTTGACCATAGAGTTGAGGGTCTATTTCTGGGCTCTCTATTCTGTTCCATTGATCTATGTGTCTGTTTTTGTGCCAATACCATGCTGTCTTGATGATGACAGCTTTGTAATAGAGCTTGAAGTCCGGAATTGTGATGCCACCAACTTTGGCTTTCTTTTTCAATATTCCTTTGGCTATTTGAGGTCTTTTCTGGTTCCATATAAATTTTAGGATTATTTGTTCCATTTCTTTGAAAAAAATGGATGGTATTTTGATAGGAATTGCATTAAATGTGTAGATTGCTTTAGGTAGCATAGACATTTTCACAATATTTATTCTTCCAATCCAGGAGCATGGAACATTTTTCCATTTCTTTGTGTCTTCCTCAATTTCTTTCATGAGTACTTTATAGTTTTCTGTGTATAGATTCTTAGTCTCTTTGGTTAGGTTTATTCCTAGGTATCTTATAGTTTTGGGTGCAATTGTAAATAGGATGGACTCCTTAATTTCTCTTTCTTCTGTCTTGTTGTTGGTGTAGAGAAATGCAACTGATTTCTGTGCATTGATTTTATATTCTGAAACTTTACTGAATTCCTGTACAAATTCTAGCAGTTTTGGAGTGGAGTCTTTTGGGTTTTCCACATATAGTATCATATCATCTGCGAAGAGTGATTGTTTGACTTCTTCTTTGCCAATTTGGATGCCTTTAATTTATTTTTGTTGTCTGATTGCTGAGGCTAGGACTTATAATACTATGTTGAATAGCAGTGGTGATAACGGACATCCCTGCCGTGTTCCTGACCTTAGGGGAAAAGCTTTCAGTTTTTCTCCATTGAGAATGATATTTGCGATGGGTTTTTCATAGATGGCTTTGATAATATTGAGGTATGTGCCCTCTATCCCTACACTTTGAAGAGTTTTGATCAGGAAGGGATGCTGTACTTTGTCAAATGCTTTTTCAGCATCTATTGAGAGTATCATATGGTTCTTGTTCTTTCTTTTATTAATGTGTTGTATCACATTGATTGATTTGCAGATGTTGAACCAACCTTGCAACCCTGGAATAAATCCCACTTGGTCATGGTGAATAATCCTTTTAATGTACTGTTGAATCCTATTGGCTAGTATTTTGGTGAGAATTTTCGCATCTGTGTTCATCAAGGATATTGGTCTGTAGTTCTCTTTTTTGATGGGATCCTTGTCTGGTTTTGGGATCAAGGTGATGCTGGCCTCATAAAATGAGTTTGGAAGTTTTCCTTCCATTTCTATTTTTTGGAACAGTTTCAGGAGAATAGGAATTAGTTCTTCTTTAAATGTTTGGTAGAATTCCCCCGGGAAGCCGTCTGGCCGTGGGCTTTTGTTCGTTTGGAGATTTTTGATGACTGTTTCAATCTCCTTACTGGTTATGGGTCTGTTCAGGCTTTCTATTTCTTCCTGGTTCAGTTGTGGTAGTTTATATGTCTCTAGGAAGGCATCCATTTCTTCCAGATTGTCAAATTTGTTGGCGTAGAGTTGCTCGTAGTGTGTTCTTATAATTGTCTATTTCTTTGGTGTTAGTAGTGATCTCTCCTCTTTCATTCATGATTTTATTTATTTGGGTCCTTTCTCTTTTCTTTTTGATAAGTCTGGCCAGGGGTTTATCAATCTTATTAATTCTTTCAAAGAACCAGCTCCTAGTTTCGTTGATTTGTTCTATTGTTTTTTTGGTTTCTATTTCATTGATTTCTGCTCTGATCTTTATGATTTCTCTTCTCCTGCTGGGTTTAGGGTTTCTTTCTTGTTCTTTGTCCAGCTCCTTTAGGTGTAGGGTTAGGTTGTGTACCTGAGACCTTTCTTGTTTCTTGAGAAAGGCTTGTACTGCTATATATTTTCCTCTCAGGACTGCCTTTGTTGTGTCCCCCAGATTTTGAACTGTTGTGTTTTCATTATCATTTGTTTCCATGAATTTTTTCAATTCTTCTTTTATTTCCTGGTTGACCCATTCATTCTTTAGAAGGATGCTGTTTAGTCTCCATGTATTTGGGTTCTTTCCAAGTTTCCTCTTGTGATTGAGTTCTAGCTTCAGAGCATTGTGGTCTGAAAATATGCAGGGAATGATCCCAATCTTTTGATACCGGTTGAGACCTGATTTAGGACCCAGGATGTGATCTATTCTGGAGAATGTTCCATGTGCACTAGAGAAGAATGTGTATTCTGTTGCTTTGGGATGAAATGTTCTGAATATATCTGTGATGTCCATCTGTTCCAGTGTGTCATTTAAGGCCTTTATTTCCTTGTTGATCTTTTGCTTGGATGATCTGTCCATTTCAGTGAGGGGAGTGTTAAAGTCCCCTACTATTATTGTATTATTGTTGATGTGTTTCTTTGATTTTGTTATTAATTGGTTTATATAGTTGTCTGCTCCCACGTTAGGGGCATAGATATTTAAAATTTTTAGATCTTCTTGTTAGACAGATCCTTTGAGTATGATATAGTGTCCTTCCTCATCTCTTATTATAGTCTTTGGCTTAAAATCTAATGGATCTGATATAAGGATTGCCACTCCTACTTTCTTCTGATGTCCATTAGCATGGTAAATTGTTTTCCACCCCCTCACTTTAAATCTGGAGGTGTCTTCGGGTTTAAGATGAGTTTCTTGTAGGCAACATATAGATGGTTTTTTTTTTTTTTATCCATTCTGATACCCTGTGTCTTTTGATTGGGGCATTTAGCCCATTAATATTTAGGGTAAGTATTGAGAGATATGAATTTAGTGCCATTGTATTGCCTGTAAGGTGACTGTTATTGTATATTGTCTCTGTTTCTTTCTGATCTACTACTTTTAGGGTCTCTCTTTGCTTAGAGGACCCCTTTCAATATTTCCTGTAGAGCTGGTTTGGTGTTTACAAATTCTTTCGGTTTTTGCAAGAAACATACTCTTAACTAAAGAGAACAAACTGATGATTATCAGAAGGGAGGTGGTTGGGGGATAGGTTAAATAAGTGATGGGGATTAAGGAGGACACTTGTTATGATGAACACTGGATGTTGTATGGAAGTATTAAATCACTAAACTCTAAATTTTGAAACTAATATTACACTGTATGTTTGGGGTGCCTAGGTGGCTCAGTCGTTAAGCGTCTATCTTCAGCCCAGGTTATTATCCCAGGTTAAGCCCTACATCGGGCTCCCTGCTCAGTGGGAAGCCTTCTTCTCTTCTACCTATCCCCCTGCTTGTGTTCCCTCTCTCGCTGTCTCTCTCTGTCAAATAAATAAATAAAAATCTTAAATAATAATAATAATATTACACTGCATGTTAACTAACTGGAATTTAAATATAAACTTAAAAAAAAAGAAAGTAGATGCAAGAACATATGGTGAAGAGCTCAATTATCAGTGTCAGTTTGGTGAATCCACAGTTTTGACCAATGAAAAAAATAATAGAGTACACAACCCTACCATAAAAATATCTTTGGAGCAATCTGGAGCAATCTGCCCACAATGCAGAGAATATTTAAGATAATTTATCCAGGAACTCAGTGGGTTAGAGGATGAAATACAGATTTATAAATATCTCAAAGAGTGAAGAATTTTTTTTTTTTTTCAGGGACAAGGATGTCTCAAGCAATCCCCCACTAAAGATACAGAATCAATAGGACATTTTGTATCAGCTGAGTGCAAAATCATTTGAAGAATTTATCTGAAGTCGTCATGATAACAAAGATGAAGTCTAGCAAAGCCAAATATACCCCAAAGCTTGGCTGCAAAAGAAACATCCCCTACAGAAAGATAAGCGTTGCTTACATTTGTAAGAGAAATAATCAAATTTAGCATGCAGCAGAGCACTGGAACGGGGGCTGGGAGGGTGGGGGCTAGCAGGGGAACCGCACCAATCTTTCCATAGATCTGTGTGGAACTTATTTCTCAGGATAGAGGACCAGCTGGGAAACATTGATGGTAGTGTGTTTGAGAATACTCAAAAATTCTATCTTAATGAGATACACTGGTAGAACCCCAGTGAAATATTCTTCAGATAAGGTGTGAGGATCATATTACTTCTAAAGGTGAATCCCAGCTTTTCCCAACAAGGCATGATCACTGTGCATTTATAGACATGTTCAAGTGGCATTAGGTAAAAACCCTAGAAAGTGTATGAGTCTGCCTTTCTTTCTTTTCCCCAAACCATATCTGCTCTTCATTGAACCTCTGATATTCACACCTTTGGGCATATTCTTGTAAAATCTGCAAAAAAAGTCATTTATTTTTATATCTATCTATTGTCTCTCTCTCATTCTGCCTATTTATCTAATCTATCTCTTATCTACACATCATACTATAAAATACTATTTTCACAATTTATTTTAGAATTTTAACTATTTCAATAAACATAGCTTCACTTCTCTAATGGCTAGATACAATATTGTAGTATAAACATAATGTAATTTATTCAAACTTCCATCTTGAAGGATAAAATTTTCCTTTTTTTTTTTTTTGCTTTTAGAAAAAAGAAGCAATAAGACATTTTAGAACTAATAACTTTATGTTATTTAGTGGCATAAGCTTGTTACTAAAAGACAATGATATGATTCATAAAAAGGTACCAGTAGACCCAGTAAAAAGATATGAAGTTTCTTGAGTGAAATGAAAAGAACAAGAAATGTATTTATTCACTTAGCTATATAAGGCAGAAACAATAAGGCATGCTTCAATTGGAGAAACAGACTCCCTACATTTCCCAAATTTTCTCATTACAGTACCTGAGAAAATGAGCCGGGTTAATAAATGTGAATCACCCAGAACTGTGGATAAGTAGACATATACCCCTGAGCTTATCCTTCCCTGATGTTATCCATAAAATTATATGGTTTTATGCAAGGAAGTCTGTTTCATTTTACTTTGTTTTTTCTTTTTTTTAAACCTAGCATTCCATTATTTTTTCTTTCCCTTCATATTTCCTTTTAATCAATTTAGCCAATAGGATCTAGCATCATGGAGCATTCTCCCAACAGACATGAACCTAGGAGACTGTGCTGTGCATATGTATCTTATGTGAGCGATACCCATTGAGGGCAACTGCAACGGAAATAGGGCCCATATAATTGTGTAATAGAATATCCTATGCTATATTTTAAGGAAAATCATCAAAATATAGCTCAAAGATAATGATGTTTTGTTCATGGCAGAGGAAAGGAGACTTTCCAGAGGTGGTGACATAAATACGTCAACCTTTCAGATGGAAAGATTTTCCAGAAATTATCCACAGGGTTATACAACTATTGATAGTATTAGCTGTAAGGGGTAGGGATTTATTTTTCTGGAGTAAGAAAGTCTCTTTACTATATTAAAAATGATTTATATTAGACTTTTTTTTTAGAGCCATTTTAAGCTCACAGCAAAACTGAGCAGAAGGTGTAGACATTCTTAAATAACCCTTGCTCCCACACATACATCTTGACTATATTTTAAAAATTACTTTTCTAGTCTCATTCTGACTCTGAATTTTTTAATTTAATTAAATTAATTATTAATTTTTTTTATGTCCCTGCTTGCAGACTAGTTGCAAGTAATTGTTGCTAAATGAGTCTAACACATTCCTGGTTGGTCACTGCACTTATATAATGGATGAGTAGGCCAATTTTTTTTTCTGTTGTATCACTTAGCAAAGCCACGTATAACACCTACTGGAGATGCAGATCTGCAGATAGTTCTTAAAGATGAAATTACTTGGTCAAAATTTTGATATATCTGACTTAACATTTTGATAGCTACTGATAAAATGTTTTCCCAAAAGGCTTTCACCAATTATATTTTTGCTTTGAATCGAAGAGAATCCCCATTAACATACGTCCTTAAATATCTTTAAAGTTATCAATAATTAATTCTATCCATTTTTGCTAGGTTGACTGGCAAATATTTTATAGTACTGCTATGATAATTTGAATTTCCTTGAAGATTTAAGACTGAAGCTCTTTCCATGTTTATTGGCCATTCATGTGTCTTTTGTTAAATTGCTGTTTATATCTCTTCTCATTTTAAAATGAGGTTGATAGTCTTTTTCTCTTTAACTTAAGGGAGACTAGATCTTTCAAATTTGAGAATGCTTACCCTCTGTATAAAATGCCTAGAAGTGGTAATTAAAAGATTTAATGAGACATAAGCTGTTCAGATTATCTTCATTTATCCTGTTTTAATTATAACGCTAAGAGCTAACCAAATAGAACTTCAATTTTCTCACTCCTTTCCTGGAGATGGAATTCTTCAAGAATTTTCCCAAGTTCCCCCAAACTGGTGGTGTTGTCATTTGATGATTGCTTAGCAAATGTTGTGATTGGGGAGCAAATGGGATGTATTAACTCTCTTTTTGTAATTGTTAAAGGTGAAATAGAGAGTTTATGTGATTTTTTATTTTCAAATAAAATTAATATTTATGTTATTATATTTTGTTATTATGTTTATAATGTTTCCTGAAATACTTTATCCCTATTATATTATACATATATAAAAAGGAACATGCATGGTTTCCTATCAAAGAGGGCTTTCTTTACCAGGGAATTTGTAGGCATTTAAAGTTTAAACCTTCCAGACATGTAGTCTGCCTTTCTCTGGGAAGGGTCATGTGTTGACCCTGGGATAACTTGTTTAATATGAACAGATAATAATCACATTCACCTTCCCATGAGAGTCATGATATAGGTTTTCTGGTTCTATCTATTCATCCATTTTTTTTTTTTTTTTTTGGTAACAGTCTATGATTTATAGATGTTTTCTTCTAATATCTTCCTGGCTTTGATTTTTATTTTATTTTAACTACAAACTTGTATGTATCAATGCACAGAGTATTTAAATGACTTGCCTTTTTCTGCATTTATAACAGACCAGATTTAGTTATCATGGTCTAAGGACTTTGGTTAGAATTAGTTTGTTTGGAAACATGCATCACTGTAGTTTTGTTTATGGGGCATCTGGGTAGCTGAGTTCGTTAGGCATCTGCATTTGGCTCAGGTCATGATCTCAAGGTCCTGGGATTGAGCCCCCCAATCCCACCCAGCATTGGGCACCCTGTTCAGCAAGGAGCCTGCTTCTGCCACTCCCCCTGAGATTACTCGCTCGCTCTCTCTATCTCTCTCGCTCTCACTCTCAAATAAATAAATAAAATCTTAAAAACAAACAAACAAAAAAAACCCTGAAGTTTTGTTTAAATGGAATTCATGGAAAGACATTCTAAATATGCAGCTAGATTAGGACACAGGGCATATGCTGAAGTTGATTTTGTTCCTAATTATTGAAATAAAGTTATTAAAAATTTTTAAAATTATTCAAATGTAAAATAAAGGGGCTTCTTATTCTGAACATTAATTACATATTTGGTTTCAAAACATTGTTTTATCTTGAGCAGGTTATATAATGCTGCCTAATTGTTCTTAATTTATTAGTAAAAGTACTTGCTTCAGGGTCTTCCTTCTGACATTGAGTTTTGCACTTTTTTAAGAAGTATGTATTAGAACTAATTTGCAGTTTTTGTTTTGTTTTGTTTTGTTTTTTTAAAGATTTTATTTATTTGTCTGACAGAGACAGATCACAAGTAGGCAGAGAGGCAGGCAGAGAGAGAGAGAGGAAGAGGAAGCAGGCTCCCTGCCCAGAAGAGAGCCCGATGAGGGACTCGATCCCAGGACCCCGAGACCATGACCCAAACGGAAGGCAGAGGCCTAACCCACTGAGCCACCCAGGCACCCCAATTTGCAGTTTTTTAGAGAGAAAAATTTTTGGACTAAAAGACATCATGTATTGAACATTTACTATATGTTAGTCACTACACTTAAATGCTTCCATATGTGATAATGCTGAATCCGTGCAGAAATTCCATAGGATCCATAGCATCATTTCTATCCTGCAGATGAAGAAGGTGGGGTTGAGGGGTGTAAAAATACTTTCTCAGGGTCTCACAGCTAGTAAATGATGGGTTTGTCTGATTTCAAATAATTGGGTCTCAACCACTGTGCTTTATGCCTTTCCTGGCTTAGCAGACCTATGGTGGAGGTGGGTCTACTATAAAAGAGAACCTCCTAGATTCAAGTGGTTTACATTTTTCTCATCTTCCAACCTGAGCAAGTTGTTTGTGTCGTCCATGTTAGGCTCTTTTCCTATAGAATAAAATATTTGCTCTATAATGATCTCCATAACCTACACAAATTTTTGCTAACCAGGATATTATCCACGTATAAATGTTAAAAATAGGGGCGCCTGGGTGGCTCAGTGGGTTAAAGCCTTTGCCTTTGGCTCAAGTCATGATCCCAGGGTCTTGGGATCGAGCCCCACATCAGGCTCCCTGCTCGGCAGGGAGCATGCTTCCTCTCTCTCTCTCTGCCTGCCTCTCTGCCTACTTGTGATCTCTGTCAAATAAATAAATAAAATCTTTTGAAAAATGTTAAAAATATGTCACTTAAAAAAAGGTTTTTTCTTTAGTTGTTATTATATAAGGCATAACTCTTATAAGCACTTATAATACAGTATAACATATATATAAACACATATACATAGTCTGTACATATGTCAAATATGCCTATTAATTATATTTTAACAAAAAGTATATAATTTTTCACTATGTACATTCTATTTTAACCATACTAAGATAAAAATTTCAAAAACCAAGTTCTTACTAAGTTATATATTTTTTATATTGGAGAAAACCTATCATTTTCTGTTTCCTGTTAAGAATTTTTTGTTATCTTTTAAGTGATTCATGACCAGACATTGGTACTGTATCTCAGAGTGGAACAAAGAATTATTTCTTTGACAATTGAATGGCTTAGAAAGTAGCAGGGGTTTAAAACCCAAAAATAGATCACCAACCTCCAGAGCAAGGAGACAATAGTGACTTCTTGCTAATGTTGAGTCTGTTCATAGAGCAGACTTTTCAAATATGAGCAATAAGTGATACATGGTAAAGGAAAAGAATATAGAGATAAAGGCAAAAAAAATTCTTTTTGCAAAAATGAAATAATGAGCAAATTTCTCTCTGGGATATGGTTTTATATGTTGTAAAGATTTTTAAGTTCTTCTAATGTAGCATTCTACTGTTTCAGAGATTTATATTCTGTATAATTTATAGGTACTATAAAAATATATTGAGTACAACATTACAATATAAAGTGTTTTAGTGGTATATTACATAATTTGATTTTTTATTTATTTACATTTTCTGTTCTTGTCTCTTTTGGGGGTAGATTCTATGCTTTAAAAATTTTGTTTCTGAGACATTTGTGGTCACTTGCACAACGGTTTCTACCCTTTATATCTCAGGCAATTCTTCTCTCTTAATAAAATATAAATCACAAAATCTGTTCATTATATTATATTTTTCAAATTTATGTGACTGGGGAAAAAAACTTCTATTGAAGTGAGGCAGAGTATTTTGGTGGTCTTTGGCTTACTATATCACTTATGTGATAGACAAGCAAACAAGGGTATTTGAAGTTCTTTTACCATCTGAAAGCACATAATGTTTTGTTCTGTTCAATTTATCAAGACATTAAGTTATTTGGGGGACTTCTAAGCACATTCGTCTATATTCTTAATGCTATGATTTTTCAACCTTTTAGGTTTTACAGTATGCATTTTTTATTTAATTAACTTTACTGTGATATAACTTGCATTCAATAGGTTGCATCCATTAAAGTTAACCATTTAATGACTTTTGAGAGTAGTATACATGTGAGAAAGCATTTCCTCAGTTGCAATAGAGAACATTGCCATCACCTTCAAAACATTTCTCAAGCCCCATTGCATCTTTTCCTTTCTCTGTTCCTAGATCCAGATAACTACTGATTTACTTTCTGTAACTGTAGATTGTGTTATACTTCCTATAATTTTCTAAAATGAAATCATGTTGTATGTATTTTTTCATGCCTGCCTGAATTCCTTCAATCAGCATTAAGATTTACCCATGCTGCATGAGTCCAAGCAGATAAATAATCTGCTTTTTTGGTATTATGAATATTCCATTCAATGTTATAAATATTTCTTCACAAGTGGAAATATATTTTCGTTTCTTTTGGATAAACACTTGGAGTGGAATGGCTATGTATAAAAATGGCATGTGTTTAGCTTTTTAAGATATTGCCAGATAATTTCCCCAGTCATGTCATTATTAATTCCTACCAGCAGTGGGATGTACTGAAGTGAGATATTAAACAGCAGTTCCATTTACTCCATATCCTCACCAACACTTGTTATTATCAGTCTTTTTTCTTTCATTTCAGTGATTCTAATATTACAGTGTATGTTAGCCTATAATAGATAGGTTACATGTACATGGTCAGTAAACACTAACACATAGGGGTGTGTGTATGTGTGCATTTGAAGAGGGGGATAGATAAAACCACCAAATTTGAAATTCAACGTCCTTTCATGAGTCATTCTATTCTTACTGGACAATTGTTTATCTTTTTCTCTGTGTGTGTGAAGTGATTTTAAATCTGTATCACATTTTTCACCATTTTAAAAAATTATTATTGAAAAATTATTATTGAATATTATTAAGCAGAAGAGTATTTTTTAAATATATTCTGGGTATGAGTCTTCTACCAGATGAAAGTTGGAGGAATATTTCTCCCATCTAGTGGCTTGCATTTTAATTTTCTTAATAGTGTCTCTAAAGGAAAAGTTTTTAATATTAATAAAGTCAAATATATTAGTATTTTATAGTCTGTATTTTTTGTCTTATCTAAGAAAACATTGCCTACCTTAAGCTGAGCAAAAATACATTATAAGTTTTATTTTAGAAATAAAATATTTTTAGCTATTACATTTAGACTTCTAATAATTTAAAATTTTTTTTTTAATTTATTTGACAGACAGAGATCACAAGTAGGCAGAGAGGCAGGCAGAGAGAGAGGAAGGAAAGCAGGCTCCCTGCTGAGCAGAGAGCCCGATGTGGGGCTCGATCCCAGGACTCTGGGATCATGACTTGAGCCGAAAGCAGAGGCTTTAACCCCCTGAGCCACCCAGGAGCCACTAGACTTCTAATAATTTTAATTTAATTTTTATCTATGAGTGAAATAAGGATTGATGTTCATTTTTAGAAATATGAATATCCAGTATCCAACACCATTTATTGAAAACTTCTCTTTCCACGTTCAATTGATTTTTAATGTCAAATATCAAACAACCTGCCATAAAAAATCTACACACAAACATAAAATCACTAGTTCTTATTTCTTAAAAATCTCTTCTGTTCCACTGATATATATGTCTGCTTTTATACTGATACTACAGTGTCTTGATTTTCATAGCTTTCTAGTTAGTCTGGAAATCCAATATTGTGATTCATTCAGCTTTGTTCTCTTTTAAAATTGTTTTGGTCATTCTAGATCACTTGCATTTCCATATAAATTTTTAAATGCCTTCTCAATTTCTATAGAGAATCTACTGACATTTTAGTTGATATTGCACTGATAATATAAACCAGGTTAGTGAAAATTGACATATTAATAATACCAAGTCTTTCAATTCCATCATTGTCCTAGAATTTTTAGGGAAATGATTTTACACATATTTTCATATGTTCATTACTAAGAATGTTATTCTTGTCTGTATTTTAAGGTTAATATAAATGTAAATTTTTAAATTCAGCTTTTCAAATATTTTCTAGTATATAAAAATGCATTGACTTTTGTAGATTAAATTTATATCTTGCTAATCGGTAAATTCACTTTCAAAATAATTTGTTGATTCCACAGGATTTCATATTCAATAATTATATAACTTACAAATATAGACAGTTTTAATTCTTCCTCTTTAATCTGTAAAACTTTGGGGTTTTTTTTTTTTTTTTTTTTTTTTTTGCTTATCTTATTGTCTAGTGTTTGGCTCTCCAGTACAATATTGATTGGAAATGGTGAATACAGGCATTTTCTTTAGGGGAAAAGAGGCAAGTTTTTACTATTAAATATGTCTGCTTTAGATTGTTTACATATGCCATTATTAAGTTATAGAATTCCCTTCTAATACTACTTTGCTGAAAGATTTAATCATAAATGGCAATTGCAGTTTATTAAATGCTTTCTCTTCACTTATGAAAATGATCATAACATTTTATCTTTTTTTCCAGTTGACATGGAGAATTATATTGATTGATATTTACATGTTAAATTACTTTGCATTATATAGGATGCCTTACTTGGTTATGGCACATTATCCATCTTACATCTTGTTGGGTTTGATGTAGTAATACTTTGCTAACTATTTTTGCACATACATTTAGGGACTCTTTTAAAAAATAAATTTTGAATATCCTTGTCTGATTTGGGTGTTACATAGATTTTAAAAAACAGATGAAAAGTATTTCCTCATTCTATAATTTTGGAAGAGTTTATATAAGTTTTGCATTATATTTTCATTGTATGTGGGATAGAATCTACAAGTAAAAAATCTAGACCTAGAGTTTTCTTGATGGAAAGGTTTTTACAAAGGAATATACTTTCATTAATAGATAGAAAACTATATGCTTTTTTACTTTATATTGTGTTAGTTTTGGAAACTTGCAGTTTTCAAAGAATTTTTCTATTTTGTTTAAGTTTCCATATGTTGGCATAAAGTTGTTTATAATAATCTCCCAGTATCTTTCCTCCAATTTTTTATATTGTGGTTTAAATATACATATTGATCATTTGAATACTTTCTTTGGAGAAGTGTTTATTCAAGTCCTTTTCCCATTTTGGAATTGTCTGTTGCTGAATTCTAGGAATTTCCCATATATTTTAGATATTCATCCCTTAACAGATATAAGATTTGTAAATATTTTCTCCCATTCTGTGGGTTGCCTTTTTACTCTGTTGAAAGTGTTTTTTGATAGAGTCTGTTATTTGTCAATTTTTTCTTTCTGTTGTTTGTACTTTTAATGTCATAGCCAAGAAGACACTAACAAATTCAGTGTTATTCAGCTTTTGCCCTTTGTTTTCCTCTATATATAGTTTTAGTTCTCACATTTTTATGGTTTACATGTTTATAGATTCAGTTCTTACATTTATGTCATGGCTCTATCTTGAGAGTTTTTTTGGTATTTATTTCATAATCTATTGATATGGTATTAACACTGATAATTTGTTTTTTATTTATTAAATATTTATTTATTTATTTTGAGAGAGGATATGTGGGTTTGGGAGAGGGGCAGAGAGGGAGAGCAGAGAGCAGCAGACTCCCTACTGAGTGGGGAGTATGATATAGGGCTCAATCTCAGGACCCTGAGATCATGACCTGAGATAAAATCAAGAGTTAGACACTTAACTGACTGAAACATCCAGGCATCCAAACCATAATTTATTTAAAAAGTTTTTAGAATTGAGAAAAATTTAAAAAATCATTTAAACTGAATGTTTTGTATATTTTGTATATAAAATATACAAACACATATTACATAACATTGAATAAAACTTAAATTTCAAAACCATAAAGTTAAACATATATCATCAGTCTAATTTGAATTACTAGTAAGAACAAAAAACAATAAAAACAAGTATATAAAATAAACTAACTACTATATAATATGAAGAAAATCATTACTGAAAATTGAAATTGAATTAAATTATCTGATTTTTTCTTGCAGTTGTGATCTTACAAACAATGTGTATCAATACTATTACTTTTTTAGAGTGGGGAAGGGGCAAAGGATGAGGGAGAGAGAAAGAATCACAAGCAGACTCCCCACTGAGTGAAGAGTCTGACATGGGGCTTGAGCCCATGACCCTGAGACCATAACTTGAGCTGAAACCAAGAGTCAGTCACTCAACCAACTGAGCCACCCAGGAACCCCTCGATGCTGTTATTTTTGATGGTGAATCTAGTTTGAGGGCAAATTTTCCCAACCACTAGAAAAAGCTTTTTCATATTTTGTACTAGTCAGGAATAGTAGAGAGATAAATACAAACTAATTCAAATGTCTTTCTCCAAATTTTTAATCCACAAATAATCTCATTTCTGTGTGATAATATAAAGACATTACATTTATTATATGAATATTACTAGGTTCTAATCATAATACCTATGCGTGTATATGGGGGGGGTATTTCCCTACACTGCCGATAAGCAATTTTCTGACACCACTTAGGTGTCCTACAACTGAACTCATCTCTCATTATGTCTATGGAAAGAACATCAGATTTACCAAACTAAGGGTTCATTCCTACAAGATTGCCCTCACTTCAGATGCCAATCACAAGTCCAGTTTGTCTCCTGGGCTTCTGACTGATGCAGGCTAGAAATCAGAGATTCCAACAACATGCCTCCTTCTTGGGTTCAATTTTAGTTTGCTAGAAAGGCTCACAGGACTCGAAACTAATTTATTTTCTAGGTAACTAATTTGTTACATAAAAACATAACTCAGGAGCAGCCAGATGCATAGGGCAAGATATGTGGAAAGAACATGGAGCTTCCATGCCCTCTCTGAGCATCACTGTCCCCACATCTCTGTGTGTTCACCAACTCAGAAGCTCTCTAAACCCTGCCCTTTTGGATGTTTATAGAGGCTTCATTACATAGTTAAAATTGATTTAGTCATTGGCCATTGGCAACTGATTCAACCTTCAGGCCCTCTCACCCTCCTGGGAAGTTGGGGAGGAGTGTGGGGGATGGTAATAAAAATTCCAACCCTCTAATCACATGGTTGGTTGCCCTGGCAACCAGCCCCCATCTTTGGGTGCTTTTTGAAGTCAGGTCATTAACATAACAAAAGATACTTTGTTGCTTTCATCACCAAGGAATTCCAAGAGTTTTAGAAGCTCTGTGCCAGAAATGGGGATGAAAACTAAATATTTATTTATTATAAATTACAATATCACAAATGTTTATTCAATTTTTCCTCTAGTATTTTTGCACTTTCTTTTTTCACTACTTGTAAATCTATGGTTCATGTGAAATCAATTTTGATGTAAGTTAAGGGCTTAGTTTTTGTTTTAGAAAGATTAGCTAGTGGTAAACATATGATTAATTTAATAATCTATCTTTAGTCTGCACCTGAAAAAATTCCTTTATCATATAAATTAATATTATCTATACTTGAACCTGTTTCTATACTTTGTTCAGTTCCTGTGTCAGTAGTACACTCTTATTTAACTTATAGTTTCATAATGTTCAAAAATAAAATTCAGCTGAATAAATTTTAAAGACCTCATTGGCTTTATTCAATAATTCATGAATCAGGCAGCATTCCCATCTAGCAGACAGAAAAGAACTATGAGGAGCTATACAAAAGGGAAGATAAATCAAGTACTTTTTGTTAGTCACTGTTTTCAAAATTTATTTTTTGAAATAAAATGTTGAATACACTAAAAATGTTAAGGGAAAAAAATCACGTTACTGCTTGGTTTTACTTGTCTCTCATTCTAACTGTGGCTGTGATGACAACCATAGTGTGAGCTTCAACCAAATCCCAACATCTGTAATTGGACAGCACATTGTCTAGTGACTCTGAGCCTACCCCCTCCCGCTAGGGTTTGCCTATTGGTGCTATTAAGGCCAGCAGGCAAAGAACTAAATGCCCATGACGCAAACCTCTGACCAGAAAGATCTAGAAACTACTGGATACATTCTATTCTCCTTAATAATTCTGAAGATGCCTGCAATTCAATTTATATTTTAGGGTGATGATCCCACAGGAGGGAACAGTCAGTTATAGAGTCCTCTAATTAAATAATGTATCCCTCCCTCATCTACTATCACACTCCCTTCGCTTCCACTGCTTTTTCCTTGAGTGGATTTCCCAGTAAAGTAATGACACAAAGGCCACAAGACTCAGGTTCCATTTTATGAAGGGCTCAGACTGTTAGCCTTAAAGAAGATTTTGTTTATTTGTTTTAGGAGTGTTGTTAAATATTTTTCTAGGGTATATTCTTCATTGTTCCATATTATATAAATATGACTTGATGTTAAAATGAGAAGTTAGTAGTGAAAAATAATTATAAAATCGTATTTTTTTAAGTCATTCTTTTAGTAGAAAGAGGTGAAAAGAACTCGATTTCATAAATTATAGAGCTTGGCTATTACCATTTAAGTTTTAAAATTTTAATAACTACGACAGTGAAACAAATGTGTGAATATACAGGTGACTGAGAGGCACAGAAAAATTAAGCTATTTTACAATCAAATAGCAGCAGGCTTACTCAAGGAACAGACCATGAAAACTAAATTCTCTAGTTTTCTTTTTCAGTTTTTGCTCTTTTATTAATAATTTTGTAAAATTAATCTTGAATCAAAGTTTTTATATAATTTTTAAACAAGATATAACTATAGAATATGGATGGCTGTAAGTGGGAGAGTAAATTTTTTGTGATCAATTTGTACTGTCCTGCGGAATTTTTAAATGACCACTTAAATTGTATATCAAAGAAAGTAACTGAAATACATCTATTGATAATTGGAAGTTTGGTACAATAAGGTTAATTAAACATTTGAAACTTTTGCATATTGTTCTTAAGTTTTGTCACATAAATGATGTTATTAAAATATTTGTTTATAATGAAATTAACAACTGTATGTCAAAAAAAATCTCAATTTCAAAGCCTACTTTCTCTTTATAAGACAGAGTTGGTCATTAAAGATAGTTTCTTTAATCTTGTTTTCTACTTTTCTTTATAATGTAACAATTAGTGTTTGTAACAAAGATTATGGTTACGACCATAAGAACATACATTATGCTTATTGTCCATAAAATGAAACTTCACTATATATTACAATCAGAATAACCTAAGTTCATATATATCAGAATATGAAGTTTCTTAAGGAAATTAAGCAGAGAGTTTATTTTATTTATTTATTTTAAGATTTAATCTATTTATTTGACAGAGAGAGACAGTAGGAGAGGGAGCACAAGCAGGGGGCGGGGGAGAGGGAGAAGCAGGCTTCCCACTGGTCAGGTAGCTTGGGGCTCAATCCCAGGACCTGGGGATCATGACCTGAGCCTAAGGCAGATGCCTAATGACTGAGCTACCCAAGCGCCCCG
The DNA here is from genome assembly GCF_010015895.1 of Lontra canadensis. Lineage (NCBI taxonomy): Eukaryota > Metazoa > Chordata > Mammalia > Carnivora > Mustelidae > Lontra > Lontra canadensis. Next base: position 16,294,977 of record NW_022631027.1, read on the forward strand.
GGAGAGAGGGAGAGAGTTTATTTATTCAAAACATTTGTTGCCAGACACCCACGCCTTTGTAGAGTCATTCTTATCTTTGTTTGGGACAGCACTATTTCATGCTTGTTCTAGGATAACTATTAATAACTTCTTCTATATTCCCAAATTATTCCAGTTTGGATGATAAACTATATGATCAGAGTAAATACTGGCTTCCGTAGTGGAAACAACTCCATGCATAAACAAGATGTGTATCTGGTAGTTTTAAATGCTGTTCATCGTATGGGTTAGCTACATTAGATTCGTGCATTTGGACCAGTACAGACCCAAAGAAGAAATGACAGTTAAGTTATTAGCTGGAGCTTGTCATATGATCAAGAGAAAGAATCCAAGAGAGAAGGAAAAGCTAGCTGAACTACTTTAAGGTAGAAGCAAGGAAATAGAAAGAAAACCAGAATGGTGGCAGAAAGCAATGATATGATGGTAGATGAGCTAAAATAATGAGGAGGTAAGCAGGGAGCAGATCACCTGGCCCTTTGGACGCCAATGTAAAGAAAGTTGATTTTTTCTAAATGTGAAATGGATCTATTGGGGAGTTTTAAGTTGAAAAATTATTCAACTGAATTTATGTTTAAGAAAACACTCTGCTTTGGGGTGCCTGGGTGGCTCACTCTTTAAGACTCTGCCTTTGGCTCAGGTCATGATCCTAGGGTCCTGGGATCAAGCCATGCCTCGTGCTCCCTGCTCTGCAGGAAGCCAGCTTCTCCCTCTCCCACTCCCCATGCTTGTGTTCCCTTTCTCACTGGGTCCTTCTCTGACAAATAAATAAATAAAATCTTTAAAAAAGAAAAGAAAACCCTCTGCTTAGTGGAGATTGGATTATGGGATAAGAGAGAGCACTTGGAAGTAAAAGACAATGATGATTTGGGCTATAATGCCTGTAGTGGCTTGGAAAGTAAATGGGTTCCAGAAGTCTTAACACTTGACACAGACTTGCTGAATGTGGCAGTGGGAAGAGTTGTGAGAAAGAGCTAGCTCAAAGAGTTTTGGCTTGAGGAATCTGGTGCACAGAAAGAACATTTATTTAAAGCTTAAAAAAAAGGAAAGAAAATAGTATCTTTGAAATGTGAAAATTACATTAAATTCAAATATCAGTGTCCACTGATAGAGTTTCATTGGAACACAGCCACACTCACTTAGTTATGTACTATCTATGACTCTTCAACCTACAATGGCAAAGAGTAGTAGAAACAGAAACGATATAGTTCACAAAATCTTAAATATTTACACACTGGCTCTTTACAGAAAAGTTTCATGATTCCTGATAGAGACAACAGTTTGGAACACCATGAAGAGAGGAGAGAGCTGATTTTGGCAAGGATTTGGGAGAATAGTTTTTTGTTTTTTGTTTTTTTTTTTTCCCTAATGAAAGATACTTGAACATTTTAAAATGCTAGAAAAGAGTCAATAGACAGGAACAGACAGGAAGTTGTTGAAAAAAATTAGATGATAATTTTGGGGGGGGTAAAGGACCCAGAATAGATGAGAGAAGCATTTAAGTAAGTGGTGCACCTGTCCTTTGGGTCTCCATGGGAGACAAGCTAGTGAATGTGGTTGCAGTAGATGTGGAGATTTGATGGCAGAAAGATACTTCTTGTTTGATAAATATTGGATGTGAATGTGGGGGAACGTATGTCCACTTTAATTTTTTTGACACCATTTACAATAAAACAAAAATCTGAAAATGTACTAATAAAGTTATAATCTCATTCAAAGAATAAAATTCGGTGATCATTCGGAATTCCAGAGTTGGAAAGTTAGAGTATATTTCAAAATTTCTGATTTGTTCTAGCATAGATATTTTGGAAACAGAATATTTATAAGCCTGACCTTTCTCATTAAATTTTTCTGTTAGTAACACAGCACTGGCAAATATTTTAGGTGGTGTTTAAAAATTTGTAATGATAAAAATGTTTTCCATTTTTTTCAGTTCACTGATTCAATTCCTGCTATATTTCCTATGTAGCACTCGTCACTGAAAACTTTACATCAAATTGTTTTACAATAAATATTTTTTATATAAAGAAGTACTGTAGTTTCAGTCTCAAACTCACTTCCCACTCATTTTACAACATATTTTACTGAAAAAAAAAACAATTAAAATGAATTTTTTAAAAGGATATCTCCCTGAATATCTGTTAATGGAATGTAAAAAAAAATTTATATACCTTTTAGAAATTGTTTTAGGGGTTAATAAAAAAATCTAGCTAACTCAACATCTTTCTCTTGAAATTGTAACATTGAGAATTATTAGTAATTCTCTGTAAATAATAACACAGCAAAGTGTCAACCATTTTGTAAGTATTTTGATTTTAATAATTGATAGGCTACTTATTAATCTTATATTTGGATAGTTACCTGAGTATTCATCAGGCAGTTTTCTGGGCACAGTTGTGCAGATACACATATACTTAGTTCTCTTTTTGTGTGTCCTTAGCTAAAGCCTTGAAAATGAATGTGCTCAATTTAATTGTTTTTTTTTTTTAAGGAAGTTATTTTATTGTATTGTATTATTTTATTTTATTTTATTATTTTACTATTTTATTTTATTTTATATATTTCATCATGGTAAATGCACCCTTTAATCCCCATCCCTAACTTTCCCCATCTTTCCACCAAAGTTCTGTCTAGTAACCTGAGTTTGTTCTCTGAAGTTAAGAATCTGTTTCTTGGTTTGTCTCTCTCTGTCTCTCCTTTTCCCTTTGCTCATTTGTTTTGTTTCTTAAATCCCATATATGTGTGAAGTCACAGAGTATTTGTCCTTCTCCGAACTAACTTATTTCACTCAGCATTATACCCTGTAGATCCATCCACATTGTTGTAAATGGCAAGATTTCATTCTTTTTTACGGCTGATAAATATTCCATTACACACACATACATACACACACACCCCCCACATCTTTATTCATTCATCTGTGGATAGACACTTGGTCTGCTTCCATAGTTGGGCTATTATAAAAAAATGTTTCAATAAACATGGGGTGCATGTATCCTTTTGAATCAGTGTTTTTGTACTTCGGGGGTAAATACTTAGTGACATGATTACTCGATCTTAAGGTAGTTCTATTTTTAACTTTTTGAAGCAACACTTTATGAGTTGTAGTGGCTGCACCAGTTTGCACTCTCACCTACAGTGCACGAGGGTTTTTTTCTCCACATCCTTGCAAACACTTGTTATTTCTTCTTTTGTTGATTGTAGTCATTCTGACAGGTTTGAGGTGATATTCATTGTAGTTTAGATTTGTTTTTTCCTGATGATGAGTGATGTTGAGCATCTTTTCATGTGTCTGATGGCCACCTGTGTCTTCTTTGGAGAAATGTTTATTCATTTCTTTTGCCCATTTTTTAAATGGATTATTTGGTTTTTGGGTATTGAGTAGTATCAGTTCCTTATATACTTTGAATACTAACCCTTTATCAGACGTGTCATTTACAAATATCTTCTCCCATTCAGTAGGTTGTTTTTTAGTTTTGTTGACTGTTTCCATGCTGTCCAGAAACTTTTTATTTTGAGGTAGTCCCGATAGTTTATTTTTGCTTTTATTTCCTTTCTCTCAAAGACATATCTAGAAAAATTTGCTATGGTGAATGTCAGAGAAATTACTCCGTGTTCTTTTCAAGGATTATTGGTTTCAGGTCTAACATTTAGGTCTTTAACCTATTCTGAATTTATTTTTGTGTATGGTGTAAGAAAGTGATCCGTTTTAAATCTTTTGCATGTGGCCATCCAGTTTTCCTAACAACATTTGCTAAAGAGACTTTTTCCCTTTATATAGTCATTCCTCCTTGTTGAAGATTAATTGACCGTATAATTCTGGGTTTATTTCTGCATTTTCTGTTCTATTCCACTGGCCTAGGAGTCTATTTTTATGCCAATGCCATACTCTTTTAATTACTACTGCTTTGTAATTTAACTTGAAATCTGGAAATGTAATACCTCCAATTTTGTTTTTCAAGATTGCTTTGACTATTTGACATCTTTGTGGGTCTATACAAATTTTAGGATTGTTGTTCTAGTTCTATTAAAAAATTTTGATATTTTGATAGGGATGGAATTAAATGTGTAGATTACTTTGGGTAGTATAGACATTTTAACAGTATTTGTTCTTTCATCCCATGGCAAGAAATGTCTTTCCATTCCTTGCATTTTCTTGAATTTCTTTTATCATTGTTTTATGGATTTCAGAGTATAGGTCTTACACCTCTTTGGTTAAGTTTATTCCTAGATATTTTATTGCTTTTAGTGCAATTAGAAGTGGGATTGTTTTCTTAATTTCACTTTCTGCTTCTTCATTGTTAGTGTATAGGAATGCAACAGATTTCTGTACATTGATTTTAGGTTCTGTGACTTTATGGAATTCATTTATCAGTTCTAGTAGTTTTCTGGTGGAGTGTTTAGGGTTTTTAATTGTTTCTTGAACAGGTATATTTTTCTTGCTATTCAATGTCATCTGATTCAGTTATTTTAAAGATGACTAACATAGGAGTTATCATAAAATGCCAGCCAATATGTGCAGGTTTACAATAAAAATAGTTTCTTGTTTTTTTTTTTTTTTAAATTTTGAGGGAAAAAAATTCCAAAATAAAGGAATGTGCTGAAAAGTATTTTTAATAATATTTATAGGGAATAATTTTTGTCATAAACTTTTAGAAGAAATAGAGATGAAAATTTAACTGGAGTTATGAAAAGAACTCTTGAACAATGATAATGTAAAGTTAATGTCTCTGTTACATGAACTAGAAATAATGTTTTATTCTATTTTATATAGTAAATTGTGTTAGTTTGATTTCATTGAGGAGCAGAAGGCAAAACAGAATTGCAACTGCAAAAGACACACTTAGGGGGGAAATCTGTGGAGGATAAATGAGAGGGAGAAAAAGCTGTGGGGTCAGAATTCAGACCACGATTCAGGTCTGATACCAGGGGAAGAGGAGACAAAAGGAGGATTAAGAAGAGTACTGAACTGCAGTGTAGTTCTGTATTAGTTTTCTAGGGCTGCCATAACACAGTACCACAGGGAGAGTGACTTAAACAATAGAAAGTTCTTTCTTAACAGTTCAGGAGGCTAGAAATCTAAGATCAAGATGTCAGCCAAATTGGTTTCTTCTTCTTTTTTTTTTTTTTTCAAATATTTTATTTATTTATTTGACACAGAGAGAGAGAGAGAGAGAGAGAGAGAGCGCACATGCAGGGTAAGTGGCAGGCAGAGGAAGAAGCTCCCCAACTCAGGGCTCCATCCCAGGACCCTGAGATCATGACTTGAGCTGAAGACAGTCGCTTAATCAACTGAGCTACCCAGGGGTCCCAGAGTTGTTTTCTTCCAGAGTTTCTTTCCTTTGCTTGTAGATGGAAGTCCCCCCCCTCCCTTTTTTTTTTTTGGTGGGGAAGGGAGGTGGGGAAAGGGCAGAGGGGGAGAGAGAGATAATATTAAGCAGGTTCCACACCCAACATGAAACCTGATGTGAGGCTTAATCTCACGACCCTGAGATCATGACCTGAGCCAAAATCAAGAATCATACACTTAACCAACTGAGCCACCCAGATGCCTGATGGCAGTCTTTTTCTTGTGTCTGCACATCTGTGTCCTAACTTCCTCTTCTTTTAAGGACTCCAATGATACTGAATTAGGACTGCACATGGCCTGATTTTACCTTAATTATCTCTTTCAAGCCTATATACACAAATACAGTCACATTCTGAAGTCCTAGAGGTTAGACTTCAACATATGAATACTGGGGTGCCCAATTTAGCTCATAGCAAATTCCCAGCAAAGTTCAGCCAGACCAATGAGGAGCCAAAGTAGTTGAGCAGTTCTGTTTGACAGGAATGGATCAGCATTAATATACCTATCCTGTTCAGTCATTGTCTGGGAGCAGTCCCTGGAGAGTGTGGATCAACACAGTGTTGGATCCACAGAGGCTGTAGTTGAGGTCATCAGTGAATGGTTTTCCCTATAGCAGGAGATCTAAGCATTGTGTTTTTATGGCTATCATAAAAACAAATCTAGTAGTTGCTACTAAGCATCAGTAAAAAACTGCAAAAAAAAAAGGCATTTTACTTTATTCAATAGGATAGTAGTAACAGCAAAATGTATATTAAAGTTATAAACATCCCAAACTTTTCCCAAATATTATACAGCCTGAAATATAATTTACAGTCGTATTGAAAAATCTGTAGACTCCATATACGCCCTTGGAACAGAGCAGTGATTTTCATATTGACATAAGAACCTTATTCATCAGAAGAATGCATAAAGGGATGCTGGCAGCAACCAGAACCTAGAAGAGGTAAGGAAGGGAATTTCCCCTATAGCCCCCAGGGAGAGTGAGGTCGCTGCTGATGCCTTAGTTTTGGCCCAGTGGTATCTATTCCAGACTTCTGGCCTTTAGAATGTGAGAAAATAAATTTCTGTTGTTTTAAGTCATCAAGTTTGTGGTAATTTGTAACAGCAGTTACAGGAAACTAATACAAAAATAGAAAGCAAAAGTTATTTTGAGCAAACATTAGTTTCAGTGCTGATCCTAAAGGTAAGTTTTAGCAAAAGTATGGTAAACTGCTTTGCAAAATCAAAATTTCCATCAAAATCATATGCCATTGACAACATAAATTTTCAGAAACTTTCATTTATGAGTCAGAATATAACTAGTAAACAGAATACATCGAGGTATTTAACAAAATCATTTTGTTTACTGAATATATTTTAAGCAAGTGATAAATTTTTTCCTCTGAAGTGTTTTGTTGATCTGTCAGTGAGTTTTTTCTTAAATCTGTCAAGAACAGTGAAACTAAATGAACTATCTGGTAAAAGAATAAACCTTTTAAAAATATTTCTTTCCTTCTGCTAAAATATCTACTGATCCTAGTTTTATTCTGGACTCTTTTGAAATTGTATCTGACAGGGAAATAAATGTATAACATGAATCTAAATTCTAGCAAAGCAGTCAGTTATTGTTTAAAAGCATTTATCCTTAAATGAAGTCTTTAAAATTTGGCTTTTTACCCAAAGAAGTGACAACATTTAAAGGGAGATTTGTGAAAGTTTAGAAAAGCAAGATGCTTGTAGAAACCACTGAAACAGACAGAAGAGCTAGCTACTACTGCCCGTTTTTCAAGGATTTCTCAGTGGTGTTCTTATGGCTCTAAAATGATGCAGTTTCAGAAGCTTGACTTGTTGGTTACTCCCAGTAGGTCTAGTAATGTAATAGTTGGTCTAATATTTTATTTATTTTTCTGGGCCCTGGGAATACAGTGCTAAACAAACAAACAAAAAGGGGAGGTGAACAGACAAAAATAAGCAAAGAAGTAATTATCAATAGTGATAAGTGCTATGCAGAAAAATTGGGCAGGGTAAGGTAGATATGACATGCCTTAGGATAGTGGCTATTTTATAAGATTGGTCAAGGAACTTCTCACTACTCTAGTTAATTTAAGGATGTAAACCAAACAGGAATCTGGGAGGATACTCCAAGTGGAGGGGTTATAAAATATTCAGAGCGTGAAGCCAGGTCATACACATTCTTGTAGGCCACTGTTATGACTTTGACTTTTTTTTTAAAGATTTATTTACTTATTTTAGAGACAAAGAATGTGTGTGTGAGTGGGGTGAGGGGCAGAGGGAGAGAGAGAATTTCCAGGGGAGACCCCACCGAGTGCAGGGACAGGGATAAGGGTGGGGGGTGGGGGGCTGTGCTCGATCTCACCACCCTCAGATCATGACCTGAGCTGAAATCAAGAGTCTGAAGCTCAACTGACTGAGCCGCCCGGGCAGTCTGGACTTTGGCTTTTACTATGAGTGGCATGGAAAGCCGTGGTATAGATGTGGCTATGTAAATAACATTCAGTAGCAGGAGAGTGATCAGGGAGCTTTTGTGTAACTGAGAACTTGTTCTAGTACAACTGTGAAGCAAGGTCATCACCTGGGGATAAAAGTTAAGTAGATATAAGAAAGAAGGGAGAGGGGATATGAAATACTAGTTTTACAAAGTAGAATAGAGAAAATACAAATATTAATTGATGCCTTGAACTTTGTGACTAGGAATTTAAGGGGAGCTTGTCAGAAGAGTTCTATGTGTGTGTTTGTGTTGTGTGTGTCTGTGAACCTTTAGTTACTCAGGTCTGCCTGACTCCAGAACCAAAATTACTGATTTTCAAACTGTAATACTCTAGCTGACCATCAGTATGATCACAATTATTACCTTTAGTGTATTTGTAACAGTCGTGATAGTTTCTTATTCATAATGGAAATGACATTGTAGAATAATAAAATGTTTTAATTCTATTTCATATTGGGAATATTTGAGCCATAATCAGGTTTTACCATCAGTTGGTAAAGTGGTACATTTTACTTTTATTTTGTGAAAATTCAACTGATTTTGACAGGTATTGGGAATATCAGAAACCAGAGTGAGGTTTTGTTAGGTAACTAAAACTGAGAGAGTTTGGGATGTGCGAAAGAGCTAAGATGTTAGTAAGAGATGATGGTAATGATTGGTAATGAAATTTGTAACTAGATAAGAAAAAAGTTAGAAAAAAAAAACATGACAAAAGGCATAATGTTGTAGGGCTAATAGATTGGAAAAATAATTGAAATTAAACAGTGGCTTGAATGAGAGTACCCCAGTGGGTAAATGGTTCAGGCAGAGGATGGTATCAGGAATGAGTCAATTAAAGTCAAGGTTTTTAGAAGGGTACAGCTATGGGTGCTGGATAGTAGTGAGAGGCTGAAATGGAGTGGAGGAAGAAAGAAGTGAGAAGATTAAGATTATGAGTCATCATGATATTGAATGGATAAATCAGGTGGATCCTGAATTTGCCAAAATGGTTTTAAGAATTAGAGAGGGAAAGGTAAATGCCAAAATCATCAGTATGTGAGAAAATGTACCTAGAAAGGTAACAACATGAGAGTTAGTAGGTGGTGAAGTTTATTGACACAAATTCAAATATGAGGTTTGAAGAAGAAGCATAAGTTTTTGGGAAATGGCATTGAAGAATACCAGATGTTGAGATACATGGGATTGAAAAAATAGTTTCCATCACAGTACTACAGGACTACCAATATTATGAAATGAATGTCCCACGTTTTAACTAGGGCAATAAATAAACATTCAATGAACAATTTGGAATTTGTTATAGGATGATTTTCCTTTGTCATCATCAATAGACTACTTACTGAACTTTACACACATTAAAAATTCTGATTCAAAGTAAATTTAAAAATAAGAATTTATTTGGGGCATCTGGGTGTCTCAGTTGGTTAAGCATCTGTGTTTGGCTCAGGTCAGGATCTCAGGGTCCTGGGATCCAGCCTCAGGTCAGGGTCCCTGTTCAATGGGGAGTCTGCATCTCCATCTTCCTCTGCCCCTCCTCCCCACTCATGCTCTCTTTCTTTCTCAAATAAAGAAATAAAATCTTAAAAAAAAAGAATTTATTTAAGTATACATGTAATAAAGTAAAAATGTAGAATTATCAATATTTGTAACAACTGTGATAGTTTCTTACTCATGACAGAGACAATATGGTAGATTAATAATGTACTCCAATTTTGTTTGATATTGTGGAGTTTTAGACATACATGCTTCTGCCACTGGTTGGTTTCTTTTCTTATATTCCTTACACTTCACTTCTATTTTGTGAAAATTGAGCAAACACTGACAGGTTATTGAGTAAGTCAGAAAGTTCTTTGAGATTCTAATGGATAATTCTCATGATAGACCCAAAATCTAGAGACTTTTCAATGAATGCTCTTTACAGCATTTGATCTGCATCAAATATTAAGGTAGTGATGGTATATCATAATAAAAACTTTAATGTGTATTTCAGTTTAAGAGATAGAAACAAATAGATTCGTTACTCAGTTGTTAATATCATTTGGCTCTGGAAAAATACCTAGGAAGTAAAAAAAAAATCAAAATAATTTTTCGTGAACCTTCATATCACTAAATGGCCCTTTAATGATTTCTGATATCTGCTTACCTAAATTAAAATTTATGAAAGTCCTCAACTTAAAAGAAAAAGTTACAAAAAGTGCTTTAAGACTGTTCTGACCTTAAAATAATTAGTCTATTCAACATATTGAGGTACGTTTCTTTATCAAGCCAACTGAAATCATGGATGGGTGTTTGCTAGAAATAGGTGTCCTGAAGACAGGCTTCAACTCAAAACATGTGTCAACCTCTTCCTCTTTGAGAACAAGTGTGAACTTGCCAGACCCCTGAAATAGTATTTTGCAATTGGACACAGTAGGTGTGACTTATTGAAGCTCATATCTCTCACAGTTATTTTCAACAATGAAATCAATGTTTTCTGTTTTCTGTGAATAAAGCAGCTTTGGATTGACAGGCACAATCTACTTTAGTTGAGAAGTAACATCCGTTCTTGTGGCTCACAAAAATGCTCTATTCCATCCCTCGTGAATAGAATAATCTAATGATTAACTAAGTGAAGTAAAAGAAAATTAAAATGTTCCTTTTTACTGTGATTTTTCAGGAATTAGGGAAGAAAAAGTGATTGAGTACTTCTGTTTCATATTTGTACCACAAATATACAAAAAATTAATTCATACTCCTTTTTAAAAAAAGATTTTATTTATTTACTTGTCAGAGAGGTGTTGCACATAATCAGGGAGAGCAGCAGGTGGAGGGAGAAGCAGACTCCTTACTGAACAAGGAGCCTGATGCCTGACTCTGTCCCAGGACACTGGGATCACAACTTGAGCCGAAGGCAGACGTTTAACAACTGAGCCACCCAGGTGTCTCTTATACTCTTTCTATCAACAGTTTTCCTTAAATTGTGATGCAAAAATATCTGCTGTAGGGCTTATTATATAGTTATTGTCCTCCTCAACTTTAATCATTGTTTTTACTTAACAACCAATAACGTTGTTTAAGAAATTGATATTTCCAATAATCCTATATGTTTTTTCTCGAGTTCTAGTGTTTGTCATACTGTACTTTTAATGAAAGGGAGTTGATCTTTGTGACACTATTTGACAGTTTCATAATAGGCAGGCAAAGTGAGCACTTCAGGTGAATTCATGGCTCCATCAATAAAAGGTAATTCTCAGATAATTGTGATCATACTGATGGTCAGCTAGAGTATTACAGTTTGAAAATCAGTAATTTTGGTTCTGGAGTCAGGCAGACCTGAGTATAAGTTCCAGCCCTAAATGTCCATGGGCTAATTAACTGGTTCCTGTAAGTCTGTTTTTTTCTCTTTATCTGCAAAATGATTATAATAATAGTTTTTAACTTGTAGGGTTTTTGCAAAGTTTAGGTATAGAAGTCTATCCACCCAGCAATGGTGAGGATAAATTCATTCAATAAACACTTGTGGCAAAAAACGTTTAGGGCATATAAGATATTTAGCATAAAGCTTTGTACATCAAAAAGCTCATGAAATACTATTAGTTTTTAGCTAAGCTCATGAGACAGCTGAATAAAACCAGAATAAAATTTATCATATTCAAAGGAACTATATATGCCATATGCATCATAAAATTCACATTGACATGGCCAGTACCTTCCTTCTGGATGTTAAACTTGAAACCCCAAATAATAAACAGAAAGTCAATTGATAAACAAATTAGAGCAAGGAGAGTTAATTAGATGAATCAAATATTTCACATCACATCCAAGTAACCTGAGGCATCATCCACACTGTAATGGTCATGTGAATGGGACTTCAGTTTCCTTGTCTAAGGCTTTCTCTCTCCTAAATAGCATTTAAATATGCACTGCAATAGTTGTTTCACTTTTTTAGGCTTCCAAAACTCTCAGTGTTTCTTTATGATAAGCACAGTTATTTTTTTTTAAATGAATATATTACTGCATTCTACCCACAGTTAAATCTATCACCTTTAAGATTAAACACCCTGAGTTCTAGTGCCTTCCAAACTACTTCTTAAATTCTGAAATATGGGAATCTTCTCCATTCCTTGGATTCCTCTTTGATAATTGGGTATAGTAATTAGCCTTATTTATATTGGTAAAAATGTTTTCTTAAATAACGAAATGCATGTAAAGTGGCTAACATGTAGCATCAGATAAACATGACTACTATTGATAAGGCATAAAGTTTGTTAGATTCCTGCTACTTCTGACTCATTCTGTTTCCTTCTGTTACTTTGGCTCATTCCTACAGATAACATTTATATGTTGTATTTATACTTTAGCAGCCGGGGCAATTATATGCCAAATTAGGGAGATAGCATAGTTTAGCCTCTAAGTACTAAGGGACTTTTCATTAAACTGTCACTTAATCCCAAGCAGTGGTTAAGATGATCAGTAGCAATTTATTTTATAATGTGTTTTATGTATTTTCTGTCTCCTCACATTAGAGCGTTAGCTCACATGGTGAGAATCTTTGTTTGTTTTATTTGCTGGTGCTTCCAAGTGCACATGAGGCACTCAATAGATATTTACTGAATAAATGAATGAGTGAATGAATGAATGAGGAAAGTGGCAAGAAATCAGTTCCACAGGGAGTGCACATCAGAAATTCATCAGCCTTGTACTTAAGGAGTGAATATTATTATTAATAAGATACCAAAAGACAGATTTCTTTTGGGGTTGGTATTGATTTGATGAAGTAATGATGAAGACGTGTTTCATTTTCTACCACATCTAATATTTTACTTACGGCGAAACTAGAAACTTAGAACACTTCATTTGCTTTGTTGCATCTTTGTAGAAAAAGAATATTAATCCTATATCTTTTGTAAAATAATCATTTATTTTAAATTTAGATCAATTTTTCAGTTTACAGAAATGCTGGGTGTTATGATTAACAGGTAAAAGAAAATGTGTGAAAGTCAACTCCCTGAGTTTTAAAATAATCACATTGAAAGTATGTGTGAGAAAAGATCAAAGTCATAGAAGGAAACGGTCATTTCTGATTTTATAATTCAAAAGGACAAGAGTAAAAATAGATATAGGTATTTTACCTAAGAAAGATAATTCATAAATGATAGCTAAATGAGATTTATTTTAAGAGAACACTGTCATTTTCATTTTTCTTTTGGTTTATATTTATTGAAATATGATAATAGGAGAAAGATAGTGTCCTGAAATGGATAACACTGGTCTAATAACATTATTACAGTTTTATTCCTGGTACAGGATTGGCAATAACAGAGCAGGAGATTTATAAAAGTTAGTTAGAAAACACCAGGAGAAATTTCTGGGAAAAAATAATGAAAATAGTTAAGAATGGTAGTGGATTTAGTATGATACACTATGTCCTTCAGAATATTGTTTCCAACATTATCTCTCACCACATCTTTCAAAGGCCTGCTGATAAAGTTACACTGAACTATTTGCTATTTCCTAAGCATGCTTTGTCTTTTTGAGCCTTTATTCCTCTAAAATGCTATCTCTTTTGTCTGAAATTTAACTGAAAAGCTCCCATAACAAAGTAAAATATAAATTCATTCATGGAGATGCTTAAGAGAACCCAGGCAGAACATGTGCTTCATTTAAGTTCCATGCTCTGTGACGACATGCCAGGCTCTGTGCCAGGGCTGCAGCTGAAGATGGCAATGAGTCTTTCTTTGTAGGAAGGGGGACTAGTCAGGAGGTACTCTGGGAAACAATGGCCCCTATAGTCAGTAGGCATTTCCTTCCAAGTAACTTCAGTTACTGACTTCTGTCTTCTTTGGGCCACCAATACCCACTCTGCAGTTGTACTTTCATTTTCACTGTTTTTAAATTTAATGTAGCCAGATAACCAATCCAAGATGCCATTTCTTGAGAATATGTTGTCTGGAACCAGTTCTGGTATAAAAATCTCTGGCAGGGCACAGTGCAGGACACAGAAACAATTCTAAGTAGTCTATGCAAAAAAATAATAAAAATAAATAAATAAATAAATAAAATAAATAATATAGTGATTTGGGCACTTTTGAAGTCATTAGAAAGGATGGAGGAATGGACATTAGGCTCCAGCTCCTGAAATGTGTCCTAGAAAAATGCAGAACTGATCTGCCAGTAGTTAGTATTTCTGCTAAGATCAGGGAAGTAAGGAATGGGTTCACAACACTTAGTGTGACTATGATCCAGAGATCAGGAATCTGGGATTAGGAAGCCTCTGTAATCCTGCTGCAGCTGCATCTCAGTCCCATGGAGTTGGTACCTGGACACAGGAATATAAAGTCCGGCTTCTGCCTCTGCCTCTGCTAAACTATCTTTCAACACTTGCAAAGATAAAGACTGAACACTGCTACATAGCAGCTCCTTTCTTGCATGAGTAAGCAGCTGAAGAAGCATAAAGATAACAGATTCTACTTCATCTGCCTTCAAATTTCACAAAAGTGCAATGTAAAGTTTGGCAGAATCTAACCTGAATCCCAGAAGGTACCCAAAGCCTGCAAGACAGGAAGATACACTGGAAAGGATGGGAAAGGATCATAGTCACCACAGGAATTTTATACTTTCGCCGGCATTCTTGAAGCTGGATGCATGCCAATGCCAGGTGACAATCACTGGATTGAAAAATGTTTCACGTAACTATGTGGCACCAATATTAAAATCACAATAAGACGGAATTAGCGAACCATTCCACAGAGGATCCAGAAAGGCGGTGTCACAAGTAAGCAGGGAGGCACCGTTCCCATGTGGGGGGTGCGACAAGGGCTGGTGTCAATTGTCGTCAGGTCGCCTGGACGCAAGCAGAGCATCTGGCAGCATCTGTCTGGACCTCCATCTCTACAGGTACAGTGTGGGCGGTGGATTGGCTTCCACCAGATAGCTACCTCTTTTAAGGGGTCTGCTTAGGAGGGTGTATGGTTACACCGTTACCCTAGAGTCTTTGCCTATCGACTTGGTGCATTCAGGCTCGTCAAAGTGGCCACGGGCTTTCCAAACAGGTTTTACTTATCAGCTGGTCACATAGTTCATGGCGAAGTTCTGCATCAGACCTTGACTAAAAACTAATATGGGAGTTGACATTAGCCACTGTGACTCCATTTTGCTCAGTCTAACTCAGCTAATTCTCTGTGAGTAGGAATTGCATGCAAAGTTTCATACCACGACAAGTGTAAATTATGAAATGTGCTAAGATGGAGATCACTACATGTGTTGTAAAAAGACAAAAGAAAGTCTTTTAGTTTGTCAGTGCTTTTTTTTTCTTTCTTTCAAGATTTATTTATTTATTATTTATTTATTTACTTATTTTTAGAGAGAAAAAGGGGGAGGGTCAGCGGGAGAGGGAGAGAAAGAATCTCAAGCAGACTCCTGGGTTGAGTAGAGAGCCCAACCAGGGGTTTGAGCTCACAATCCAGAGATCATGACCGGAAGTGAAATAAAAAGTCTGAGGCTTAACCTACTCAGCCACCCAGGCCAGGCACCCCTGTCAAATTTTCTTAGAAGAAATAAACCCTAACTAAATCATGAAGGAAGAATAAAAATAAAGTGAGTTAAACTAAGTATGGAAAGGCCATCTCAAAAAGAAGGAACAGGAAAGATGTAAAAGAGCATGATGCTTCTGAATTCATCACCAGAAAATCAGTAATAGATGGTATAGATGGGGCTGGAGAGAAACCTACCTAAGTTTGGAAAGTTTCCTATGTCCTGCTAAGGAGCTAGATCTGTATTCTGTTCATAATGGAGAATCACCAAAGGTCTTTACATCTAGAGTAACTAAATGAGGTTTGCATTATATAGATCATTCTGGCAGTAACATAGAAAAGAGATTAAATAGTTGGTGGGAGGAGACTAGTGGCAGAAAGAAGCAATCATTATATTATAGCAGCATTCCAGGTGAGAGACAATGAGGTTTAAATTAGGACATTTGTATATACTCTAACACTTAATGCATTGGATTTCAATTATGTGTGTGTTTTTCCTCTCTGATAGATTGTAAAATTCTCATTGAATGGGACAGCTCTTATTAAATGTTTTGTCCTCAGGATTTAGCATAGTGGTTCACCCATGATAATTTCACTAATTAACCAGATAGACTTGAATTTAAGATTCCTCAAAGAAAGTATCTGCCAGCATCACGTTAAATATGGAATTAAGACTGCAATGTTTTTGAGTCAAACAATACAATTTTTCCTTTCTTCAACAAAATTCCGGGTGGAGAATGGAAAGGGAAATTAGTAAATTTCACAGAACTGCTACAATCCTGCCTTAAAATGAGATGATAGCTAAAAGAATTATAGTAAATTAGCATAATTTAATAGAATAACATATTATCTCAATTTATTAATATTTTTCTCCTAAGCGCTCAAACTATTTTGTAGGACTAATATATTTTGAGATCTGATTAGTTCTATACTGATTCATGCTTTGACTGGGGGCAAGTAATTGAATCTCTGCTCTTTATTACCAAACCTGCAATTTAAGATAGTAATTTTCCTTCTTTTCATCATAGGCAAACACTACAAGTTAATGAACTATTCATTATAATTATAGCTCGAATTTTTCTCAACTGAAATGGAAACCTATACACCTACAAAATATTCTTGTTATACTGTAGTAGCAATAAATGTATTTAGCTAGTATATTGAAAGTGACTGTTGTAATTGGTTCTTGTTCAAAAGAATGATTTGGTCATTTCTAAAAAGAAGTTATTACCTATCTTCATAGCTAAGAAAATAAAATGAACAGGACATGTGTTGCAAGAGTTTTAAGACCCAACTGTGAAAACTGACAGGCTATGAATGAAGATAGATGTTTGGAAGATAAAGGGTAATACCCCAAGGTGTAAAGTAAAGTGGAAGAATAGTTACATTCCTTAGAATTTTCTCCTTTATCTTTTTCTATAACAATTTGGAGACTCATTTCAAAATATTTTTCATAAAATATTTTTATATATCAACTCAAAATAATTTTATTCAATTTATAGGGACATCTTTGGTTATACTTATTTTGCAGTTATGGATTTATTCTATTAATATTTGTGCTCTGTTCTTTCTTTTTTTTTTAAATTTTATTAACATATAATGTATTATTTGCCTCAGGGGTACAGGTCTGTGAATCATCAGGATTACACACTTCATAGCACTCAGCATAGCACATACCCTCCCCAATGTCCATAACCCAATCACCCTCTCCATAATCCCCTCCCCCCAGCAACCTTCAGTTTGTTTTGTGAGATTAAGAGTCTCTTATGATTTGTCTCCCTCCCAATCCCATCTTGTTTATTTTTTTTCTTCCCTACCCTCAAGGCCCCCACTCTGCCTCTCAAATTCCTCATAAAATGGAGATCATATGATAACTGTCTTTCTCTGATTGAATTATTTTGCTCAACACAATACCCTCTAGTTCCATCCATGTCATTGCTAATGGCAAGATTTCATTTCTTTTGATGGCTGCATAATATTCCATTGTTTATATACATACCACTTCTTCTTTATCCATTCATCTGTTGATGGACATCCAGGCTCTTTCCATAGTTTGGCTATTGGGGATATTGCCCCTATAAACATTTGGGTGCACGTGCCCCTTCGGATCACTACATTTGTATCTTTAGGGTAAATACCCAGTAGCGTGATTGCTGTGTCATACAGTAGCTCTATTTTCGACTTTTTGAGGAACCTCCATGCTGTTTTCCAGAGTGGCTGCACCAGCTTGCATTCCCACCAACAGTATAGGAGGGTTCCCTTTCTCTGCATCCTCTCCAGCATCTGTTGTTTCCTGACTTGTTAATTTTAGCCATTCTGAATGGTGTGAGGTGGTATCTCATTGTGGTTTTGATTTGCATTTCACTGATGCCGAGTGATGTGGAGCATTTTTTCATGTGTCTGTTGGCCATCTGGATGTCTTCTTTGCAGAAATGTCTACTCATGTCTGCTGCCTATTTCTCAATTGGATTATTTGTTCTTTGGGTATTGAGTTTGGTAAGTTCTTTATAGATTTTGGATACTAGCCCTTTATCTGATATGTCGTTTGTGAATATCTTCTCCCAGCCTGTCAGTTGTCTTTAAAGCTTTTGATCTTGATGAATTCCCAATAGTTCATTTTTGCCCTTGCTTCCCCTCCCTTTGGCTATGTTCGTAGGAAGAAGTTGCTGTGGCTGAGGTTGAAGAGGTTGCTGCCTGTGTTCTCCTCAAGGATTTTGATGGATTCCTTTCTCACACTGAGGTTTTTCGTCCATTTTGAGTCTATTTTTGTGTATGGTGTAAGGAAATGGTCCAATTTCATTTTTCTGCATGTGGCTGTCCAATTTTCCCAACACCATTTGTTGAAGAAACTGTCTTTTTTCCATTGTACATTGTTTCCTGCTTTGTCGAAGATTAGTTGACCATAGAGGTGAGGGTCCATTTCTGGGCCCTCTATTCTGTTCTGTTGATCTATGCATCTGTTTTTGTGCCAGTACCATACTGTCTTGATGATTACGGCTTTCTAATAGAGCTTGAAGTCTGGAATTGTGATGCCACCAACTTTGGCTTTCTTTTTCAACATTTCTCTGGCCATTCGAGGTCTTTTCTGGTTCCATATAAATTTTAGGATTATTTGTTCCATTTCTATGAAAAAATAGATGGTATTTTGATAGGGATTGCATTAAATGCGTAGATTGCTTTAGGTAGCATAGACATTTTCACAATATTTGTTCTTCTAATCCATGAACATGGAACGCTTTTCCATTTCTTTGTGTCTTAATTTCTTTCATGAGTACTTTATAGTTTTCTGAGTATAGATTCTTTGCCTCTTTAGATAGGTTTATTCCTAGGTACCTTATGGTTTTGGTGCAATTGTAAATGGGATTGATTCCTTAATTTCTCTTTCTTCTGTCTTGTTGTTAGTGTATAGAAATGCAACTGATTTCTGTGCATTGATTTTATATCCTGACACTACTGAATTCCTGTACAAGTTCTAGCAGATGTGGAGTGGAGTCTTTTGGGTTTTCCTCATGAAGTATCATATCATCTGCAAAGAGTAAGAGTTTGACTTCTTCTTTGCTGATTCGGATGCCTTTTATTTTTCTTTGTTGTCTGGTTGCTGAGGTTAGGACTTCTAGTACTATGTTGAATAGCAGTGGTGATAGTGGACATCCTTGCTATGTTCCTGGCCTTAGGGGAAAAGCTCTCAGTTTTTCCCCATTGAGAATGATATTCACTGTGGGTTTTTCATAGATGGCTTTGGTGATATTGAGGTATGTTCCCTCTATCCCTACACTTTGAAGAGTTGATCAAGAAAGGATGCTGTACTTTGTCAAATGCTTTTACAGCATCTATTGAGAGGTTCCTATGGTTCTTGTTCGTTCTTTTACTAATGTGTTGTATCACACTGATTGACTTGGGGATGTTGAACCAACCTTGCAGCCCAGGAATAAATCCCACTTGGTCGTGGTGAATAATCCTTTTAATGTACTGCTGGATCCTATTGGCTAGTTTTTTGGTGAGAATTTGGTATCTGTGTTCATCAAGGATATTGGTCTGTAATTCTCTTTTTTGGTGGTGTCTTTGTCAAGTTTTGGGATCAAGGTAATGCTGGCCTCATAAAATTAGTTTGGAAGTTTTTCTTCCATTTCTATATTTTGGAACAGTTTCAGGAGAATAGGTATTAATTCTTTAAATTTTCGTAGAATTCCCCTGAGAAGCCATCTGGCCTGGGCTCTTGTTTGTTTGGAGATTTTTGATGAATGCTTCAATATCCTTATAGACCTATGGGTCTGTTCAGGTTTTCTATTTCTTCCTGGTTCAGTTTTGGTGGTTCATACATCTCTAGGAATGCATCCATTTCTTCCAGATTGTCAAATTTGCTGGCATATAGTTGCTCATAATATGTTTTTATAATTGTTTGTAATTCTTTGGTGTTGGTTATGATCTCTCTTCTTTCATTCATGATTTTATTTATTTGGGCCCTTTCTCTTGTCTTTTTGATAATTCTGGCCAGGGGTTTATCAATCTTATTAATTCTTTCAAAGAACCAGCTCCTAGGGGCACCTGGGTGGCTCAGTGGGTCAAAGCCTCTGCCTTCAGTTCAAGTTGTGATCTCAGGGTCCTGATATCGAGCCCCAAGTAGGGCTATCTGCTCAACAGGGAGCCTCCTTCCCTTCCTCTCTCTCTGCCTGCCTCTCTGCCTACTTGTGATCTCTGTCTGTCAAATGAATAAATAAAATCTTAAAAAAAAAAAAAAAAAGAGAGAGAACCAGCTCCTAGTTTCGTTGATTTGTTCTGTTGTTCTTTTGGTTTCTATTTCATTGGTTTCCGCTCTGATCTTTATTATTTCTCTTCTTCTGCTGGGTTTAGGCTTTCTTTGCTGTTCTTTCTCCAGCTCCTTTGGTTGTAGGGTTAGGTTTTGTATTTGAGACCTTTCTTGTTTCTTGAGAAAGGCTTGTATCACTATATACTTTCCTCTCAGGACTGCCTTTGCTGTGTCCCACAGATTTTGAACAGTTGTGTTTTCATTTCATTTGTTTCCATGATTTTTTTCAATTCTTTAATTTCCTGGCTGACCTATTCATTCTTTAGTAGGATGCTCTTTAGCTTCCACTTATTTGAGTTCTTTCCAACTTTCCTCCTGTGATTCAGTTCTAGCTCCAGAGCACTGTGGTCTGAAAATATGCAGGGATGATCCCAATCTTTGGGTACTGGTTGAGACCAGATTTGTGACCCTGGACGTGATCTATTCTGGAGAATGTTCCATGTGCACTAGAGAAGGATGTGTATTCTGTTGCTTTGGGATGGAATGTTCTGAATATATCTGTGACATCCATCTGGTCAGTGTGTCATTTAAGGCCTTTATTCCCTTGTTAATCTTTTGCTTGGGTGATCTGTCCATTTCAGTGAGGGGTGTTGTTAAACTCCCCTACTATTATTGTATTATTGTTCATGTGTTTCTTTGATTTTGTTATTAACTGGTTTATATATTTGGCTGCTCCCATTTTAGGGGCATAGGTATTTAAAATTGTTAGATCATCTTGTTGGAGAGACCCTTTGAGTATGATGTAGTGTCTTCCTCATCTCTTATTATAGTCTTGGCTTAAAATCTGATTTATCCAATATAAGGATTGCCACCCCAGCTTTCTTTTGATGTCCATTAGCATGGTAAATTTTTTCCACGCTTTCACTTTAAATCTGGAGGTGTCTTTGGGTCTAAAATGTGTTTCTTGTAGAAAGCATATTGATGAGTTTTGTTTTTTATCCATTCTGATACCCTGTGTCTTTTGAGTGGGACATTTAGCCCATTTACATTCAGGGTAACTATTGAAAGATATGAATTTAGTGCCAATGTATTGCCCGCAAGGTGACTGTTACTGTATATTGTCTTTGTCTACTACATTTAGGCTGTCTCTCTGCTTAGAGGACCCCTTTCAATATTTCTTATAGGGCTGGTTTGGTGTTTGCAAATTCTTTTACTTTTTTTGTCCTGGAAGCTTTTTATCTCTCCTTCTATTTTCAAGGATAGCCTAACTGGATATAGTATTCTTGACTGCATGTTTTTCTCATTTATTGCTCTGAATATATCATGCCATTTCTTTCTGGCCTGCCAGGTCTCTATGGATAAGTCTGCTGTTCATCTAATATTTCTACCATTGTATGTTACAGACTTCTTGTCCCGAGCTGCATTCAGGATTTTCTCTTTGTCACTGAGACTAGTAAATTTTACTATTAGATGATGTAGTGTGGACCTATTTTTATTGATTTTGAGGGGGCTTCTCTGTGCCTCCTGGATTTTGATGCTTGGTCCCTTTGCCATATTAGGGAAATTCTCCACTATAATTCATTCCAATAAACCATCTGCCTCTCCCTCTCTTTCTTCTTCTTCTGGATTCCCAATTATTCTAGTATTATTTCATCTTATGGTATCATTATCTCTTGAATTCTCCCCTCGTGGTACAGTAGTTGTTTGTCTGTCTTTTGCTCAGCTTCTTTATTCTCCATCATTTGGTCTTTATATCACTAATTCTCTTTTCTGTCTCATTTATCCTAGCAGTAAGAGCTTCCATTTTTTATTGCACCTCGTTAATAGCTTTTTTTTTATTTTTAACTTGGTTAGATTTTAGTTCTTTTATTTCTCCAGAAAGATATTTTATTTCTTCAGATAGTGTTTCTCTAATATCTTCTATACCTTTTTCAAGCCCAGCCAGCACCTTGAGAATCATCATTCTGAACTCTAGATCTAACATATTTCCAATGTCTGTATTTATTAGGGCCCTAGCTGTCAGAAGTGCCTCTTGTTTTTATTTTGTGGTGAGTTTTTCTGCCTTGTCATTTTATCCAGATAAGAATATATGAATGAGAGAATAAAATTCTAAAAGTGTGGCAAAAACCCCAGAAAAATGCATACTAACCAAATCAGAAGAGACCCAAAACCAGGGGGAGAAGAAAAGGGGGAAAAAAAAAAAAAATATATATATATATATATATATATATATATGACTGGTGAATAGAACAGAGCCACCCACTTGATTTTGGGTGTATTTTGGTCTCTTAGAAGAAACTACCTCCCAAAATTTTTAAAGAAAGACAAACTTTATACACACACATGCGTGCACACACACACACACACACACATAAGGATAACTAAGATGAAGGCATGGAATATGACTGTAAAGATGAAAATTTTAAAAATTCTAAAAAAGGAATTGATAAGTTGTTTGGAAAAAGAAAAAGAAAAAGAGAGAATGTGCTCAGGCTGGAGACTAGAACAAAGCCATGTGCTAGATTTACAGTATATTTTGATCTATTAGAAGAAATTGTATCCCAAAACTTTTTAGAAAAAACAAAAACCTATATGTATACAAAAAATAAGGTTAAATACAATGAAGTGATAAAATATAACTATAACAATGAAGGTTTAAAAAGATTTTTTTTTTAGAAAGGTATTGTTAAGATAAACTAGTTAAAAAACGTTTAAATGGGAAAGAGGAAAAGTTAAAAAAATAGAATAAAAATACTAAAAAAAAAATTAACTTTGTAAGACTAAAGGATCATGGGGAAAAAGCCATGAATTGTATGCACTGCTTTCCCCTAGCTCTGCAGTTCCGCTGTTCTCCTTGATCGGTCAGTTTGGTCTTGGCTGGATATTCTTGCTGATTTTCTGGGGGTGGGGCCTATTGCAGTGAGTCTCAAATGTCTTTGCCTGAGGTGGAATTGCACCGCGTTGTCAGGGGCCAGGCTAAGTAATCTGCTTGAATTCGCTCTCAGGAACTTTTGTTCCCTAAACATTTTCAGTACAGCTTTGAAGCAGGAGAATGAAAATGGTCGCCTCTGAATCCCTGGCCCAGAGGATCTGAGAGCTCTGGGCCCCACTCCTCAGTGGACCCGCAGAGATAAGCACTTGATCACTCCTGTCTCCCTGGTCTCCAGCCCTGCTCTATGCTCACCCAGCCCATGACTGAGTGTTTCTGTATCTGGTGTGCAGCCCCGTTTGGAGTCTCCAAACCCAGCAGATTCCTGCCAGCTTCTCCTTCTGGAGGGGGAAGGTGAGTCTCCCTGGATATGCCACTTGTGGTGTCCCTGCTTGAAGAGCAGTGGTCCAACTGTGCCTTGGATCATGGTTTAAGATAATCCTGATCTGAAAGCTCACTCCTCGGCTCTGTTTCTGTAGTCGGCTTCCCCTCTCCAATACCTGGAAGCTCTGCCACTCTCAGACATCCCTGGTCTTTCTGTGACCCCGTGGGACCTGAGACCACACTGTCCCCATGTGGGTTCCCCCCTGCTTAGCCTCTGGAGTGATGTCCCTTGTGGAGA
The DNA here is from genome assembly GCF_010015895.1 of Lontra canadensis. Taxonomy (NCBI): domain Eukaryota; kingdom Metazoa; phylum Chordata; class Mammalia; order Carnivora; family Mustelidae; genus Lontra; species Lontra canadensis. Next base: position 16,318,657 of record NW_022631027.1, read on the forward strand.
AAACTTCTAAAAGTTCTGATTTTGTGCTCCACTCTTCCACTGCTTGCTAGGAGCTGGCCCCTCCCTGCCACGTTCTATCTTCCCATCACTTCAGATTCACTTCTCCACACATTCTACCTTTCAGAAAGTGGTTGATTTTCTGTTCCTAGAATTGCTACTCTTCTCTTCTATCTCCTGTTGAGTTTGGGATGGTTTGGTAACTATCTAGCCGAACTCCTGTGACCTGATGTCTTCTCAGTCCGCTACTCCTCCACCATACTGCCGCTTTGTTATTTCTTAACTAAGATGTAAATTATTAAGGAATAAATGGTTTTGTTGTGGTGGTGGTTGTTTTGTCCTCTCATCCATACTTAGCATAGTATCCTACAAGTGGTGGGTGATTCTTAGGTAACATCAATTTTTAGATAATGTTACAAAAGGCATATCTAGAAAACAGATGCATTTTGCTTTATTCTTCCTCCCTTTCTTAGATGCTTGGCTTTGGGAACTTACTAATGATCTTTCATCCCTTGTCTGAGACTTACATAAGCTAGAAGCAGCATTGAGTATTTATTATAAGTGTGCTATAAAGAGAAGCAGTTTGAATCTTATGTCTATCAATTAATATAGGCTTTACATAATAGGCAGTTCATTAACATTTCTTGAGTTTTGTTACCCTTGCCTTTGAGAGATAACACTTGCTTAATGATTTTTGAATGGGGACCTAATAATAATTACATTACTTATAGCTACTATGATTGATGTGATTGCTTCTGTAGTAAATATTTTACACATATTGTCTTATTTAAATTGTACAACTAGATGAAATTGGCATCTTTTTACAAATGTATTGTAGATTAGAATACTGACACTCATAGGTTAATTACATTGTCTCAATTTATAGGTCTAGTAAGCATTAAACATAGAATTATAATATAGATTAGTTTATTCCAAAGCTCATGCTTGCAACCACTATGCTGTCCATAATGAAAATTCCACTAAATGTTGCTAAAATATCAAAATGTGAGCTTCCTGTAAACATTGACCTACATTGCTAAGAAGTTCTTTAGCTTGCTGTACATAAAACATAGCACTAATTATTCCTTTTTATTTCTTCTCTATCCCAATTAAAAAAAATGTTTGCTCTATTCCTTGTTCTAAATTTAGAGCTAATTTCTCCACATTTTTTAAGGTCACAACTGGCTAATCTTATAAACTAATTTATGGTTAGAAAAGAAAGTAAGAAATGAAATATATCTTTCAGCACCATTTAACACATTTTTAAGCATGGTCCTAATAAGAAAACACCCCCACTTTGGTCAGTGAGGTTATTGTTAGAAATTTCAGGTAACATGGGAAAGAAAATAGCATCATCTCATGCTGATGAAGCAGATATTGTGAAAAAATTGGAGACTGGTGATTCCATTTAAATTATGCCCTTCACATAAATATTGGGGAAATTAGATATTGACAACTACTGCAACAGATATTTGGTGAATGAAGTTCGACATAACATAATGCTATTATTCAGGAGCTCATAGTTGAGGGAAGAAGGAGAGAAAGGAAAAGAGAAACATTTATAAAAATTCAAGGGATGAATAGGGTCAGGTTACCATAAAAGTACAATGGAGAGAGAAATTATCAGGAAAAGCTTTTGCTGAAGGTTGACATGTGAGTTAAATTTTGCTGCATGAATAAGGTTTTGTCAAGGACATTATAGAAGTTCTGTATAGTTAACATGTGCAAAGCTTTTACAAGATATCTAGTTCTTAGGAAAATGGACAGTTCTTAGGATTATTACTCAGGAGGGTTGCCAATATTTGGTTCCATATAGCTCAGAATCCTTTGAGAATAAGTGAGTACAACCAAAAATGGTAGAAGGTGATGTTCACATAAGAGCATAGAGAAATTCTGTGCTGTCCTAAAAAGCAAATAGGTCTTAATTTTTAATTTTAACTAATAAAAGCAACATTCTCAAATTTTCAGTTTAGAAAGATCATCCTACCACAAATTCAGTTGAAAAAACTAGAAACATGGTAAATTGTGCTTATTTATCAGATATATTAAGTTCTTACCACGCACTGGTACTGTAACAATAATTTATAATAGAGACTTCATTAGCTCATCACAGCAAATTATGAAGTAGTGGTTTTCTCTCTTTTTTAGATAAGAACACAGAACCCTCAAGGTTTATTAACAGACCTGTCTATGGCCAAGTGATGGTCAGTACAGGAACTGCATTCAACTTCCTGACACCAAAGACATGCTTTTGTATTCTTTGACTTTTTGTAAAAGCAGAAATCAAAAACTTAACAACAAATGAATAAACTAAATCTACCATCTCAGGAATAGCAAAAAAATAGCTATCGATTTGAGATAGATGAATAAAATGTGACCACAATTTGGCAGTTTTCTTTACAAATAGAATTATATAACCTCTAAACGACCATTGCTTCAAGTAGAAATAACTCTGTCTTCAAAAATGTGTTAGAGAACAAAGTGGAAGTATTTAAAAGGACTTTGATCACAAAGATAACTTTTGGAAATCTCTGGGTTTAAAAAACAAATGGAAGGTTTAAAGCAATAAATTGTAACCGAACATAGAGGCCCATCTTGAACATAAATTGAATAGTCAGGTCAGGAATGTGCTTAATCAATCTGGAGTGCACTTTGGAAAGATGTTAATAATGACTAATAAAAATGATTACTAAGCACTTTCAAATATAAAGTGGCATACAAGGTTAATAATGATGATCATCATTACAATAATACTTTTCAATTGCAAAGCACTTCTAATCTAAGGAGTTCAGAAAATTATGGAGACATTAACACATTACTGCTGGCTATATCCTGAACAGACAGCAAGTGTTCAGTATTTATAATGAATAATAGAATGATCCAAACTCATATAGGACATGAGAAAATTGAAACAATAGCTTCAAAATTTTTGTTTCTTCCCATGTCTTTATAAACTTATAACTTCATAAATAACAGGAAAAAAACTTCATAAAATTATTGCCACAAGAAGCATTCAGTTTAGTCTTTTTCCTTTAACTTTGCCCCTTTTTCCTTTCCTTTATTATACAAACATACAGGAAAACAAATGAATAGATAAATACACTTCTGTATATCACCTCCGTATTGACAGTTATTAACACATTTTCTCTCACATCTATCTTTGCTGATGTTAGAAATTAGTTGCAGACATCAAAATTTTGCAACCCTCATTACTTTAGCACACATATCTCTAAAACAAGAACACTATTTTATATAACCACACTTTCATTATCACATATACAGAAATTAAGTTTGCTACTATGAAGCATATTCAATTGTCTTCAATTGTCTCAATAATGTCATATGATAGTTTTGTTTTGAACCAGTACTCAATCAGGTTTTATTCATTGCATTCAGTTGTATTTCTCCAAACTTTCGGTTTGGTTAGGACACGGACTTCTTTGAAAAAATAAGACTAACAAGGCTAGAATGTCCTGAATTCTGGATATGTCTTTTTGTTTCCCCATAGTAGCATTTAACATTTCTCTTTCTACTGTATTTTCTCTGAAGAAATTGCACTGTAAAGCACTGATGGGATTCAAGATAAATATTTTTTACAGAGTACCTATAGTTGATGCTATGAATTTATCAGTAGGCACATAGGTCAGGGTGCCTCACTGTAACTGGGGGAAATTTTAATCACTTGGATCCTGTCTGAATATCCCATTGGCCATCCTTTACATAATGTATCTGCTAATTCTTTCTTCCTCAAAAGGCAACTAAATTATTAATTATTTTCCTATGCCAATTTTTGGAAAAGGAATAATATGATAGTCACTTATAATGGTGACAAATGACTTCTACTTTTTCTTCTTATAAATATCACTATGGATGTAAATTTTCTGCTTTATGTAATGTTTTATGATTAATTGCTATTATTATTTTTGTTTGGTGCTTACATTGTATCAAAGATAGCTGTTAAAAATCCCTCCCAGCTGGGGCTTATTTCTTTTGACCTCCACTCACTAGTTCCTGAGTGATTCCCTGCTTTGGCACAACAGAGTATCCTAGGTTTCCTTTGTACTTTCCTTAATCTCACATTGAAATCAATCATCTTTCAGTAAGGCATTTGCTATAGAGTATACGTCTTATTGCATAGGAAAGGAAGAGTAATAGGAATTTTATACATATTTTCCTATTTATGCAGTAGTAAGAACTGTAATGAAAACCAAAAAATGGAAACAACAAAGTTACCTACAAAAATGAGGGAAAAATATAATGTGAGGTATAATCACAGGGACAAGACTTTTCTGAGTAAACATTTTTGTAAAGTTTAAACTTTTATACAATTTATTTTATATCTCTAAGAAATAACTAAAGGAAAAAAAAAGAGAGCAAACCTACAACTGAAAGCAAGTGGGAAGAATTGCATTTAATTCTATCAAATTGGTAACATAACTGTCTTAAAACATATTTTATAAATTTTACACTTTTTTTTTTTTTTTACAAATTATTGGGCATTGATGTCTTCAAAAGGTGGAGTCTAATTTGACTTCCTTTAGAATATGGGCTGGCTTTGGTGATTTACTTCAAATAAATAGAATATGGAGAAAAGAGGCTAAATCATAGAAATTATCAAAGCCTCCTTTGGGATCTCTATGTCCCAGGCCATGAAGAAAACCAAGCAACAAATGCAGAGGCCTTGTACAGGTGGCTTAGGGAACAGATAATATAAACCACCAGACATGAGTGTGATCAGACCTTCATAAGAAATCAGTGGTCAGCTGTCCTCTGAGCCACCTTTGTTGATGAAGCATGGAAAAGAGACAAGTAGATTTGTGGGCGAAGTAAATGATTTTTCTGTTCTGTTTTTCTTAAGCTTTCTTAAGAGGTGGTTTGTGATACAAGAATAGATAACTAAAAATAATATTACAGAGAAAATAATTATTTAATGTGACTTCTGAATGTGAAACTCTGTACATTTTAGGATAATGTATTCTAAGAACAAATGTACTCCAAAAACAGAAAGTACCACAGAGAAACCTTAAATATCACTCTATAAATTAATGATGAATCATAGTAACTAATTTTTTAATTTTAAGAAAATAAGGTCTCTAGTATAAGAGCTAAGAGAAATATAATACCCAAAATCTCAAGTCCTTTAAAATTATATTTGAATTGGACAAATATTTTTGAATCTACTTTATGTATACACACACATACGCATACAGACACACACAAATACACACACTTCCTAGAGCTACTAACTGAGATCTAGCAACAATGACATCCCAGATGTAATAAGTATATGTAACGCCCCAAAATTATACTTTAAGTACAGTTTCCCTCAAACCCTGTGCCGAGCTCACTCAAGCTGTTTGTTCCTGAAGGTCAACAGCAATATACACTGAGCTCTTTCTACTTCCCATTAAATTTTCAATGATCTTTCATTTTATTGCTACTCAGATCCATGTTTGCCAATTTATTTCAGATCTGCCTGATCATATCCAACTGGATTCACTCTCTTTGAACTTTACCATGGAACTCATTTGGATTTTTATTCTTCATATTTTCTAGTGCCTAAGTATGCTACTGGATATATAACATAACACTCAGATGGTATACTCAATGATTCTAAAATATACAGACATAGGCATTTTATTTCTTTATTCTGCTTACTTAATGTCTCTTGATCTTGCTTTATTGATCAAAATTGATCAATTGATCAGATGATTGAATTAGGGGCACCTGGGTGGCTCAGTCAGTTAAGCATTTGCCTTCGGCTCAAGTGGTGATCCCAGGGTTCTGGGATGGAGTCCAGGGTTGTGGGGCTCCCTGCCCAGTGGGGAGCCTGCTTGTTCCTCACACTTTGCCCCTCCCCTGGCTTGTTCCCTCTCTCTCAAATAAATAAATACATCTTAAAAAAAAAAAAAAAACTGATTGAGTTAGCAATTGACTGATAATGTGGTGACAGGAGCCATCTACAGACTTGGTGTAAGAAGTCCAGTAGCAATTAGCTATTAGCAACCTGGCAGAAACATTCAATCTATCAGAAAAAATTCTGTAAATTACTATCTTAAGAAATCTAGAGTTTAAGTGCAAAAAAACACCCCAAAAACCCACAAGCAATGCAAAAACAGATTAGGGAAAAACCAAGAATTAAAGCAGAGGAAGTACATGGAAAAACAGATTTAGAAAAAAAAATCAGAGGTTAGAGGAGCTTGGTCATGGAGTCAGTAGTGTAGTAAGTGCTAGGTGTCCCCTTGACAAATGGCTTGGGTCACCAGAGCCACAGCTGAGTTAGTGAAATTACTGCTGAATCCCTACAATTGCTATTGAACCCCAAATAAGCAATAGCTATTGCTTTGATTCTTTGTGAGAACTGTTTAAATCGATATACTTTCTTTGTTTCTTACATTTTCATCTTTGCTAAGAGACCATATCACTGGAAATAACCTTTTCTCCTTGTGGCCTAAAAAACACAAATTAAAAGAGACTTCTCTGTATTCTCCACTTTTAAATACTTTGAACTGCTGTAAGTTCTCATGCTGTCTATCCTGGAACTGAAAATCTGATATCAGTCACCCTAACTCTGGCCCTCAAATAGAGGAGATATGATACTTTCATTTATTAATTAAATATTTACTGAATAATAAATTATGTTCCAGGAGCTTTGCTCTGGGGAAAATATAATCCATGCATAATAGGGGGAACAATCAAATTGTTGTAATTAATATAATCCATTATGTGCTATAATAGATAATGAATTTAGGGTTATGGCATCAACAATAGAGTAAATGACCCTTATTTAGAAAATCAGGAGAACTTCAGTAGAAGCCATAAAATCTATGCTTTATTTAAGGTAAATATGTAGTAAATAAGGAGTAAAAGAGACTTTTGGGTAGAAGAATGTCCAGAATTATGACGTTGTGAAAGGGACATATTAATTTTGGAATAAGAGAGAAAACCAGATAGTGTGTGTAGTTCATGTAAAGAAGTAATAACACTAACAAAAGAAATAGAGGTTTCAGGTTATTTTAGTTTGACTGGATAATACAGCTATACTATCAAAAAGATTTTACCTTTTAGGGGCACCTGTGTGGCTCAGTTGGTTGAGCATATGACTCTTGATTTTACTCAGGTCATGACCTTGGGGTCCTGAGATCAAGCCCAGTTTTGGGCTTTAAGCTCAGTGGGGAGTCTGCTTGAGGATTCTGTCCCTCACCCTCTGGCTTTCCCCCGACTCGCATGCATGAACTCTCTCTCTCTCTCAAATAAATAAATAAACCTGAAGAAGAAAGAAAGAAAGAAAGAAAGAAAGAAAGAAAGAAAGAAAGAAAGAAAGACCTAACATTTAAAGTCATTTGTGCAAAAACTACTTTGACTATCAAGTGTTTCATATTAGTTATTACTCAGTAGCTGGCTATGTATTTAATGAAAGTGTGTCAAATTTATTTTTTTCTGTAATTAAAATCAAATGAATTGGTTGACATTAGTAGATATGATGTTTTCATGTTTATATTAAACATTTTTACTTTGAACATTATGTCTTATGATCTATTATAGACTTAATTAATTTCAATTGACTATATCTCAAGTAATATATTAAGGGTTTAAATTAAACATTTCAAATGATACAGAAAAAGTATATTGCTAAATATAACCTTTTATGCCTTGAGGTTTTGGACAGATATTCCAAAGAGAAATGGAGGTTAAATATTTTTATATGCCAAAAGTAGGTCCCAGATAAACTATCAAGATCTGGGCGACTCTAAACTGCTTTTGAGAACTGTAGCCCTGCACATACCTCCAGGTTATACAAAGGGAGGAATCTAGAAGAAAGATTGGTGCTGAGAATTTCTTTAGAGAGTTTGGTTGGAATGTTATGAGTTTAGGGATGTGTGTATCTATTTTTCCCACCCCCAAACAGGCCTTCATCTGAAAGCAAATATATATGGCAAGATGGATTTGAAGAGAATGGCTTTAAATATATAAAAATCTATTCTATGCAATTCTGAGTGGAAGTTAGGCTTTAGAAAAGTCTAAAGGCCAGAACTAGTTGGAACTGCCCCTGCTAGAAAAACAGGAGGGAAGGGCTGAGCTTCTAGAATTTGGCAGAAAGAATGCTATGTTTTCTCCTGGGCCAAACTGAATAACAGAGAAGTGTTTAGGTGCTTGGGCATGGATCATCTGTAATAGACTCTCCCCATAATTTTAGATCTTCCAGAAAAAATATTGGTGCTAGAAGGGGGCACATAAGAGATATCATAGACAATCAGTTGGATAATTGTGACAGAGAATGGTACAAAGTAAAATTTTGTAAGTTCCTCTGAAGAATGCAAAAGGCGTTTGAGAATAAGAGCATTAGCAATTAAAAATTAATACAAATCCAGTAAAGCCCAGAAAATAAAAGCTTGTTTGGGTTTGCTTACTAGCTTGCCAAAATTATTATAAATCTGAAATAATTAAGGCCTCAAGTAGAATGGGATAGAGCTCAGAATGGAATCTAGAGCTCAGAAAAGCACTAACCACAAAGCAATCATGAGTTTGACTACATCAAAAATGAAAACTTGTGTCTGTTCATCTGAAGAGGTTGTTAAGAAAATTAAAAGGTAAAGAAGAAATAAATCACTGACTGGAAAAATACTTATAACATATATAGAAATCCCACAATATACAATGATTCCCACACATTAATGAGAAAAAGGAAATCCATAAAAATGATGGACTATTTTTACAAATGCTTGAATATAAAGGAACTCCAAGTGACCAATAAATATATGCAAATGATACTCATCTTCTTTGATCATCAGGAAAACACACATTGATGAGGAAAGTCCACAGTAAAACCACATAAGCTGCAGTTACACACACCCTAGATCCACAAAAGTTAGAAGGAAAATCTAATGATACTGTAGTCAAGGATATGGCAAAATGAGAATTCTCATACCATGGTGGGAGTTAGTGTGTTACAACAATTTTGGAAAACTAGTTTGGCATTATTTGGTAAAGCTGAATATAAATATACCACATGGTTCAGCAATTCCTTTCTTAGGTAGGGAAACTTTTTCACCCTGTACCAGAAGGCAGGCATAAGAACTTCATAGCCACTTTGTTTATAATTGTTTCAAACCAGAAACAATCACTAGCTGACCAATAGAATGAAATAAAGTGGATTATATTCTTAATATGACATAGAATACAGCAATAAAAATGAACACACAACAACTATTCACCAGAAAATGCCCGAATCTCATAAAAATAATAGAGAGAAAAATAAGCATAAAATAATATTTATGTTATGATGTTTATACATGGGCTAGAAATGGTGAGTTTAAAACTGGACAAAGGTATATTGTTTGGGACACATTCATAGACATTAACCTACATTTAAAAAAAATCAATAAAGACAATATTATCACTGGAGACAAGATAGTGGTTATGTTTGTGGGCAAGGTACATCTGACACTGTTTTTGTTTTTTTTTCTAAACTTGGGTAGTGATTACATGAGTATTCCCTTTAAAACCATATTTAAACCTTACATTTGTTTGATGTATTTTTCTGAATAAACTGAATATTTTAATTAATTAATTATTAATTAGATTTTTAAATTTAAGTTCTAGTTAGTCACCACAATGCAATATTGGTTTCAGGACTATTATTCAGTGATTCATCATTTACATACAATACCCAGTGCTCATCATAACAAGTACATTCCTTAATACCCATCATCCATCTAGCCCATCTCCTCACCCACCTCCCTCCATCAACACTCAGCTCTATCTAACTGTTCTTTATCTTTAAGACCCTCTTACGGTTTGTTTCCCTCTTTCATTTTCCTCCCTCCCATATATTTTGTTTCTTAAATTCCACATATAAGTGAAATCACATGGTATTTGTCTTTCTCTTACTGACTTACTTTGCTCAGCATAATATACTCTAGCTCCATTTACATCATTATGAATGGCAAGATTTCGTTCCTTTTGATGGCTGAGTAATATTCCATTCTTTACATATACCACAACTTCTTTATCCATTCATTGGATAAAGTTGTTGGAAATCTGGGCTCTTTCCATTTTGGCTGTTATTGATAATGCTGTTATAAACATCGGAATGCATGTATCCCTTTGAATTTGATTTTTTGTATCCGTAAGTGAAAATTTTTAATAAAATCAGTAGCATGCCTAGTGTTGCTGAGCTGATAAGCAAAACTCATTTCCTTTTATTTCTGATTAATAACTTTACTTCATTTCCCAGTCTTGTTTACAGTTAAGAATGGATGTGAAACGGCATTCTAGCCAGTAGAATGTGAGTGGAAGTGATGTGCTGGTCTATATGGCTTGGAGTGTAAATATTTCCTATACGTGGTCCTCCACTCTTTTTCCTGTTCAACTAATATAATGGAAACAACACCTAGCAAGACCTTCAAAGATACTATTTGATCTGGCAGAGCTACTAGCATTCTGAATGGTCCTTTATAATTGTATGTAAGCAAATAGGGGTCTATTGTATTTGAACATTTAAATATTTTAGCCTATCTAAATAATACATGTAAGATCTCAAAATTCTCATAAAATTAGAAGAAAAAATAAAGAGATTTTATGTTTGCATAAAATTTTCTCCTAACACTTAGTTTTTGTAGGCACTAAGGTAATTAATTATTTTAATTCCTAATAAGTAGAGACAAGTCTCTAATTAGATACTTAAAAAAATTTATTTTGAACCCAGGATAATCTAATCTATAATTCAGGTAAAATAACAGCAGTGGCACAGGTTAGCGCAATGGAGAGAGGTTTGGTCATTTTGTGATTTGAACAATATTTATGTTTCTTACTAAGTTCTGACATGATTAAGGATTTAAATTGCTTTTGTCATGTTCCATCATCATCTCAGAGGGGACCTGTCTGATGAACTATGGAATTATTTATGTTTAATAAGAAAACACCAACTTACTCTACCTGAATAAGCTTTGATAGCTTGTATTTCTCAAGAAATGTGTCCTTTTCATCTAAATTATCCAATTTATTGTCATAAAGTTGTTCACTTAATAGCTACAGCATCTATCTGTAATGATAACCTCTCATTCTTGATATTAGTTATTTATATCACCACGTGTTACTTCTAAATTAGTATGGCTGGAGTTTTGTTAATTGTATTGATCTTCTGAAAGAATCAGATTTTGGTCTCACTGATTTTCTCTACTGTTACGTTTTTTGCATTGATTTTTGCTGTTATTTTTATTATTTATGTCATTCTGATATCTTTGGATTTCATTTTCTCTTCTTTTTCTGTTTTCTAAAGTTACTTTTTAAAATATGCATTCTTACTGCAATAATTTTCTTTATATATAATAACTTAGCTGCATATTTCATTTTTGATATGTTGTGTTTTCATTTTCATTCAGCTTGTATTTTTAAATTTCTCTTTTTCAGTAATTTTTATAGATTTTTTTCTTTTTGTTTCCAAATATTTAGGAATTTTCCAGATCTCTTTTTCTTATTGTTTATAATCTAATTCCATTGTTGTTAGAAAACATACTTTATATACTTGAATTATTTTCAATTTATGGAGGTTTGCTTTATCACCCAGGATATGGTCTGTCTTGACAAAAGTTTTATTGCACTTTAAAAGAATATGTATTCTGCCATTGTTAGGTGATATGCTCTACAAACATCTATTAAATCAAGCTGGTTGATAGTACAGATCAATTCCTTTATACTCTTAATGAATTTTTACTTGCCCTATTAATTATTGAGAGAAGGGTACTGAAATATATGACTTTAATTGTAGGGCTTTAGTTCTATCAGATTTTGCTTTATATGTTTTGAAGCTCTGTTATTAGGCACATAAACATTTAGGATTATTATGTTCATTTTTCATGATTATGAAAATGACTTTCCTAATCTATGATAGTAGCCTTTCTTCTGAAACCTCATTTTTTTTTCTGATATTAATTTAGTCACTAAGGGCTTTTTACCTTTGTGTGTGTGATTAGTGTTAGCAGGTCATATCATTTTCTATCCTTTCGCTTTAACTTACTGAAATCTTTACATTGATAGTGAGATTCTTCTGTAGGTAGCATATAATTGAACCTTGCTTTCTGTAAATCTAATCCCATAATGTTTCATTTCACTTATGTCTAGGTAATGCACATGTAATGTGATTACTGGTAAGTTACATCTGTATCTACAATCTTATTTTTTTTATTTGTTCCATCTGTTCTTTTCTCTGATTTCCTCATTTTTTCCTTTTTTAAAAATAATGTTTTTAATGATTCCATTTTATCTCCTTTGTTGACATATTAGTTAAAATGCTTTGTTTTGTTGATTTAGTAGTTGCTTTAGTGTTTTTAGGATACAACTTCCATTTATCACAATCTGCCTTCAAGTGATATTACATGATTTCGTATATAGTCAAGTATGCAGTGATATATTTCTGTTTCCTCCCTCCTGGCTGTTGTGCTATTTTTGTCACAAATTTTATTTTACTTCCACATAGGTAATACATTCCACAATTTATTTTCTATTATTTTCTTTAAACAATTACTTTTTTTTAAAAGATTTTATTTATTTATTTGACAGAGAGAGAGATTACAAGCAGTCAGAGAGGCAGGCAGAGAGAGAGGAAGGGAAGCAGGCTCCCTCCCCAGGAGAGAGCCCGATGTGGGGCTCGATTCCAGGACCCTGGGATCGTGACCCGAGCCGAAGGCAGAGGCTTTAACCCACTGAGCCACCCAGGAGCCCCTAAACAATTACCTTTTTAAAAAATTTCAATTAATATCCATTTTTTTATTGATATCATTACTATTTCTAGTATTCCTCACGTTTTATGCAGATCCAGATTTCTTTCTTATATCATTTTCCTTCCGCCTAAAATAATGATTTTAATCTATATGTACATTTTTGTACAGGTCTATTGATGATGAAGTCTGTCAGTGTTTCCATGCTGAAAAAATTATTTCTTTTGCCTTCATGTTATACAGATATTTCATTGGGTATAGAATTGATAGTTATTTGTTTTCCTTTGAGTACTTTAAAGAACTTGCCCTTTATCTTCTGAATTGCATTGTTCTGACAAAATAAAAAAAAAAATCTGCTGGCATGCTTATCTTTATTCTTCTATATGTAGGCATCTTTCCTCCCTTCCCCCAGATGTTTTCAAGATTTTTCTCTTTATCACTGGTTTGAAGCAACTGGACTGATATTCTTTGCTGCAGAGTTTTTAAATTTTTCTTTTTCTTCTTCTACTTTAAATTTTTCTTTTTCTTTTTACTGAAGATTGTGGTCAGGTGTACATGTCCTCTCAAGCATCCAGGAACCAGCTTGAACAAAGAGGAGGGCCTAGGTATTATTCCTTGGAGCCAGGGTTCTTGATGTCTAGATGTCTAGAGCTGCTGGTCTAAATACACACATGAGAGCTTCATCCGGTCATTCTTACCTGGTCCTTCCTTATATACTATCTGTTCTAAAGAAATCATTAATTCCTTGTACCTGACAACTAGGATATAGACTGTGCATTCTGAGGCATGCTTAAAGTAGGGACGCAAGTCCTTGCAAGAATAGAAGCTGGAAAAGGAGCAAAAAGCAGATTTTTATGGAGTCCTTAATTTTCCACTCTCATTACCTTCAATTTCATCTTTTAAAAATGTTCTCCTTTGAAAATGAATCCATAGCTCTTGCAAACTACTTTTTAAAAAATATTTATTTATTTATGGGCACCTGAGTGGAACACCAAGTTGAGCATCTGACTCTTGGTTTCAGCTTAGGTCCTGATCTGTACCCAACACAGAGTCTGCTTGAGATTCTCTCTCTCCCTTCCCTCTGCCCCTCCCACTCATGCTCACTCTTTTAGAATATATAATAAACAAGTAAATGTATATTATATATATATATATGTGTGTGTGTGTGTGTATAAAATAAAAAATTTAGGAAATTTGCCTTTCTCCTTCTTACCCTTTCAGCTCATAAACTAGACAAGAATGACTTCAAGTCAAACCAGAAATTTTTTTTTCTTTTTCTCTAAGACTTGTAGACTTAAAGAATTTGGGTTTACTGCTAATCTCTCCCTTTAATTTTAGTTGACTCATGCCATTAAGGTTAAATTCTTACCTAAACATATCTAACACAGAAGTCAATTATTTTACATTTTAACAGAATTTTCTTAAAACCTATTCAGTGTATTTTGGATCACTTGAAAACGATGTTTTGTGAATTAAAAAAAAAAAATAGACATTTGGACCAAACAGGTAGATATTTGACTAGCCCAGATCAAAGTCACATACATTCATCTTTAAAACAGATTCACAAAAATGATTAACATTTTTTTCTGTATTTTGGTGTATTTATTCATGACAGTTTTATATCTCAATTACATACTTTTAATTTTCCACTTGAAAGATGCCTCTTCTGAATAAAAATTTATTTTCAAGACACTGTCCTCTGAATACTATATTGAGAAAATCCAATTAACTCACACAAATTACAGTGCTCCAAGGGCATTCTTCTTTTCAGAGCAGAAGACTATAAAAACAAAAATTAATACTCACAAATGAAAACATAGTTGCACAGAGTTCATTTTTTTAATACTCACAAATGAAAACATAGTTGCACAGAGTTCATTTTTTTATGTTGATTTACCTCTCCTTATCAGCCCAAATTCTCATAGTACATTCTTATTTCTCTATTTCTAAAACTAGTCACTAATATTAACATGTTTCTTCAGTCTCTTTTACCCCTCCTAGGCCCAAGGCTTGACAGTTAACAGAGAATATTTCTAGAGGGAAAAAAAATCAAACCTGTACCCCTACAAGCTTTATTGTCTTTTTTTTTTTTTTTTAAATATTTTATTTATTTATTTGACAGACAGAGATCACAAGTAGGCAGAGAGGCAGGCAGAGAGAGAGGAGGAAGCAGGCTCCCTGCTGAGCAGAAAGCCCGATGCGGGGCTCGATCCCAGAACCCTAGGATCATGACCTGAGCCGAAAGCAGAGGCTTTAACCCACTGAGCCACCCAGGCGCCCCAGCTTTATTGTCTTTAAGTGTGAATAGATAATTCATTTCTAATATATTCTAGCTTGTGAAGATGGTTTTATACATGCTTGTTTCTAGTTATTCCTTGAGCTAGTTTTTTCTTTTTTTTTTTTAAATAAAGATTTTATTTATTTATTTGACAGACAGAGATCACGAGTAGGCAGAGGCAGGCAGATAGAGATAGGAGGAAGCAAGCTTCCCGCTGAGCTGAGAGCCCAATGCGGGACTCGATTCCAGGACCCTGAGATCATGACCTGAGCCAAAAGCAGAGGCTCAACCTACTGATCCACCCAGGCACCCGAGCTAGTTTTTTTTTTCATGCAAATTTGTAATTATTGTGCTTTTTTTCTTTTGTTTGGCACAAAAATCTACATATTTAGATTAGGGCAATTGTTATTTAATTTAAAACTTAAGAGTACTTATTATTTACTTAATCTATTAGTTCTTTGAGAGAGTTATGTTAAAATCTTCCACTATGTTTATAGTTTCATCAATTCATTCTTTCATTTTTTAAAGTTTTTGGTGTGTTTAAAAAAGTTATGTTGTTAGTTACTTAAAGACTGATGGCTATCCTGGCCTTAGAGATTGCTTCTTAGTGGAATTTGCTCCTCCCTTCCTGTGCATGCTTGTCACCTTCAATTCTATTTTGTTTCTGCCATTAACATTGTTTTGGCTACTTTTACTTACATTATTTCTATGAATTAGCACTGGGCAAGGAGAAAATTGTCTGTCACCTCTACCCAAAAGCTTTAGGAAGTTTTATTTATAATTCTCTCAGACTTTTAAGGTGGGTAGTTCCAAAGAAGATCTTTTGTTTGATGATTTTATTCTGAGAAAGAAAGACACAAAGTGGGAGAGCTGAAAGAAAGCTAAACTGGAAGAGAGGAAGTGGGATCATCACACAGGGGGAAATAATGGCTAAGGAAATCATGGCTAAGGAAAATTTCCAATACTATATTTTCACTGATGGTGTAGGCAGGGGGAGAGAATAATTGGGAGAATGATTACATATTTTTATAAATATTTCAGAATATTTGAATATTTGGCATTGATATAATTTTCTCTTTCATCTCTCATGAAACCCTCAGTTATATCTATAATTTTAATCAGCCTTTTTAAATGACATCTGCCTGTGTGTACATGTGTATCATTTTATTTTGATGATAAGCTGAGATTGGTCTCCAGGCGAAAATAGAGACGGACAATGAAGACCTACTCTTATTTGAACTACATAAATATTTGGGTGCTCCAAAAATGTCATAGTGTTTGATTTTTCATGTCCATGTTTATTTTTAAAAATTCATGTCTACTGGAAAAAAAAAAAAGATTTGAAATCTCAGATCAAAATTAAAGCAAGTGTGGTATTCATTGTCTATCACCTAATTCTTACTAAAGCTTTCATTGCAACTTTCACTTTAGAGTCTACTGGATGTAGACTCTGCAGGGATCTAAGATAATGCCAAGCATATTAGTAGATAAATGGTGTATTGATTCTTTTATATAACAATACTAGCTTGAATTTTAGATTGTGGGCTAAATGATATAATGTGCATAGAACACATCTACAAACTGTATAGTGGATCCATGTTTTCTCTTTGAACATTAAAATCATCCAGGCTGAGACAAAGTAAAAACTATTTGACCCATTTTAAGATGAGGTTATTGAGTGCAATTGTAAAGCATTTTACTCAAAGTTGCTTATTTGCTACATAGTGAAGCCAGATCTCAAACTAATTTTTTCCTAACACTCTGAATTCTTTCTTTATCACATAACCACTTCCTTGATTGATTTAGCATAAAAGTAAAGTCAAAATTTTCTAATATTCGGAAAAACAAAAAAGCACATTCAGTGAAATTATATCGGAAACCAGAAAATGTACATTAATACAGATAATGTGTTTTTGAAGATTGCAGGTGCTTTTTATTCTTTTGACTCTAACATACATGACTTTATTTGGACTCATAACTCTGGTCAAAAAATAAAGTTATTTTTATGGTCATGAAATAATATTTGCTTTCATCTTCCTATGGCTATGCTTTTGTGTTACTTGCAAGAGAGTGCTCATACAGCAACGTATATTAAATCATCAGATATAATACTCTACAAATAACCTATGGAAATGATGATGACTCTTCCTAATTACCTAATCATTGAGCTGTAATCACTCCAAGATAAATTAGACTATGAGTATTGAAGAAAAGTCATGAGGGTTTATGTCATAGTTTTTTGGGTTGTGTTTTTTGTGTGTGTGTGTGTGTGTGTGTGTGTGTGTGTGTTTAATTCACTACATTTAACTAAGAAGGACAGGTTAGGTTTAATTTGACCCTGCTTTGTTTGCAAAAAGAAAACAAATCAGAATTTTCAAAAGCTAAACATTTAGTGGAAGATTTTATTTCAGAACAGCTTTCTTTATGTTGAAGTATTGCTTATCACTGTCAGTTTTGACCCATTTTGTTTTAATCACATTATATTTCATATGGAAGATTTTAATGATTACCTTTGATGTATTGTTTAAAAAAACGAAATGCAGGGGCATCTAGGTGGCTCAGTTGGTTAAGTGTCTGGCTTTTGACTTCAGCTCAGGTCATGATATCAGGATTCCTGGATTGAGCCCTGCATAGAGTTGTATCAGGCTCTGCACTCGGTGGGGAATCTGCTTGAGATTCTCTCCCTCCCTCTCTCTCTGCTCTGACCTCTGTTCCCATCCCCCATGCTCTCTCCCTCTTTCTTTTTGAAATAAATAAAATAAATCTTAAAAAAAAAATGGAGCCTTGAAATCTAATTGTGGTTTTGGATGAGATCAACTAAAACATATTATCACATTATATTTAATGATTGGCAGCTAGCTATTTGGAATTTATGTCACAAATGGTATTGTATGCAATTATATTAATTAGTCTAATAAAAATCAAAAAGTGACATCAAGTACTCATATTATTAAAAATGTTCTTGCTGTATTCCCTTCATTTGCATGCATAATTAGAAGATTTAGGTGACATTCTATTGTGACATCTGCCAGCTAATATAAAAGCTAATATAAAATGAGTAAGTTTAAACACATGAAAATGGGTATGCCTTTCAGTGCCTTAAAATTAATTCGGAAGAATCCAAGTTAAACTATAGTAGGCAACAGTAATAGTATAATTTGGGGATTTTGAACTAGAGACAAGGCCTTATTTATATAGATTCTCCTTGATTGTATTCTCTATCTACATATGATTCTTGGCAATTTTAATTTGGATTTCTGTCTTGCTTAAGATTTAACTCTCAAGTAATTATGCTTTATAACACATTTGGGTCCTTAAGTTTGAATGGGTTCAGCATGGTAGATTAGTGCATGCTAGATTCATCTCACCAATGTATTAGAATCTTTCCATTCTGGCATCAAGTGAAAAAAACTTTAAATGATGATGAACTTAGAATTTTAATAGACTGTAATTAATCTTCTGTAGCTTTTTTCTAAATGTGAATCTAATGTATCTGCTTTCTATCCTAATTATAATATTGGTTACAACAGTGTAATTTGTCATGCAAAACAGCTTTTACATTACATTAAAGTCAAAGCAGTACAGTTGGTAGAAGTTTACCAGTTTTGAATACTAACACATAATAAATAAGTTCTGCTGAAGGCTTCTATTCTTGAAAATCTAAAGATGCCCCTTTGAATTCAGTGAAGACTCATACACTCTTATCCTTTTACAATCTCAAATATTCCTGTTTCCAAGGATTAAAAAAAGGGCAGAATACAAGGATAAATGAGAATGGCATCATTCTCTTGGGCTTGGTTTTTCAATGCATTTGAAGGACATATCCTGTTTTGTCTGCTGAATCAAATAAAAACATCAGCCTTTCAGAAAGATACATTGGTTACATTCTCACACCCTGAATCAAACTTTGTCTGTTGTAAGGAGACAGACATCTCATATAATACTGGAATTCTTCTATAGTATTCTTCAACTTAACCTACCACAGTCAGTATCTCTATCTTGACATAGCCAGAGTTAGCCCCAGCTTTTGAGAGGTTAGTTAAGGCCTTTCAAATGCTCAGTATCACTATTAAAACCTTCATTTATTTGTTCAAAAATATTTATTGTCTGTCTGTAATGTTCATGGCTCTTGCTAGGAGCTGAATGAACTGGTGAGGATGTATGTAGTAAGCTGAATAGTTAGAGCTTACTGAAGATAGATATAAAAATGCTTACCAAAACAAATGTAGTGTTACATATTTTAATAAATGTTATTTAAAAAGAAACAGGAGAAGCTAAAGGAAACTAGGAAGAACTTCTGTAGAAGATACATTTAATCCTACAAAGGAGTGTTGAGAAAAGTTAGCCAGCAATACAGAATAAGGACTATTCCAGGGAGCAGGCGCAACGTGAAGTCCTTTTGACACCTGTTATCTCTACATCTGTTGGGATGATCTCTACACCACTGGGCTTGTCTTTTGTTTTAAATGTGCTGCAATGCCATGCTTTTAATACGTGATCAAGCTGAACAAACAGCTGCTTCATTGTTTCTGTCTATATAGGATTCTGTGTGTTGAGCAGGTTGTAGAGAGGTGGTCTGCAATATGTGACATTTAACAAAATCAAGAAGTGATTTTATTAAATTCCTTGTATTTTAAGATCAATATCACATTTTTTGCATTTTTGTGTTCTGATGTGTTCTAGCATACTGACTTGTATTGGAACTACATCCCGAGGTCTGGGATAGACAAAATAACATAGAAAGCATACATTTATTTTTACTCTTTGAATGAAAAGAAAGCAGTGAGAGTAAAAGGCATATACTTTATCATTGGAATCAAACTAGTCATTGACAACTCAACTTGAAAGAGCAAGCTTGAAAAAAATTGGTGCTCATAAGTCTCTGATTGTGCAAGGGTAATGAATGCTAGAAATGAATGAAGATGGAATGAATGAAGCTAGAGGCTTGTTCTAGAGTCTAGAGAAGAATCAAGATAGAACGAATTTACTCTGTTTCTTCTTGCTGAATTAAATTATAATTCTTCAAAATAATTTATATATGCTGACCAAATAGTAAATATAATACAAATGTAGTTTGTTTTTTAAAATATGTATTTATTTATTTAAAAGAGAGACAGAGAGAGGGAGAGAGAGAGAGGG
Organism: Lontra canadensis; assembly: GCF_010015895.1. Taxonomy (NCBI): domain Eukaryota; kingdom Metazoa; phylum Chordata; class Mammalia; order Carnivora; family Mustelidae; genus Lontra; species Lontra canadensis. The sequence continues at coordinate 16,338,790 of NW_022631027.1, forward strand.
AGAGAGAGAATGAGAGAATGCCTGAGCAGGAGGAGGGGCAGAGGGAGAGAGAAGACCTTGAGCAGGGAGCCTGACCCAGGGCTTGATTCCAGGACTCTGAGAATCATGACCTGAGCTGAACTTGAGAGTCCAGTGTTTCAACTGAGTGAGTGACCCAGGTGCTCCTATAAATGTACTTTAAATGTTGATTTTAACAGGGAAAGAAATGAGAAAGAAATGAAAGAAAGGAAGGAAGGAAGAAAGAGAAAAAGAAAGAAAGAAAGAAAGAAAGAAAGAAAGAAAGAAAGAAAGAAA